>NW_016107321.1:6374917-6437854 GCF_001604975.1 Cebus imitator
TGTTCCTATTTCTCCACATCCTCTCCAGCATCTGTTGTCTCCAGATTTTTTAATGATCGCCATTTTAACTGGTGTGAGATGGTATCTCAATGTAGTTTTGATTTGCATTTCTCTAATGACCAGTGATGATGAGCATTTTTTTCATATGTTTGTTGGCCTCATGGATGTCTTCTTTTGTAAAGTGTCTGTTCATATCCTTCGCCCACTTTTGAATGGGCTTTTTTCTTGTAAATTTGTTTTAGTTCTTTGTAGATTCTGGATATCAGCCCTTTGTCAGATGGGATGGAGTTTCATTCTTGTCACCCAGGCTAGAGTGCAGTGGTGCGATCTTGGCTCACTGCAACCTCTGCATTCCAGGTTCAAGCAATTCTCCTGCCTCCGCCTCCCCAGTAGCTGGGATTACAACTGTGCACTATCACACCCAGCTAATTTTATATTTTAGTAAAGACAAGGTTTCACCACATTGTCTGGGCTGGTCTTGAACTCTTGACCTTAGGTGATCCACCCACGTTAGCCTCCCAAAGTGCTGGGATTATAGTCATGAGCCATTATGCCTGGCCTATTCAATGTAAATCTCAAGAAATATTTTTATTTAGCATATATTATAATTCATCAATACTGAGTGTTCTATCTGGTGATTCATCAATCACCTGAGTCCAGAGAGTTGTGTCAGTCAGACAAAACACTGACAAAATGAAAAAGTACAAACACAGTAGCTGCACCTGTTTCTGCTAAAGAAATGTATTTTATTCTACAAAGTGCTCAACAGAATTTCTCAAATACATGCAAAAAGAAATAACTAAAAACGAACCAGTATCAATCGCTGGATAAAGATAGCCCTGAAGGGTGGGAGGCTGTCTCCCAACTTCTTTACTGAGCAATTCATTCTCCTAACTGTGATTCCTGGCCGGCCTCCTTGTGGATTTTGACAAGAACCATTCCTATATATGTTTAGTTCAGGGCTTAAAATAAAGATGGGCTTCCCTTATGTAGTACACACACTACTAAAAAGTGCAGATCTGATGGGAGGGAAGAAAAAGGATCACTTATTGCGTTGGTTTAAACTAAATCTCACTGCAAAGCTGAGCCCCTACGAGCTACAAGCAGCAGCCCCACTCTCCCAGCCTGTTAACCTACTTACGGCACACTCACCAGTCACTAGCAAGGGTTTTCAGCGTAGGAGCTGACCACTGAGGTTATACTTCAGTGGGTTTGTGGATTTTTTGTTGTTGTTTTTTTGAGACACGGTCTCACTCTGTCATCCAGGCTGGAGTGCAGTGGCACAATCACAGCTCACTGTAGCCTCAACCTCCAGGGCTCGGGCAGTCCTACCACCTCAGACTCCCCAGTAGCTAAGACTACATGCATGCCCCCACACCCAGATAATTTTTGGGTTTTTTTTGTAGAGACAAGGTTTGGCCAGGTTGCCCTGGCTGGTCTCGAACTCCTGGGCTCCTGTGATCCGTCTGCCTTGGTCTCCTAAAGTGCTGGAATTAACAGGTGTGAGCCACCACGCCAGGCCAGATTTTTTAAAAAACACTCTAGTACAGGAGCTTGTGAGAGATTACCATGTTCTTTTCTTGTATTGAGCACAATAACTTTTAAGTCTTTGCAGGGAAACTAAAATCTACACAGTGCCTATAATCACAATCTTAAAGGACTAGGTGCATCAGAATTCAAAACCAGCAGGCTCCTGGAAGGAGGTAAGGGCTGCTCTGCAGCTCTGGGTGGGTGGAGGGAGAGAGGTGCTCTAGGAGGAGGTGGGAACTGTTTAGGGAGGAAGAGAGAGCGGCTCTGTGAGGGAGTGAGAGCTGCTCTGGGAGGGGCAGTTGTTGAGGCTGAATTGTGCTTACCGCCAGCCTTAAAGGGACAGCAGAGGAAAATGTTTTCTTAGGGCAAACAGAAAACTCCTTGCAAATAATGAAATATGACTTTTGCTTTGTGAAGTTTGACTTTTTTTCCATCAAAGAATAGCCCTCTTCTATGTGTTAGTTGACATTCATACATCAAATATCGGTAAATTACTTTTCATTATAAAACTGTAGGCTGGGCACAGTGGCTCACGCCTATAATCCCAGCACCTCGGGAGGCCAAGGTGGGCAGATCACGAGGTCAGGAGTTCAAAACCAGCCTGGCCAACACAGTGAAACCCTGTCTCTACTAAAAACACAAAAATCAGCGAGTGTGGTGGTGCGCACCTGTAATTCCAGATACTCAGGAGGCTGAGGCAGGAGACTCACTTGAACCCGGAGGTGGAGGCTGCAGTGAGCTGAGATTGCGCCACTGCACTCCAGCCTGGGCGATAGAGCAAGACTCTGTCTCAAAACAACACAAAACAAAAAAACACTGTGGTGTTTTTAGGTGAGAAAGCAAAGGGTTATATGACTGTTTTAAAGTTCCCTTTATACATCCTTTTCTTTCTGACTGCCAGACAAAGGAAGCCCTCAGAAGGAACGAGTGCCTCCCTGGTGCTGCAGATGCGCTCCTCCAGAGCCATGAGCATAGCCAGTCCCCAACTTTGTGCTTCAATCCAACAAGAACCTTCCTCCAAGTAAGGAACAGATGAGGCGTGATAATGACTCTGTGGTTATGGGACAAAATGACACATTTTGAGGAGATTTACACTGAAGTATGCACTGGTGAAATGATACGCTATCTAGGGTTCGCTTTAAATACAGCAAAGAAGAAAAAGGGCTAAAAAAGTGTAAAATATGTGGGTTCCTTATTTTTGATATGTTACTGAACATTTCCATAATCAAATTTAAAAATTACATAATTAAAAATCCATATAGAATCATTTATTTTTTATTTTTTTTACAGGTGGGGTTTCACTATGTTGCCCAGGCTGAAGTGCAGTGGCTATTCACAGGTGCAATCTCACTACTGATCAGCATGGGGGTTTTAACCTGTTTTAATGGGAGTTTCTGACTTGTGCCGGTTCACCCCTGCTTAGGCAACTTGGTGGTCCCCCGAACCCAGGAAGCAAAGCGTATTGTAGACAACTGAACGACAGCACACCACAGCCCAGAACTCCTGGGCTCAAGGGATCCTTCCTTAGCCTCCTGAGTAGCTGGAACTACAGGCACATGCCATCATGCCCAGTCAGAATCATTTATTACTTGGATACTTTGGGGAGCTAGGAAATCTCCTTGAATTCTAATTTGGAACTTTGGTCATGACTTTATCTTTTAAAAGTGAATGAATTATTCTTTTCAACTGACCAACATTTTAATGTGTACCTGCATGAGTATCTATGGCAGTTCATTTTTTATCCCTTAATATTGCTGAAAAGACATCTGCATACTAATTATTTTTAAATTTTACTTTTATTTTATGTATTTGAGACAGGGTCTTGCTCTGTTTCCCAGGCTGGAGTGCAGTGGTGCTATCGCAGCTCACTGCAGCCTCAACCTCCCAAGCTCAAGCAATCCTACCACCTCAGCCTCCTGAGTAGCTAGGATCACTGGAATGTGCCACTGTACTTGGCTAGTTTTTAATTTTTTGTAGAGATGGAGTCTTGCTACATTTTCCCGGTTGGTCTTGAACTCTTGACCTCAACCAATTCTCCTGCTCTGGACTCCCAAAGTGCTAAGATTACAGGCATGATTTTAGGCCTGACCTAAAATTTATTTTTAAACCACTGGAACTAAATGAATTAAAAATTCTATACCAAAATATTATTTTTAATAATCCTGTTACACTGGTTACTCAAGTCCTGATTCCACTCCACTCCAAATAGCAAATAAAGGTCATATTTCTTGCAAACCGTGTATGTGAAAGAACTTTCATCTCACAGATGTCCCAGAGGTGCACAGGTATTCAGTAACTGTTACTGCTTCTCTCCCCAAGTGACCTGACAGTGCTTAGCTGCTGTGAAGACACAGTGGCCTCAGGGACATGATCACACTGGCACGTATCAGATCACACAGGGTGCCAAACCTCCTTAGCAAATGAGAAGGGACAGGGACTTGGGACCTACCTTTTGTATCCCAAAGCAAAAGGATAAACCTTCCCTCCTTCTAGATTTAAAAGACACAAAACTAATACCATCAGCACTGAAGCTAGAGAAGAAAATGCCACTTACTAGTACTGCATGTGCCAAGATGTGAAAAGCTAAAAGCTTTATCGTGGTGACTATTTAATACTCATCAGCCCAGACTCTTTCTACTTTATTTGAAATCATGCTTTAAGAGTGTCTAAGAAAATATCTGATTTAAAAATAGTATTTATAAAGAAACATTACCTCTATTCACAGAAAACTAAAATCTAGATATTACTAGCAAAAACATGTATGAGGTGAAGAATTCTCATTTCAGAAACAACTGCCTTCTAAACAGGGGCAATTTCTATAGAAAATTCTTTAAATAGGGAGGTTCCTGTAGGTGGGTAGTTAAAATATAATCATGTTTTCAAAAAGTCACTTTCCCTACATTCTTTCATCCACTATATAAAGTGAAGAATATCTGTACCTGTATTTCAGGAGAACCATTAACCCCTTCAAGTGACACATTTTGGTCAAGTTATATGAAACCTTAAATACTTTCAGTTAAGCTTGTTTGAGCACAATCATCTATAACCTTTAAGTATAAATAAATAGTCCCGGATAGAAAAGTAGGAAATGGAATCAACAGGACCTGGTGACTAAGTGAAGGGTGGAGGTACAGAAAAGAGAGTTCAGGCTAGGCACGGGGGCTTACACCTGTAGTCCCAGCACTTTAGGAGGCCAAGGTGGGCAGATCACTTAAGGTCGGGAGTTCAAGACCAGCCTAGCCAACATGGCAAAACCCCATCTCTACTAAAAATACAAAAATTAGCCTGGCATGGTGGTGCATGCCTATGTAGTCCCAGCTACTTGGAAGGGTGGGGCATGAGAATCGCTTGAACCGGGAGGTGGAGGTTGCAGTGAGCCGAGATCGTGCCACTAGGCGACAGAGCAAGACTCTGTCTCAACAGAAAAGAAAAAAGAGAGAGAGTCCAGGGCAATTCCCAGTTTAGGGCATAAATGATGAGCAAGAGAGGAGTGCAGCTGGGGGAGGAGGGGCGGGGTGGAACTTAGCATCCTCTACCCCTCTCCGACGGGGCGGGTGGAGAAGATGCTAAGTTCAGACCACACTGGACTCGAGCAATGTCTGTTTATGCAGAGCTGTTCTGTAGGCATGGTGGTGGTGACGGTGATAGTGTCTTGGTGTGAAGGATGAGAGCGACGAGAGCAGGACGGGTGTGGGGAGCCAGCGGTGGACAGGAGGGAGCCGATGCAGCTGTGGCAGTGGAAGAAATCACCCAAAGGATGGAAAAAAGCGAAGAGGCCTGAGGTTGGAACCTAGGAAGAGGGACCGAATGGGAAAGGCATGCCATGCCAGAGCCGGGGAGGGAGATGGCAGGGATGGGACGAGGCAAGAGGCAGCTGAGAGAGGCACTGCCAGAAAGGACATGCCTGTATGTGTTGACAGCGTCAGAAGATGCCAACCAAGGTAGCCAAGCAGAGGAAGGAAGCACCAGCCTGCCAAGGAGACCACACCTGAGGTCAGGAGCCCAGAGAGAAGCATGCTCAGGGGATCTTGGGGCAAGACACAGGAACCACTGACTGGGGAGTGAAGCTGCCAATGCCTGGAAGATGCACACAAGAGTCACATCTTTGCCTGACCCAGGACACGGGGCCACCCTGACTGTGGGGGAAATGGGTGTCACTAACTTCCCTAAGTTTTGACACCTTGAAATTCTCTTAAGATGATTTTTAAAATGGTTTATGCACCCAGATTATATATGTGCCTCACTGCAGGAGGTCTGTGGAGATGGGGTATCAGGGATGACACAAGGCCAAAGCCACAGTCTGGGAAGAGCTCTCTGCAGAACCCATTGTCCCCCACAGCGGAGAAATGCCCCGGGGCAGCTTCTTGGAGCTCCCCCAGGAAGGGCAGGAACAAGGAGACAGTTTTCTTTCCATGCCATTTTATGTGTGTGGTAACTTTCATTCAGAAGTTACTACAAAATTCTTCCTCATTCAAACTGGAGTCTCAACTTGAAGTTTGGGGTTCTTCTTCTGACCCATCCTCAGTGGCCTCAGTCTCATCAGCTGGTCACCACCCTAGGAGGACCACACTCAGCCTGGAAATGCTGGGTGGTGTATTAGCATGTCTACCTTTTACATGGAAACACAGCTCAGGTTCTCACTGCATTCTTTAGTTGAAAGGCTTTCCAAGTGAATTGACGGTTAGCTAAGATCCAAAACTGCTGGAAGAGTATTTCAAAATGTCAATGTCTCAAATAACTTTCATACATTGAGGGGCAAAGTATTCTCCTAAACCCCAGGATAACACAGAGGCAATGCAACATTCTCTCCTTGCATATCCTGCTGTGATGCTGGGTGTTTCCAAAACTGCAAAAGCTTCACTGCAGCAACATTACTCTGGATCAACTTAGGATGCAGATACTTTTCCTAGCCATACTTAAATTTATTTGACATTTTCTATTTGTGTCATTCTGGTTTGCTCCCAAGCCCTATAAAACCTGTTCTATTTATAAATATATCCTGAGTTTATCAAGCTGAGTTTATATCACTACTTCTTCAGTGACTTTTCTTTTCTCCAAAATGTTTTCTATCAGTCTATTATAGACTGAACTGTGTGCCCCAAAATTCATATTTTGAATTTTGTTGAATAAATGTGTTGAACCCCCAATGTGACTATTTTTGGAGATGGGGCCTACCAAGAGGTAATTATGGTTAATGAAGTAGTATGGGTGGAACCCTAACAGGACTGGTGTCCTTACAGGAAGAGGAAGAGACACCAGAAACGTGGGTGCACAGAGAAAAGTCCACGTGAGAACACGGTAAGAAGGCAGGTGTTTGTAAGCCAAGGAGAGAGGCCTCAGGAGAAATCAAACCTGCCAACACCTTGATCTTGGACTTCTAGCCTCCATAACTGTGAGAAATACATTTCTGTTGTTGAAACCGTCCAGTCTGTCATATTGTCGTGGCAGCCCAAGCAAACTAATACCATGTCCTCACTCACTAAATAAATTCCAGGTAGAATTACATTTCTTTCTTGCAATTTAATAGAAGACAAATTTTAGCCTGAAGTTGAACACATCCTTTGAACAAATTAGCTGTTTAAGTGAAGATGACATTAACAACATGATGTGAAAAATAACCTTTTTTTTTTTTTGAGACAGAGTCTTGATGCCCAGACTGGAGTGCAATGGCACAACCTCGGATCACTGTGACCTCTACCTCCTGGGTTCAAGCAATTCTCCTGCCTCAGCCTCCCAAGTAGTTGAGATTACAGGCGTGCACCACCATTCCAAGCTAATTTTGTATTTTTTTGTAGAGGCTGGTCTCGAACTCCTGACCTTAAGTGATCCACCCACTTCGGCCTCCCAAAGTGCTGGGATAACAGGCATGAGCCACCGCACCTGGCCTGAAAAATAACTTTTGTTTTTACAAAGGTTAAATCAAATTCAGCAACCCTGAGACTGGGATGAGACATTATATACTTTTTAGTATATAATGGTTCAGCATAAAGAATATGTTACCTTTAGAGTATTCTTACCAAAATTGTTTACTCCAACTCTAATCTAGACTTAACTTCCAGTTTATAGGAAATTCAAGGGCCAGAAGTAAAACGACACTATGAATAAACAATCAGACAAATCTAGAGTGTGAGGACAGGCAGCCACACTGACCTCATGAAAAAGTCAATTTAAAAAAAGGAAACTGTTCTAGACTAAAAGACTGAAGAGACAGAACAATCAACTCCTGTACACGAATTAAACTGGATCCTGGTTCCAAAAAACAAAAAAAGAAAAAGCTAGGGAAATACAAAGATAGCCTAGATGCCAGATAATGTCACTGCTAATTCCTTAGGAGAGCCTGTGCAGGCGAATGGCCTTCTTCTCAGGATACACAAGTTGAAAGATGTAAGGCTGATATGTCACAATGTCTACAACTTACTTTCAAAAACAAGTACTACAAAAGCCTGTACGTGGGGAGCAGTGAGGAAAAAGAGTATGCAAACATGGCAAAATGTTTCAGGAAGGCGTCTTTTCTCAAATTTTCTGTACATTTGAACATATTCATAATAGAAAGTTGGGGTTTCTATTACCCCAAAATATCACCTCCATCTGGATCAGGATGTGAAGAGGAGAATCCACAGATGGAATACAACAAATTCTCAAAGCTGTATGCATATGTGACATATAATGTACACATGTGCATTCTTCCAGGTAAAAGGTTCAGTTTCTATCTGATATTCATCTAAAGTAGTCTATAACACCACAAAGGGTAATAAACCACCCTGTAGAATGAAAAAAAAATATGACAAATAGGAAAATAGCTACACTTCAAACTTGATGCTTGAAAATATACACTGCTTTATTATTATTATTATTACTATTATCATTATTATTATTTTGGAGATGCAGTGCCACTCTGGAGTGCAGTGGTGCAATCTCAGCTCACTGCAACCTCCGCCTCCTGGGTTCAAGCAATTCTCTTGCCTCAGCCTCCTGAGTAGCTGGGACTACAGGCGCATGCCACTACACCCAGCTAATTTTTGTATTTTTAGTAGAGACAGAGTTTCACCATGTTGGCCAGGCTGGCCTTGAACTCCTGACCTCAGGCGATCCACCCGCCTCAGCCTCCCAAAGTGCTGGGATTACAGTCACGAGCCATCGTGCCCAGCCATGTACTGCTTGTATTTTTTAAAGCTGATGGGAAGTAGCCTAAAATGCCATTATAATCCGAAATAGCTCAAGATGTGAGGAAAAGGTTTACTCCTGGAAGCTGTTTTAACTCACATTAAAGGCAGAGAGTTCTCAGGGAAGCAGAAGGAGATTCAGCCGGCTTCCTGCTGCTCTACCTTCATGTCCACTGTTCAGAGCTGCCTGAGCTGCAGGGGTGCTGCTTTCCACATCAAACTTCCGACGTTACAAACATTAGACTGGTGCACAACCTGTCTCTGTACTCTTTTTTCATTAATAAAATCAGACCAAGCAAGAGATTTGAATGAGTGGCAGAGACAAGATTACTGTTCAATGTCCCAGTTCAAAGAGGACTGACAGAGTGCCTAATACACATATTCTCTGTGTTCAATTCTTCCAAGGGTCCTTATTGCTTCAGTGACCTGCAACCCCCCTCCAAGAGATGGGGTCCTGCTATGTTTCCTAGGCTGGTCTCGAGAACTCCTATGTTCAAGTGAGCCTCCCATCGCAGCCTCTGACTAGCTGAGACTACAGGTGCCTGGCTGCAAACCTTTTATTTAAAGGCAGTGGGGGTGCTTTCCTAGAGCAAAATCCCACCTCTTAGTAAAAGCAGTCATCAGGACAGAGGCTGGGGCCAAGTGCCCAATCGCTTGCCACATCAGTTCTTTCCTCACGCCAAGGTCTATAGAGTCAAGGCCAGGTACGTCAGCATGGCCTCCATTCGTCCCATGGCCATGGTCTGACTGACTCCTCCCACCCCATGAGTCCCCTTCATGTTCCACAGCAGCAGTAAACCACTCCCTGTGGCACATCAACACCATGGTGTCGATACCCTGGAACTCTGCTCGGGCTGCCTGCAACAACGTTCCCCAGATTCGACTTGGGAGTTGCAGCCAGCCCTTCCTGGGAAGTCCTCCCCCACATGTTGCCAAGCCATGGCAGCTGTATTCTGTGTAAGGAGAGGTCTGTCTCCACAACAGGTCCAATTGTCCCTCAAAGGCAAAAGCTACATCCCTCTCACTGCTGTATCCCCAGTGGGTCCCCGGCCTGTCCTACATGTGTGCAGTCTGCTGGGGACACTGGCTGCCACAACTTATCAGAGGACCATTAGATGAACCTCACAGATGGCTCCCGGGTTCCATCACTCTAGGCGAGAAAAGAATGTAAAGCCAAGACTTCCACTCATAGATTCTTAAGGGCCTTCACATCTGTTCCTTCATTTATCATTACAAAAGACCTGGGAATTAGGCAGGAAATAATTCACAGTCCTTGTCACATAGCAGAAACTGACCCAGGAGAGATCAGGTGCCCTGGATAAGGTCACTTAATGCAACACACTTTTCCTTGAGGGGATTCTGGAGGTAGTAAAAACCTATAAAAATATACCTTTATAATAAACGAATCTAAGCATTTCATATAAATACACACAAATAGTAAGGGATAACTGGAAGTCTTTGGGGGAAAGCAAGGGAAGAAACATGGAGTTGAAAATACCTTTTCAGAAATCTCCTAATACCAGTTTCGAGAAGAGAAAAATTATTTGCCTTTTCACTTGAAAAATGAAAACATTAAATACATAGTGACCAGAGGAAACCAATTCTGTTAAAAAAATGTGGCTCAAAAATGAAAGTTATAGTTCCGTATTATACTGCTTGCTTTTTACCAATAATAAACTTAAATCCCTGGCAGAAAACATTCTGGCATTACATGTATTCTGCTATACTTGGAAAGTACGTTTTATATTTACAAAGGTTTTAACTAGTCAATCCTTAACATTTAAAAAATAAATTATCTTTTATTATTTTTATTTTATTTTATTTTTGAGCCAGAGTCTTTCTCTGTCGCCCAGGCTGGAGTGCGATGGCATGGTCCCAGCTCACTGCAGCCTCCACCTCCAGGGTTCAAGAAATTCTCCTGTCTCAGCCTCCAGAGTAGCTGGGACTACAGGCACAGGCCACCACGCCGGCTAATTTTCATATGTTTTTTAGTACAGACTGGGTTTCACCATATTGGTCAGGCTGGTCTTGAACTCCTGACCTTAGGTGATCCACCCGCCTCGGCGTCCCAAAGTGCTGGGATCACATGTGTGAGCCTCTGCACCCGGCCTCCAAAATGAATTATCAATATAGAATTCTATTGTTATTATATGTTATTTTCTCATTTAAGTCAAACAGGTATATTAAAAAAAATTTTGAAATTTGATTTTTAAAAAATGAACCAGAGGCTCATTGCCATAAAAGAGCTGCTGGTAATCTTTTGATTCACTTCCCTCCAGCTCTTTTTACCAGGGGATGGGCTTTTTTGATGTCTTATGATGTAGCTATATACCACATATCTCATTTCCTATCCTATTGTTTGTTTAGATTAGTATTAACTTAGTGGATACATAGTATCAACTGCATATTTATGCAAATTTTATTAATAAAATAAAATTGTATATATATTTTATATAATTAAAATGTTAACTTAATGTTACCATACTGGTGGGAAACATTGTTTCTCCAATTTGTGGTTCATTTAAAATTTTTGTTTTAATTTTTACCTGGACGGTTTTATCGTTCTTTTCCTTTGTGATTCCTCAAGCGGCTTCTGCACCAGCTCCTGCTCCTGCCCCTTTCCTCCCTCCCAGCTTCCATGGTTTTAACATCACACACCCACATTCCAGAGGCGTTACCTGTTGGTCATCAGGAGTCCATATGCCGCACGTAATTTGACTTTCCAAGTTGATTTCAGATGACCAGTGTCTTTGTCCACTGACAGAACCAACCAGGACAAACCCATCTCGATAGGAAATAAGCGCTTGAGTCCCATCATGGCTCCACGTGAAATCACTCACCTTGGGACACACACAGAAAAGAGTCAACTTGTAATCTGAAAAGGAAAGCACTTTTATCAGTCTAGACATAGTCATTAACTCAGCCTTTTGGCTAAGATGGAGATGGCCTTAAAATATAACATATCTTATTTGAAAGCTATAAGAAAAACTATTGAGATCAGCTGCAGTGCCTCATGCCTGTAAATCCAGAACGCTGGGAAGCCAAAATGAGAGGATCACTTGAAGCCAGGAGCTTGAGCCCAGCCTAGACAACATGGCGAGATCCTACCTCTACAAAAATTTTAAGAATTACTCAGGGCCGAGTGCAGTGGCTCATGCCTGTAATCCCAGCACTTTAGGAGACCGAGGGAGGCAGATCACTTGAGGTCAGGAGTTCGAGACCAGCCTGGCCAACACGGCGAAAGCCTATCTCTAGTAAAAATACAAAAAGGAGCCAGGAATGGTGGCACGTGCCTGTAATCCCAGCTAGTAGGAAGGCAGAGGTGAGAGAATGGCTCGAACCAGGGAGCCATTCTCATGGCTTGTAATCATCACCTCGTCTCAATGGAGGTTGCAGTGAACCATGATCATGCCATTGCACTCCAGCCTGGGCAACAGAGAGAGACTCTTTCTCAAAAAAATTAGTCAGGAGCAGTGGCACACACCTGTGGCCTTAGCTACTTGGGAGGCTGAGGTGAGAGGATTGCTTAAGCCTAGAAGGTTGAGGCTATAGTGAGCTGTGATTGTGCCACTGCACTCCAGCCTGGGTGACAGAAGTAGGGATTGTCTCTAAACAATTTTTTTAAGAAAAATGACTGAAATCGACTTCAGTGCATACTGTGCATCAACAGTGTTCTATGTGTTTCATGTACATTAATTCATTAAGCCTCAAGTCAATAGCCTGTGGAAGGTATTATAGCTCTCATCTACAGAGAAGACTCAGTCAACACAGCAGGCAAGAGAGAAACAAGAAAAATCCTAGGGATATCTGGCTACAGGGTCCTTCCTTTCAACCACCGTTATACTGCTTCTCACTTATGGTTAGTAATAGATCCTCCATCACCGTCTTCTGGTCCCTTACCAAAATAGTAAAGCTGTAGGTTTCTGATGAAATTCTCTCTCAGTCTTGCTAACAATATCCCCTCAATCAGAATGAAGAAAAAAAAATCTAACTGAAAACACTACTTCATACTTGGGTGTTAAGTTTACCAAATGCATTTATTGCATCTAGTCAAATGACTGTATTTTTCCCTCTATTAATCTACTGCTGTGGTAAGTTATTTGTATGGATTTTTAAATATCATACTATTCTTGCATAGCTAGCAGACTCCAATTTGGAATATTGTCTTTTATACACACAGTTGAAGCTGATTTGCTAGTGTCTTTAAATTTTCTGCATCTGTATTCATGAATGTAGTAGGCGTGATTTTGTTTTTGTAACGTGCGTCTCTGGATTTTGCAGGGTTATGCTACCTCAGGATGAGCTGAAGTAGTCCCTCTTTTTCTAATGCCTAAAAGAATTTGTATAAAAACTGAGATGATTTGTTTCTTCAAAGTTTGGTAGATCAGGTTTGGACCTGGAGTCAAAAAAAAAAAAAAAAAAGGAAAGTTTGGTAGAACAAGCCTGCCAAATCATCTGGCTATGTATTTTAGTAATGGGAAGATTATTAACCATATCTTCAATTTAATAGCTCTAGACTAAACTTTCAAGTTCTTTTTTTTTTTTTTAGACAGAGTCTTGCTCTGTTGCCCAGGCTGGAGTGCAGTGGCACGATGTTGGCTCACTGCAACCTCCACTTCCCGGGTCCAAGTGATTCGTTTGCCTCAGCCTCTTGAGTAGCTGGGACTACAGGCACACACCACCACACTTGGCTAATTTTTGTATATTTAGTAGAGATTAGGGTTTTGCCATGTTGGCCAGGCTGGTCTCCAACTCCTGACCTCAAGTGATCTGTCCACCTTGGCCTCCCAAAGTGCTGGAATTATAGGCATGAGCCACTGTGCCCAGTCTAAACTTTCAAGCCTTCTACTTCTTGAGTCAGTTCTGATAATTTTGAAAAGGAATTTGTGTTTTCAAAACTGTTGGCAAGTAGTTGCTAGTATTTTCCTTTAAAAAATCAACTTTATTAAGGTATAATTTATATGCAGTAAAGTCCCTCCTCACTCCAGGCAGTCAATCCCCAGCCCTAGTCCTAGGCAAACAGTGATTTCTGTCACTGGTTGTTCATTCTAGAATTTTGCATATGGAACCATATGGTACCAACTTCAGTGTCTGACTACTTTCACTCAGCATAAAGATGTTGAGAGTTATCTGAATTGTGTGCATCAGTAGTTCATTTCTTTTTACATATTATTCTGTTATATGAATACACCACAATTTGTCTATCCAAATTGCTATTCAGCAAAGTCTCAGGATACAAAGTCAATGAACCAACAACAGCCAAACCAAGGGCCAAATCAGGAACAAACTCCCATTCACAACTGCCACAAAAAGAATAACATTCCTAGGAATACAGCTAGAGGATCTCTACAAGGAGAACTACAAAACACTGCTCAAAGAAATCAGAGATGATACAAACAAATGGAAACACACTCCATGCTCATGGGTAGGAAGAATCAATATCATTAAAAGGGCCATACTATCCAAAACAGTTTACAGATTTAATGCTATTCCTATCAAACTACCAATGACATTCTTCACAGAACTAGGAAAAAACTATTTTAAAATTCATATGGAGCCAAAAAAGAATCCTAAGAGCCAAGGCAATCCTAAGCAAAAAGAACAAAGCTGGAGGCATCATGCTACCTGATGTCAAACTATACTACAGGGCTACAGTAACCAAAACAGCATGGTACTGGTACAAAAACAGACACATAGACCAATGGAACAGAACAGAGAACCCAGAAATAAGGATGCACGTCCACAACCATCTCATTTTTGACCAAGCTAACACAAACAATGGGGAAAGGACTCCCTATTCAATAAATGATGCTGAGATAACTGGGTAGCCATATGTGGAAGACTGAAACTGGACCCCTTTCTTACATCATACACAAAAATCAACTCAAGATTATAAGACTTATATGTAAAACCCCAAACTATAGAAACCTTGGAGGACGACCTAGGCAATACCATTCTGGACACAGGAATGGGCAAAGATTGCATGATGAAGATACCAAAAGCAATTGCAACAAAAGCAAAAATCAACAAATGGGATCTAATTGAATGAAAGAGCTTCAGGACAGCAAAAGAAACCAATAAAGTAAACAGACAACCAACCTATAGAATAAGAGAAAAATTTTACAAACTATGCATCTGACAAAGGTCTAATACACAGCATCTATAAAGATACTTAAACAAATTTACAAGAAAACAATCCCATTATAACGTGGGCAAAAAATATGAACTGACACTTTTCAAAAAAAGACATACATACAGCCAACAAGCATGTTTAAAAAGGCTCAACATTACTGATTAGAGAAATGTAAATCGAAACCACAACGAGTATCATCTCACATCAGTCGGAATGGCTACTATTTAAAAGTCAAAAAATAACATGCTGGAGAGGTTGCAGAGAAAAAGGAACACATATACACTGTTACTTGGGTTGTAAATTAGTTCAGCCATTGTGGAAAACAGTGTAGTGATTCCTCGAAGACCTAAAAACAGAACTGCCATTCAAACCAGCAATTCCATTACTGGGTATACACCCAAAGGAATAGAAATTGTTCTGTCATAAAGAGACATGTACATGTATGTCGTAGACTGGTTAAAGAAAATGTGGTATATACATACCATGGAATACAATGCAGCCATAAAAAAGAACGAGATCATGTCCTTTGCAGGAACTTGGATGGAGCTGGAGGCCATTATGTTTAGCAAGCTAACAGAGGAACAGAAAACCAAATACAGCATGTTCTCACTTATAAGTGGGAGCTCAATGACAAAAACACATGGACATATTGAGGGGAACAATAGACACTGGGGCCTATCGAAGGGTAGAGGATGGAGGGTAGAAGGAGGGAGAGGATCAGGAAAAATAACTAATGGGCACTAGGCTCAACACCTGGGTGACCAAATAATCTGTACAACAACCCCCCATGACACAAGTTTACCTATGTAACAAATCGGCACATGTACCCCTGGACTAAAAACTTAAAACAAATTGCTAGATAGCTGGGTTGTTTCCAGAATTTAGTTATTATGAAACTATCATGAACATTCATGCAATCACGTGCAGGACTTTTTATGACACGTAATTTTATTTCTCTTGAGTAAATACCTAGGAGTGGAATTGTTGGGCTATATGGTAAATGTATGTTTTACTGCACAAAAAATTAGTAAACCATTTTCCAAAGTGGTTATGTCAGGCTGGGCGTGGTGGCTCACACCTGTAATCCCAGCACTTTGGGAAGCAATTCCCAGCCTTGCTGACCTTGAACCACATGTTCCTGGTAACATGGTTGTCCCCACATATCCCCACATGCATAGAACATTCAAGGAGCCCTGCATTCGTATATTAAAAGGCCAGGGTGGCGGGGCCAGCTTTTTCTGCAGGCTACATGAGTGACGTACCTGGTCAAACCAATCCTCTGAGCCCTAAGCAAATCAGACACCACCTCCTCCAGCTTCTGCATACATACTTGGCTGGTATCCACTGATGAGAACAAACACTGATGTGTGTGACGGATTACATATTGTTTACTGAGAGATGACGGCAAGGAACATGGTGCCGTCCCAAGGCAGAAAACCGCTTATGGCATTATAGAATAGTAAGCAATATGTACCAGTCACGCACTAGTGAAACCAGTTCTTAAAATGCAGGATGCATGATCTTGCCCCCATTTCTCCACTTAAAGAATGCTTTCTAGTTTATTTTTAATTAGTAGTGAACAGGCGCTAGCTGCTTGCCTAGTTTATCTTTATTCTATCTTTAATAAATGGTGCTGGGAAAACTGGCTAGCCATGTGCAGAAAGCTGAAACTGGACCCCTTTCTTACACCTTATACAAAAATTAACTCCAGATGGATTAAAGATTTAAACATAAGACCTAACACCATAAAAACCTTAGAAGGAAACACAGGCAATATCATTCAGGACATAGGCATAGGCAAGGACTTTATGACTAAAACACCAAAAGCAATGGCAACAAAAGCCAAAATAGACAAATGGGATCTAATTAAACTTAAGAGCTTCTGCACAGCAAAAGAAATAATAATTAAGAGTGAACTGGCAACCAACAGAATGGGGAAAAAATTTTGCAAGCTACTTATTTGACAAAGGGCTAATATCTAGAATCTACAAAGAACTAAAACAGATTTACAAGAAGAAAACAACCCCACCAAAAAGTGGATGAAGGATAGAACACTTTTCAAAAGAAGACATTTATGTGGCCAACAAACATATGAAAAAATGCTCATCAACACTGGTCATTAGAGAAATGCAAATCAAAACCACATTGATATACCATCTCATGCCAGTTAGAATGGCGATCATTAAAAAATCTGGAGACAACAGATGCTGGAGAGGATGTGGAGAAACAGGAACGCTTTTACACTGTTGGTGAGAGTGTAAATTAGTTCAACCATTGTGGAAGACGGGTTGGCAATTACTCAAGGATCTAACGATAGAAATACCATTTGATCCAGCAATCCCATTACTGGATATATACCCAGAGGATTATAGATCGTTCTATTATAAAGACACATGCACACATATGTTCATTCCAGCACTGTTTACAATAGCAAAGACTTCGAACCAACCCAAATGCCCATCAAGGATAGACTGGATAAAGAAAATGTGGCACAAATAACCATGGAATACTATGCAGCCATAAAAAAGGATGAGTTCATGTCCTTTGCAGGGACATGGATGAAGCTGGAAACCATAATTCTCAGCAAACTGACACAAGAACAGAAAACCAAACACTGCATGTTCTCATTCATAAGTGGGTGTTGAACAATGAGAGCACATGGACACAGGGAGGGGAACATCAGACACTGGGGCCTGTTGTGGGGAAGGAGGGATAGGGGAGGAATAGGAAGGGGTGAAGGGATCGGGGATGGATAACATGAGGAGAAGTACCTAATGTAGGTGACGGGGTTGCGGGGGAACAGATGCAGCAAACCACAATGGCATGTGTATACCTATGTAACAATCCTGCAAGATCTGCACATGTACCCCAGAACTTAAAGTATAATAAAAAAAAAAAAAAAGAAAGAAAAACTTAGGCATGTACCCTGTCCACAGAACCATAATAAATATTCAACATATATTAAACAAATTAGTTTTTAATTTTTATGAGTACATATTAGGTGTATATATATTTATTTCTTAGTATCAAGTCTTCAAATTAAAATTTGTCTTTACATGACTCTTAAAAAAAACATAGGACACCTGCTCACTAACAATAATCGCTGTTTACAAAGAATAAATACATGGGTCAGAGTTTGCTCTGGGCTTTCAGCTGGGAAATGCTGTCAGTCCCCAGGTGCCCCACTCTGATTTCCCCTTTTCCACTCTATTTTTGTTTCTGTTTCTTAATTCCTTCAGCGTCGTCTCGGTTGGGGTCTCCGCGACCGAGCTGGTCTCGGCAGTCTGCTGCACTCGGGAAGCTCCTCTTTCAGCTTTGGAGCTTCCCCTCGCTCTGTCTCTGTAAGGGGGAGCCTGTTCCTTCTGCCTCCTTCTTCCTTCTTGCCTATTAAACTCTCCACTCCTTAAAACCACTCCACTTGTGTCCGTGTCGTTTATCTAAACGGCATGAGGACCAAGAACCCTGGTGTTCCTCCACTTACTGCCTTTCTGGACCAAACTCATGCAGGGTATGAGGTAAGAATCAAGGTTTTCTTTTTAAAAATAACAGATATTCAGTTGTTTCAGCACCATTTGTTGAAAAGATTATCCTTCCCCCATTGAACTACTTATGCATCTTATAATTACCTTTAGTTATCTTGTAATCTCTATTTATAGCTATGCCCCATTTTCATTATAAAATTGTTTATTTCTGTGTTCTCTTTTCTCTTGATCAGTTTTGCAAGCAATTTGTCTATTTTGTTGATTTGTTTCCAAAAAACAATTTTTTGGATTTGTTGATCTCTACCTTATCATGTTTTCCCTATTGTATTAATTTTCACTTTCATTTTTATTATTTCTTTTTCTCTCATTGGATTTACTCTCCTGTTCAATTAATAATGTTTTAAGATAAACACATATCTGACCAATAATCACAGTTTTATTGCTAATATAAGTAATTAAGGATATACATTTCTCTCACAGCACCACTTTAATCATGTCTCACAAATTCTGGTATATAATTAAGGACTAAACTATGATTTTTTTACCTTGCCCAAATTTTTATCTAAGAGGTCTAGGGAGTCATGCCCCCAAAATCATAATTCTCATCAGATAGGTTGGGTTTTACTTAACCCTATATATCATGATTTACTTTCCAACCTGACTCTGACATAACATTACAAGACCAATAAGAAAATCAAAATATTTTACCCAAAAGCATGCTTGTTTGCTGTATCTTGAAATGGCCCTGCAAAGCTGTTATTTGCGGGGGGAAAAACTGCATTTGTAAAGAATCTCCATTAATGTAGTTAGATCTTTTTCTTCCAAACCATCCCAATCCTAAAGAGATTACCTAAAATCTGAATAGGAAGCATTTGTCATCCTATTGTCTCTAAGGACAGCCACTATAAGACTTCAAAAGCACTTTGGGCTGCACAATCTTTATTTTAGTCTGAACATTACCTTTCTATCAATCCTGGGTCTTTAGACAAAGTCAACCGATTGTCAACCAGAAAATATTTAAATTCACCATAGCCCAGAACCTCCCCTACCCCTTTGCGTTGTTCTGCCTTTCTGGACCAAACCAATGTATGTCTTACATGTATTTGACTGATGTCTCACTCCTCTCTAAAGTGTATAAAACCAAGCTACAGCCCGACCACCGTGGGCACATGTTCTCTGGACTTCTTGAAGGCTGTGTCATGGGCCATGGTCACTCATATTTGACTCAGAATAAATCTCTTCAATTATTTTATGGAGTTTAACTCTTTTTGTTGACATAGTGTTTTCATTATCACTGAGATCTAGAATTTTATAAATGTCTTTAAACCATGAGCTATTTAACAATATATTTTAAAACGTCTAAACAGACAGGGATCTCTTATCTTTTTGTTACTAACTTCTGACCCAGTTGCACTGTGTTCAGAGATCATGGTCTATAATCATGATACCTGACAATGGAAATCTGTTGAGGTTTTGTTTATCCTCAGATAAACTCAGAACCTTGACTTCACTGACTATGTTCCAACCAATTATACTGTCTAGTTTTTTTCATTAACATAAAACAATGTTTTTCAGAAACAATGCATTACATTCTGGAATAAAATTAAAAAGCTCTTTCATTTTGCAAAGATAATGCTATTTACTTGCATGCATTTTAACTATATATCTTAAAAAGATTTGTATTAAGAGAAAAAACTATTTTGGGAAATCTCCTTAATTGAAAGCCAAAACGCATAGCCAGTAAAAAGTAGCTTCTTAGAGATACCAGCAATTTTACATCACAAAAAACAGATAAAAGAGGATGTTCACATGAACTAATTGGGTTTCTGTTTGTCTACAGACTTGGTCTTGCTTTGTCACCCAGGCTGGAGTACAGTGGCACAATCATAGTTCACTGCAGCCTCAAACTCCTGGGCTCAAGCAATCCTCTACTTCCGTCTTCTGAGTATCTGGGACTACAGGGTTGGGCTACCATACCAAGCTAATTTTAAAAACATTTTTGTTGAGATGAGGTCTTGCATATTGTCCAAGCTGATCTTGAACTCTGGTCACAAGAGATCTTCCTGACTCAGTCTCCCAAGTAGCCACTTGGCCCAATTTGGGTTTATGAGGACAACATAAAGTGATAACAATAAATCACAACTGGAAAAACAAAACCAGAGAAAACCAAGTATCAAATTGCTTTAAAAAACAAAAAACAAACAAACAAAAAAAACGCCAGTCATGGTGGCTTACACCTGTAATCCCAGCACTTTGGGAGGCAAAAGCAGGCAGATTACAAGGTAGGCCAGAGATTGAGGCCATCCTGGCCAACATGGTGAAACCGTCTCTACTAAAACACAAAAAATTAGCCAGGCATAGTGGCACACACCTGTAGTCTCAGCGACTCAGGAGGCTGAGGCAGGGGAATTGCTTGAACCTGGGAGGCAGAGGTTGCAGTGGGCCAAGATTGCACTACTGCACTCCAGCCTGGTGACAGAGCAAGACTCTGTCTCAAAAAATAAATAAATAAATAAAAGTGGTCACTAATGCCTGTAATCCCAGCACTTTGGGAGGCCAAGGTGGGTGGATCACCTGAACCCAGAAGTCCAAAAATGGCCTGGGCAATGTGGTGGAACCCTGTCTCTACTAAAAGTACAAAGAATTAGCCAGGCGAAGTGGCGTATGCCAGTAATCCCAGCTACTCAGGAGGCTGAGGCTTAAGAATCGCTTGAACCTGGGAGGTGGAGGTTGTAGTGAGCCAAGATCACGCCACTGCACTCCAGCCTGGGTGACAGAGAGACCCTGTCTCCAAAAGAAGGGGCAGAAACCCCAGTTCTTGTGGTTGTTTTTCAACTGCAGAAGGTTGCAGTGCTCTTGCTTTACCAAAGAGAGTTCTTAGACATGGATTAATTGAAGCTGAGCAGCAGGCTGACCATGCCATTGACCCAGGCAGCTTTTCATCACTGTCTCAGAGTGTGTGTGCCTGGCACAGCCACCCCTGGTGACTAATACTGTAAAATAATGTGTGTACTGTTCCAAACTCATTTTTGAAATAAAGGACTCTTAATCATTTCTTGAAAAAGAAACTGTTAAAGCATCTCTTAGCTTTTGCCAAATGTTTGATTACTTTGTGACAATGAAAGGCATGCTGTATAATGAAGACACTCTGTGGCTCCTCCTGAAAAGTAGTCTTCTTCTCTGAGCTGCTCTCAAAGACACTCCTCTTCTGAGCCACAGAACTTTGCCTGCTGTACAAAGCCACCACTCCCTTGACCAGTGATTCATTGTCTCCAGTGTGCGATGTCCTTTTAATTTGGATAAGATCTGACTCCAACACAATTAAAAGCAACCAAATCTCCCCCAAAATGTCAGCATTTAATGATGACAGTTGTTCAATGGGTTCTAGGATTTGAAAAATCTGAGTTCCCAATTGTACAAAACTCTAAATGATATTACCACATACAGTAATTACTTTAGTCGAACCTGATAGGGGCAGGCATTTGTGAGATTCTGGGTGCTTCCAACTGTTCTATGGCCCAGGTAAGCTCATTTGCCTCCAGGGCTGAACTCATCCTCCCCTTCTTGTTTCTAGTATTTGCTCTAAACTCTCAATGGAAAGAAACACAAGGGATGTGCAGGGTGGTGGTGACTGCACAGCTGCTATGGAGATGACAGAGGGCCCCTGCTGACAAAGGCTACTGCTAGAAGAATCCACACACTGGTGGCACTGCCTAGCTGGTGGGGAGGGCCTTTTAATGGTAATAAATCCTGAACTCCCTTGGGTATACAGTCATGTGTCAATTAACAATGGGGATACATTGTAAGAAGTATGTCGTCAGGCAATTTCCTCGTCGTGTGATCATCACAGAGTGCAACTGCACGAACCTGGAGGGTACAGCCTACTCCACACCTAGGGGGTATGGGACAGCCTATTGCTCCTAGGCTACAAACCTGTACACATGTGATGGCTGTAGTGAACACTGTAGGCAACTGTAACACAACCGCAAGTATTTATGTATCTAATGCTAGCTAAACATAGACACCATGCAGTAAGAATACAGTATAGAAGATAAAATGTGGTTCACCTGTATAGGGCACTTTCCATGAATGGAGCTTGCAGGACTGGAAGTGGCTCTGGGTGCACCAGAGAGTGAGTGGTGAGTGACTGTGAAGCCGAGGACATTGTCGTATGCCGCGGTAGGTTTTATAAACACTGTACACTTAGGCTACACTCATTTTATTAAAAAATTTTTCTTTCTTCAATAATAAATTAACCTGAGCTTACTGTAACTCTTTTACTTCATAAACTTTTCAGTTTTTAAAAAAGTCTGATCCTTTCTTTGATCCTTTTGCAATAACACTTAAAACACAAACATATTATATAGCTGTACCAAAATATTTTTTCTCTATATCCTTATTCTGTAAAGCTTTTCCTATTAATTTTTTTTCTTTTTAAATGTTTTTGTTAAAAAACTAAGTCACAAACACATTAGCCTAGGCCTCCATGGCACCAAGATCATTCATGTCACCGTCTTCCACCTCCACACCTTGGCCCACTGGAAGGTCTTCAGGGGTGTGATGGCTAATATTGAGTGTCAAACTTGATTGGATTGAAGGATGCAAAGTATTGTTCCTGGCTGTGTTTGTTGCCACAGGAGATTAACATTTGAGTCAGTGGACTGGGAGAGGCAGATCCACCCTTAATCTGGGTGGCACCAGCTAATCAGCTGCCAGCACCGCTGGAATAAAGCAGGCAGGAGAAGATGGAGGAGCAGGCTTGCAGAGTCTTCCAACCTTCATCTTTCTGCCATGGGAGATGCTTCCTGTCCTTGAGCATTGGGCTGCTAGTTCTTCAGCTTTTGGACTCTTGGACTTACACCAGTGGTTTGCCAGGGGCTCTCGGGCCTTTGGCCACAGACTGAAGGCTGCGCTGTCAACTTCCCTACTTTTGAGGTTTTGGTACTCAGACTGGTCCACCACTGGCTTCCCAGCTCCTCAGCTTTCAGAGAGCCTATCGTGGGACTTTACCTCGTGACCGTGTGAGCCAATTCTTCTTAATAAACTCCCTTTCATATATATATATATATGCATATCTGTCCTGTTAGTTCTGCCCCTCTGGAGAAACTGACTAGCACAAGGGGCAATAACATATCCATGGAGCTATCATTTCCTATGATAACAATGCCTTCTTCAGGAATACCTCCTGGAGGACCTGCCTGAGACTGTTAACTTTTTTTTAATAAGTAGAAGCATACTCTAAAATAATAAAAAGTACAGTAAATACCAGTAACAGTCCTTTGTTATTATCAAGCATTACGGACTGTACTAATGGTATCTGCTATACTTGTGTACAACTGGCATCACAGTAGGCTTGTTTATACCAGTAACACCACAAACACATCAGCAATGTGTTACGCGACATTGTCACCAGGTGATAGAAATTTTTCAGCTCCATTATAACCTTATGAGATCACCATCCTATATGCAGTCTGTGTTGACCGAAACGTCATTATGCAGCATGTAATACACTATGAATACGTGCATTTCCACCAAAAGAGAAAATCATTTCTTGTTTGGGAAAATGACAATGCGGTGGGGCATTATAGACTCAAACAAACTAGGGTTTGAGTTCTGGCTTACCACCCATGAACTTCCTTGGACAAGTTACTGAACTCCTGACCTGGATTGTTTTCTTCCATTAACTGAGAATAACAATATTTTTGGAATAGGGTTCCTGAAGACTGAAAGATATAACGTGTGAAAAAGCTGAGCACTCATTTGGCATTTATCCTTGCTCCCCTTCCGTTTTTTTCTCTGAGCAATGATTTAAAGTCCTCTAGCTGCCCTAAATCTGAAGGCATGTTTCACCTCATCACTGGGCTTTTCCAGGGAAAAGAGCCCCATGCTTTGGTTAATGGAAGAATGACAGCACTTTAGAACCTTCACAGGCAAACTCGGACAAGTGTCCATTTCACAGAAAACCATGACCCGTTGCTACCTCAAGGCCTGAAACTCATCTTGGGTGATGGCCTATGGCCACTGCTGCAGCGCAGGGCAGCTCCGTGCTATACAAGGTGGTAGTATCTCAACATGCTACAGGTGCTGTGATAAGATGCAGGCAGCACCATGGGCACTTTTCATATACAGTCCTAGGTGATCCTCCACGATCCTAAGGCAGGTACCCTGTAGCCCCTACATTACAAATAAGAAAACTGAGGCACAGGGAAGTATCTACCACAGAGAAGTCACGGGGTGAGATTTCTGGTCTATACTGCCTGATTCCAGAGCTCATGCTCTTGACCACATGTCCATCCACATAAAGATGTCCACATCTGTGGCTCTACTTCAAGAAGGCCAGTTAATGGTCACAGGGCAGGCTTTGCCTCTTCCTTTTCTCACTCCAAGGAGGCCTGAAGGAAACTGGTAAGGCCTTATCAGCCAGTCAATATTATTACACTTAACACCACCACGTCAACTCAGAAAAAAAGAATGCTCTGTTTTCACACAGGGCCTTCTGTGATGATATCTTACAGAGATCCTCAGCCTGCTAACAGTCACTGACAATAATATCTTTATTCATTGTAATTTTATGTCACTTGACTGAATTGTAGCTTGGGAAGCTCACAACTTATTTAAGCAACAGGAGGGGGAGGGAAGAATGAGAATCAAAGTACCTTAGAAGCGTATGTATGGAAAAGCAGCCACAGGGAAATCACTCTGAGAGTTAAGACAGTCCAAGAAACCCCTCATTAATTATTAATTGACACCCCCTGAGGACTCCGGTTCTTGTGTCACAGTTTTGTACACTCCCCAGGATGGGAACTGCCTGCTCAAACATGTATCCTTAAACCCATATAAAAGGGGCACCATGAAGCTGTCCCATAAACCTGTCTATGGAACAGTTCTAGAAACAACGCAGCTCAGCAGGGTGTCCTGGGTGCAACTGTTTCCTGAGAGTTCAGACAAACTGCATCAGAAAGGAAGGGCTGGAAGATGACAACAGGTGGTTGTGCTAATTGAAACCTGCAGGAGAGATAGTAGCACCCTTCCCTTGTTGAGCAGATTGTGAGAAGTCACGTGGCATTCTCTGCGAAAGACCGATGAGATGACAAAACAGAGAAGATACTTTCTGAAAGGGGCAAAACCGTGATATGCCACAGGCCCCACATTTAACACGGAACCGTAATACTGAAGGGTAAAAAATGATTTCACAGATCTAAGTAAAGTTTAAAAGTTGGAGAGTTCTCACAACAGCA
The DNA here is from genome assembly GCF_001604975.1 of Cebus imitator. Lineage (NCBI taxonomy): Eukaryota > Metazoa > Chordata > Mammalia > Primates > Cebidae > Cebus > Cebus imitator. The sequence goes on from NW_016107321.1 coordinate 6,400,464, forward strand.
GCGTGGTTGAAAAGGAAGTATGATCCTGCACTCTCTTTTTATCCAGTGACATACGCAAGAGAAATGAAAAGCAGGATTCTAATTTGATTGATTTCGTCTCCCCATAGCTCTGGAGCGTGCTGGCTCTGGAATGCCTGTCTGGGCGACCTGTACCCTGCAGCCTTTCATGGGCAGAGCTGTACCTGCCACTCACCTGTGCCCCACGGTCGTTGACCAGCTCCACAGACCACCTGCCCTCGTACTGAATCCATACGAATATGCCTCCATCCGCATCGCACGTGGCCAGTTTCTGGTAGGGCTCATTCCACCTCACCAGCACAACCTAGAAAACCACCAAGAAGACATTTACCACAGGAAATAAATCCATGGGCCGGGGTTATTTCTGTGCCATGATCAGACTTGAAGAACTAATTAGAATGCAATCAGTAAAGGGAGAAGACTGGGGCCAAATGTGTGGATCAGGGGAGGGAACGGCCAGAGCTCACATACGAGAGTCCCACAGGGAACCAGCCCCACTGACACGGCTACCTAACAAAGAGAGAGAGCTCGAACATGTTCACCACTATAAAACAAAGAGGGAACCCGGGGCTCATATGCACCCAGCACCTGCCTCTCACAGATGATCCTTCATCTGCTGGTCCTGTGCTGTGGGGAAATTATTTTAACAACATTTACTATGGATTTGAATCAGGGTATTATTTATTTAGTATGGAAAGAGGAAAGGGTGAGTACTATTTAGGTTCATTTTCCCCCTGAAGCAAAATTTTCTGTATCTTTTCTGTTCTACCTTATTTCTGAATAGTTTAGCATCTAGATGTGGTTAATTTGGGGAAAAAATACAGATTTGAAACACCCAAGTTGTTTACAAATTATCACAGAGGAAATATGAAGAAATTATAAGCTTCAAAATTTCTGAGTATAAGAACTTTGTTTTTTAACTTGAAAAATTCTGATCACTTAATCTAAAAGGGTAGAAACTCTGGTAGGTGGCCTGTGAGAACAGGTGAATGCTGGAGGAGTCGGAGGGCAGCCTCACAGAACCCAGTAGAACAGCAAGGGACTGAAGGTTATGGCATGGTCCCCGAACACCACGAGCCACAAAGCCAACACAGCAGGGCTCACCCTGGAGAAGGCTCCCTGAGGCTCTTCCTGACTGGCCCATCCTGGCACTCACGAATTAATTCAGTCTGACATTCAGCACACACTTTTTACGTTCATGCTATGTGACTAGTAGTGGGTTGGTGACTACAAAACACCCCCGCTGCTCTCAGGTGAGTTCCAGCTGGGAAGTCAGGACCTCCAGACACGCAGCTAGATACTGACATATGCCAATTAAATGAGAGCTATTATTAACCAGTAAGAGTGCTCTTGCTATGAATAAAAAAAGTCTGGAACCCTTGTCTGCTCCCAGCATTTTGTACCTTATAGCTAATTATAATAGTTGTGAATGCGTGGCACTGGTGTTAATGGTTTCCAAATTCTAATTTATATCTGAAAATTAAAAGGACTGATGGTTGAAGACTTCCACAATGCCCTGGCCTCCTCCTCATACCCTCTCCCAAGTATAATTTCTGCTTTCAGATCAACGTATAAACCCCATGACTTCTCAGCATGATGCCATGGACACATCTGATGTTAAGTCTTTAGACTGTGTCAAGGGCAGCAGAGGGCCAGGAGGAACCCCTAAAAACCATCTGATTTAGTCTACCTTGAGCAGTCTTGGTTGGCCATACTTGGTGTTATCTGCACTTGTAAAATGTGTAATAAAATCAAATTTTCCAAGAGGAAATTATTACCACTAAAAGTGTAAAGAATATCATGGCCCTTTTTCAAGATCGCAAAAATCAGGGGCAGCTGTGAGGGTGCGATCTTTGAGACCTAGCGATCACTAGAAAACCTGAATCCAGTTGATGGCTCAGCCCGCTAAAAATCACCGTGCATGGATGTGGCCACCAAGAACTCCCAGGTGGCCCCATCTAGCTGTATCCTGTCTGTTGAGACCCTCTTCCTTGCTCTGGTCATACCTCCGTGGATGCAGTGCTTATGTAATCCAGCATAACTATCAGCTTGTGGACAACTCCCCACCCCAACCAATCTGTGCCTCTTGAGCAAAGGGACAGAGGCACGTTCACCTTTAAATACTGACACACAGCAATTGTGAACATGTTGTGCAAACAATAATACATCATTAGAAGTTATAATTCTTGTTCAATTATATATTTGAACTACAGGTATTGATCGACTTACGACCTATATAATTTACTACCATTCGACTTTACGACCACAATTGCTAGCCACAACTGCTCAGCGTATGGCAGCACAAACGTTGCCCAGCTGGGCGTACGACAGTGCGGACCAGCTTCCAGCAGCACTACCATCTCCGCGTGCACCATTTCAACTGTTATCCCAGACTCGGTACAGCAATTTTGTGTTTTGTGTCTTGGATATTTTTCATCAAACCCCTCCCAAGATGTCTACCAAGAGGAAATTGTCTTTGACTACGCCTCAGTGTGCCAAGAAGGAAAGAAAGGCCATTGATCTCAATATGAAAATAAAAGTAATTAAGCAGTTTGAAGGAGGAAAGAAAGTGAATGTGATTGCACGTGATACGAAGTTATCATTTCACAGTACTGTACATATAGCCTACTCGACTTACGACCAAATCATGTTACGACCTGTCTGTCGGAACCAATCGTGGTCGTAAGTCGAGCACTAGCTGTATGTAGAAGGTATTGAAAATTATTTCAACTAGTTTACTGTCAATTCCCAGAGGCATTTGAACAACAGCATATACTGCCTGCCTACCTATGATAAACCAGACACTGTTAGGTGCCAAGGACAGCGATTAAGATGTCTTGTCCCTGTGGAGTTCAGTTTCCTAAACAGACATTAATATAGTTCTCTGTACACAGACACAGGAGGGGGCTCAACACATGTGGGGAGCAGGATGACAAACCCAGATTCACTTTTTTAGCTCAGTTTTAAAAATCCTATATTAAAATTACTGATTTTTTAAAGTTAGACCAACATCAACAAAATCCTCAAATGACACTGAATGTGTCATAAAATTTGGGATTTCCAAATGGTAAATAAAAGCCAGTTTCACAGACTTCCTTCAGATCTGCCAGTGATTTGACCCAAGTACTAGAATCTGCAAGTGTGCATGAGGCTACAGTCTGGTCTCTAACACATTAGTTATTTAAGCCCACAGTCATTCATGTGCTTCAGAATGGTGACTGTGAAATGGAACATGACAAAGTAAGAACATGATATTGGCTGGGCGCAGCGGCTCAGGCCTGTAATCCCAGCATTTTGGGAGGCCAAGGCGGGTGGATCATGAGGTCAGGAGATTGAGACCATCCTGGCTAATACCGTGAAACCCCTCTCTACTAAAAATACAAAAAAGTAGCCAGGCGTGGTGGTGTGCACCTGTAGTCCCAGCTACTCGGAAGGCTGAGGCAGGAGAATCACTTGAACCCAGGTGGTAGAGGTTGCAGTGAGTCGAGATCGTGCCAATGTACTCCAGGCTGGGTGACAGAGTGAAGGCTTCATCTCAAAAACAAAAACAAAAACAACAACAACAACAAAAAACCCCATGATATTCATGACTAATTAGTTTTAAAATTATTTCCTTATTTAAATGTAATACCAATAAATACTCATCCACTATGACCCTCTCTGTAAACTAATACTTGATGACAAGATGTCATACTCCAGAGGAGAGAGGCTAGCCACATTATCTGCATTTTTGCCTTTATCATCCATCAACAACAAACCTCTACTTCATGGAAAAGCCTGCAAGGTCACAGCATAACACAAACACAAAAGAGTGGAGGCAAAAAATATTTTAAAATGATTTCTCATGTGAAATCAAAGATTTCTTGGTCTTATGACAACACAGTTGCTCTTGTTGGATAACTGAAATGTTCATGGACTCAAATTCATCTTTCAGAAATTCTTAATCAGTTGAGATGCAGCAGTAAATGGGAACATGGTCCCCATTTACACACTTCTTTGCTTTGAGTTCCAACTAGTATAAATGAGTAGGTGAGTAACGCCCTTAAATTAGAGACAGAAATCTTTCCAGTGATTTTTGGTTTAAAAAGAAAGCCAAACTGCTAATGCTGTTATTCTCATTTCCTCCCGTCCACAATTCACAGCTGCAGCCTTATCTCCCAGTAGCTTACTTCCTGTTCTCTAAATCCCTCCAGCCTATTTGGCAACGTTAGGACATACCAGAGTGTTGAGGAGTTCCAACTGGAGGCCAGCTCGGTTCTCAGTTGCCTGAATTTTGTGCCATCAGGCTATGGATCTGCCCAGTCATCCAGAGATACAGCTTCCCTTCCCTTTTAAAGAAAATGTGACTCTCCTTGACTCTGAGCACCAAAGAACTTCTGTCTTGGTGTCTTAGCTAAAGTGTGTGTTCTTTGACTAAAAAAGAGGAAAAGGTTAGTTTTGATCTAGGCCTTTGATGGTTCAAAAAATACCAACCTATTACCTTCTCCAATATAAGACATGTTCTCTCATTTTAGAGTGTTACTGTTATCGGTAAAGCTATTAAAGGTAGGAAAATCTACACAAAAAAACATAGGGCAGAACTGCCGAAAACCTATTTGGGCCATAATCTAAGGTCCTAAGTCAGTCCCAACACTTCTTACACCTAGCAATATTTACAGGAAAAGCAAAACAAGCATCACTTCGCCCACCCCAAGGATGTTCACCTTCTGAGTCAAGAGCCCTCCACATAGTGTTGATAGACAGGAAGCCACCTAAGGGAACAACAAGTGTCACCACTATTCAGAAGGATTTCTCTCAACCTAAAACAAATGTAATTTGAATGAACACTACACACAGCTCAAGTAAGAAATCTCTGTGATTATTATCACTCTGTTCTTATTCTGCAATTTATTAAGTAAACCAGCAACAACTACAATTGTGCAAGAAAAACAAAGTGATTGCCAATTTCATTTTAGACACATTTGGTCATTTTGACAAAGAACCCAAAGCATCCTGAAATAGAGGCTGGAAGAAATTCAACTAGAACAATGGTTCCGCAGACTGCTGCCCTCAGAGATGTCACCGGGAGGTCAGTGCTGAGGAAGGCGGGCTCTGGAGTCTGGCTGCTTGGCTCTGACTCCTGGCCTCACACCCACCAGCTGCACAGCTGTGGGCCACCAGGACCCTCTTGCTGCCCCTTTCCTCATCTGCTTGATGCAAGCCATGGTAGCACACCCCTCGCTGAGCTGTGGGGAGTATCGTTAAGGAAGGACCTCAGACCAGGGATATGCACATGGCAAACATTCAGCAAATGAGAGCTCTGTGTTATTTGCTCACAAACAAGAAATTCCGGAAGATAAAGACTGGTTCAGCACCATATTTACATATATAGTTTCCTTTTCTTTAATAAAAGATAAATGTTTTGAAAGGTAATCTCCCTTTCCAGACCCGCCTCCTGCCCCTTGCACCTACTGCCCAACTCTGTAACTTTAGAGCAACATCACCACGTGCTTCACAGGAACACCCTTCTGCCCCTTGGTGCTGCGAGTTCCCGGCACTCCCGCTTGCTCTGAGTGTAGTGCCTTCTGCACAGTCCCGGTGCTCCCTCACACAAACGCTCCACACCAGGCTGAGAACTTTGTAGCTTCTGTTCTATTAAACTATTCTTGAAAAATGATTAACCGTATCTGTTCCCTATCTCTCTCTCTCTCACAAGAGTAAGATGTTAAAACTGGTTCAAATGAGATGGGGGCAGGGGAGTGTAACAGCTTTATTGAGACAAAATTCACATATCATACAATTCACCCATTGTCAATGTACAATGCGATGGCTATTAGTATATTCGCAGAGTTGTAAAACCTTTAAAACATATTTTAGAACATCTGCATCATCCCCCAAAGCCCTGTACGTTTTAGCTACCACCAACCAACCCCAATGATATTTCCCTCCAGCCCTAAGCAATCAATTTTTCTCTGTTGCTACAGATTTACCTACTCTGGACATTTCAAATAAAAGGAATCATAAAACACGTGGCCAGGCCAGAAGGACTGGCTTCCTTCTCTTAGTATGTTTTCAAGACTTATCCATGTTGTAGCATATATCAGTGCTTACTTTTAAAATATAGCCCAGTAACATTCCATTGTATTGGGAGACCACATTTTGTCGATCGATTCATCAGCTGATGACCCTCGGGGCTGTTCATCGACTTTTAGCTAAATACTGCTATAAAATTTTGTGTACAAGTTTCTTGTACAAACATGTTTCCTTCCTCTTGGGTCTATGCCTATGAGTGGAGTTGCTGGGTCAAATGATAATTCTATGTTCAACTTTCTGAGGAACTACGGGACTGGTTTCCGACTGTGCCAATTTACATTCCCACTGGCAATGGATGAGATTCCCAGTTCCTCCAAATCCTCTCTAATACTTGCTGTTATCTGCCTTCTAAAAATGATAACCACCCTGGTGAGTGAGCAGCAGTTTGATTTGCATTGCCCTGATGGCTAACAATGCTGAATATCTTCTCATGTGCTCACTTCTCAGGTAGTCATTTGTGTATTTTTTGAGAAATGTCTACTCAGATCCTTTGTCCATTTTTAGTTGGTTGTCTTTTCTATTATTCAGTTGTAGGAGTTTCTCTTAAGAACTCTGAAACACTAACTACCTTTGAGGAAAACTTTAGGTTTTATTTCCAGATAGCCAAATTTATTTCTCGCATTTAAATGTTCACAAATCTGGCTGGGTGCAGTGGCTCACACCTGTAATCCCAGCACTCTGGGAGGCCAAGGTGGGTGGATCACCTGAGGTCAGAAGTTCAAGACCAGCCTGGCCAACACAGTGAAATCCTATCTCTACAAAAAATACAAAAACATTTAGCCGGGCGTGGTGGCACTTGCCTGTAATCATAGCTACTTGGGAGGCTGAGGCAGGAGAATCACTTGAACTCAGGAGGCAGAGGCTGCAGTGAGCCGAGACCATGCCACAGCACTCCAGCCTGGATAATAAAGTGAGACTCTGTCTCAAAAAAAAAAAAAATCACAAATTCAGTTCTCATTCAAATACAATTCAATTAACCTCAGTTAGTTGACAAGAATCTGTGAATGAAATGGTCTAGAGATAATAAAGGAATTCAGAAAACGCAGATCTGTGTTCAGAGCTCCAGAATCCGGGGATCAAGGTGCCTCTAACTAGTTCTGAACCGGCATGTGCTGGGGGATGACCTTCTGGTCCCAGATTCTTTAGGACAATTTCCAGGAAACACATTCCTTTGTGTATTTTCTAAACTTATTAGTTAGAAAATAATATATCTTCTTATCGGATAGAGTTTATATTATTAGCCAGGCCTGAATTAGGAAAAAGAGAAGCCCACACCAAATCTCCTGATATGAATGCAAAATTACCATTCCAGCCTTCTCACCTCTAAGTAGCAGCAAGATTCTTCCATTAAAGCAAGATAAAACAATGTTGAAGAGCTACATTATAATTACGGTCTGCAGGAAACCCAACAGTTAATACTCTCACCTTTTGACCATATTTAGGCATTCATCTGCTTCAAAATCCAGTGGAATAGGACTCCCTATGACTCTAACTTCCATTCTTTTCCACTAATCATAGCTGCTATCTCCTGAGTAAAAATTCTACTGGAAAGTATGTTCAATCACATGCTCTATTCATTGAGCTTGCAAATCACCTTGAAAACTTGTGATTTGAAAACACAAATTCACATTTTTTCTCATCACCACTTTCCACTCCCTCTCAACTAAATATCCTTGGTGTATATAGTAGTTATTAGTAGTTAATTTAGAGGTAACACAGACATCATAAACTAACCACTCTGGCTCACAGATGAGGAAAGGTAGGCTAATGAGGTGAACAAACTTTCCTAAGGTCACAAAGCAGGTCCAAGGTCAGGTCAGGGTCCAGCTCAGAGGCTCTGTCTTCTCTCTCTTGTTCAGGGTACCTGTCAACCAAGATGGGGCCTGTGGCTGTCAATCACTCAGCCAATGAATATTCAGGAAGCACCAAACAGGTGTACTCAGGGAGGACACACAGAGGGAAGAGGCGCCTGCCCTCAAGAAGCACCTGGTGGAACACTCAGAGGAGCCACCTCATTCTTTGCTTTTTAAGCGTGTGTTCTTGCTGTCATACTTCTGCAATGCAAAAATGTCCTAGAAAACAACTATCAAATAATTCTGGTTCTGAGGGGAGAATATAAAATCACACTAAAAAGAAATAAACTGAGATGTTAGTGGCGGTGTGTTATAAATGATTTTTCTTTAGACTTTTCCTTATTTTCTGATTTTCTCACAATGAACATAATTTACTTCCATCTTCTTGTACTTCTGAAAAAACTATCTTGGTTAGACAGTGAATCTGAACAATGTATTTTAGCAACAATAAAAATTTAGGTCATTTTACATAATTTCACATAGTTTATTTTACCTTCACAAATATCTTAGAAGGAGGTATTGCCATTACTATTACCTTATTTCAGACAAGTGAAGCTGAAAAAAAAAAAACGGTTAAAATCTCTCCACAGACTTTTTAACTTAAAAATCTTAGGCAACATTTATGACATATATAACAGTTTTTTAAAAATTCACTATGAAGTGTTCTCATTCAGCTTAAGAAAATATCACCAGTACTATCAAGAGCACTGTGTATTGCTCTCAGACCTCAATCTTCTCTTGTCTGAGGAAAAAAATGACTTTATGGACATTTCCTGTTTTTAATTCACAGGCATTTTTATATCTTAATTATATATGTTCATATCCTCAATACATTATTCTTATGGGTTTTTATTTTAAATATTACAGAAAGAATTTAACATACACCAAAGAAGAGCAACTGGGTTTAATAACCTTCCATGTACCTACCATCCAGCTTTAAAATTATCAATATTTTTGCCTGCTGTAAGCTTTAAAAAACTATATATTCGGCCGGGCGCGGTGGCTCAAGCCTGTAATCCCAGCACTTTGGGAGGCCGAGGCGGGTGGATCACGAGGTCAAGAGATCGAGACCATCCTGGTCAACATGGTGAAACCCCGTCACTACTAAAAATACAAAAAATCAGCTGGGCATGGTGGCATGTGCCTGTAATCCCAGCTACTCAGGAGGCTGAGGCAGGAGAATTGCCTGAACCCGGGAGGCGGAGGTTGCGGTGAGCCGAGATCGCGCCATTGCACTCCAGCCTGGGTAACAAGAGCGAAACTCCGTCTCAAAAAAAAAACAAAAAAACAAAAAAACTATATATTCTCTTTTTTTTACATTATGGAGTACATGAGATGTTTTGATACAGACATTCAATATGAAATAAGCACATCTTAAGAGAATGGGGTATTTATCCCCTTAGGCATTTATCCTTCGTGTTACCAAAAATCCAATTACACTCTTCAAGTACTTTTAAAAGGAACAATTATTATTGACTATAGTCACCCTGCTGTCCTATCAAATACTAAGTCTTATTCTTTCTATTTTTTTTTTTTAATCCATTAACCATCCCCACCCTCCCACCCCAACCTCCCACGACCCTTCCCAGCCTCTGGTAACTATTCTTTTTCTATGTCCACCAGATCAATTGTTTAGATATTTTGATTCCACAAATAAGTGAGAATGTGCAGTGTTTGTCTTTCTGCGCCTGGCTTATTTCACTCAACATAATGATCTCCAGTTCCATCCATGTTGTAGCAAATGACTGGATCTCATTATTTTTTATGGCTGAGTAGTACTCAATTGTGTGTATGCACCACTTTCCTTCCTTCCTTCCTCCCTCCCTCCCTCCTTCCTTCTTTCCCTCCCTCCCTCCCTCCTTCCTTCCTTCTTTCCCTCCCCCCTCCCTCCTTCTTTCCCTCCCTTCTTCCTTCCTTCCTTCCCTCTCCCCCCTTCCTTCCTTCCCTCTCCCCCCTTCCTTCCTTCCCCTCTCTCCTTCCCTAGTACTCAATTGTGTGCAGGCACCACTTTCCCTTCCCTTTCCCTTTCCCTTCCCTCCCTCACCCCCTCTCAGTTTTGCAGTGGCGAGATCTCAGCTCACTGCAACCTCTGCCTTTCAGGTTCAAACGGTTCTCCTGCCTCAGCCGCCTGAGTACCTGGGATTACAGGTGACCACCATCGTGCCCAGATATTTTTTTTGTATTTTTCGTAGAGATGGGGTTTCACCAGGTTGGCCACACGGGTCATGAACTCCTGACCTGAGGTGATCCGCCCGCCTCGGCCTCCCACAGTGCTAGGATCACAGGTGTGAGACACTGCACCCAGCCCGTCACATTTTCTTTATCATTCATCTGTTGATGGACAGTTGGATTGCTTCCAAATCTTAGCTATTGTCAACAATGCTGCAACTGGAGTACACATCTCTCTTTTACATACTGATGTCCTTCCTTTTACATATATACCCAGCAATAAAATTGCTGGATCATAAGGTAGTTTTAACAATTTGGAGGTGTTGAGGAACTGCCAAACTGTTCTCCATAGTCGCTGTACTAATTTATATTCCCACCAACAGTGTACAAGGGTTGTCTTTTCTCCACTTCCTCACCAGCATTTGTTATTGCCTGTCTTTTGGATATAAGCCATTCTAACTGTGGTGAGATGATATCTCACTATAGTTTTGATTTGCATTTCTCTGATGATCACTGATTATGACCAAATGAGGGTAAATTCTATTAATCCTTAATGGTCTTCCTCTTCATTCCTTTTGCCAATTCACTATGGTTTAAAAGTGAACTTGGCAGGGCCTCCATGCCTGGAGCACTCCTGAAATGGGAAGCGACACTGAGGCTGCAGAGGGGCAGCTACAGCTTAAGAGCAGTGGGGAAAGAGGCTGTCCAATCCAAAAAGCTATACCTGAGGTGGGTACATAAGGGAGCCTGGCGCTTCTCCAACATGCATCTTGAGTGAAGCCTTGACACTGGTACAGGATTTCCTTCAAATGTCACTTTCTTTGTGAAAATGTCTCCAACTCTCCTAGGCAGGACTGACTGCTTCCTCCTTGGTGATCCCGAGGCCCTCTGCATGCCCTTCATTAGTTCACACTGCATGTCTATAAGCCCCACTGCATGTAAGAGGCATGGCCAGACTTTCTGAGCAGAGAATGTGGCCTCCTCTTTTCCCATGGGGAGTCAACAGGCTCAGTGATGCTTACTGGAACAAGCAGGGCATTAACAAGAGCATTCTGGGTGGAGGAAGAGTATCGATAGTGAGGGAACTCAATGTTACCTGTGAAGAGGACAACAGTGGTCTGAACTAAGTGGGGGGTTTTATTCTGGGAAAAGCAGTAATGGTAGCTAACATTTACCAAGGCACTTTCCTCGCTCCTTGATAAACCCTCTTTACTTGGCGTCTTGGGTCAGGTTCCAAATCTTAGCTAAAAGCCTGAAACAGGGGTTCTTATACACTGAGTGATATACTCCAAGCTCTCCGGAAAAAGGCAGTATGGGTAGCGGATGGGGCTGGGGAAAGAGGAGGGAAGGAAGGTTGTGAGAGTGAGACCAGTTCCCTCAGCCCCACACCACGGCAAGCTCTCAGGGTGACCTGCAGCAGTCGGTCCCACTTGGAGCCAAGGGGCTGCCTCTTGTGCTCCTGTCATCATCAACTGCCAGTCACTGGCTGGGGATAGAGTGGGGATGGTGGGTAGGAGAGGGAACCAGGTGGCAGCTGCGAGCCCCAGCGGCCTACAGGCACAGTGGATGGGGGATGGGTACACACAATGGTGCCCATGGCACTTGGGTTCCAATATCCCCTCTCAGTCTTCCTTTTGCTAGGTCTTCGTCCATCCTCTAAACACTAAAGGGTTTAGACTCTCAGGGCTCAGCTGTAATCCTACTCTCTTTAGTTTACACTAATTTCCCGGTGATCTGATCTAGTCTCACCTTAAAATCCAATGTTTAACCATCTAATAAGCACTGAGAACTTCCAAATTCTTATCGTCAATCCCTGAACTCCATATTCTATCCAGTCTCTCTACTTGATTGTCTAATAGGCAACTCAATTTTGCACACCCCTAACAATTTTCTCTTGATTTATTTTCCTCTAGGGCTATTCCCCCACAGTACTCTACCTTGTTAATGACCTGTATCTGCTGCGAAGAGTCCTAGGCAGCTCTATTTGGGTTGCAAAGCAGACTTCCCTCACTGCCCTACAGGCCCATCAGCTGTGTGGGGGGCCTGTCTGGGCAGAGACATGGTGCTGCTGCCTTCCAGGTTAAGACAAGGCTTCATGCAGTGCTAGATTCCTTCTGTAAGACATACATAAAAAAACAAAGCCAGTGCAAAAGAGGTGACTCTTAACTTGACCTTTATCACCCCAACTTTGTTTTAATAGTGGTTGAAACATGTAACTCCAATATACTTTTTTAAAAATTTTAATTTAATTTTTTTTTTTTTTTTTTTTTTAGAGACAGGGTTTCACCGTGTTGACCAAGCTGATTTGGAACTTCTGATCTCAGGTGATCCACCCGCCTCGGCCTCCCAAAGTGCTGGGATTAGAGGCGTGAGCCACCACTCCCGGTCCCACACACTTTTTACATATGAACTTAGCACTCCTAAAAATTCCCTTGCCTAACAACGAACTATAAAAGACACTCAAATGATTTGTGAACGTGTTTGAAAACACTGATGCCTATATGAGTACTAGCTCTTGGAGTTACTACCAAAGGGTAAATGACTTTTACAAAGTTTCTAATAAATTTCAAATTTTAGAATAGTTTAAGATCTACAAAAAATTTTTGAAGACAGTATATAGGTCCCATATGCCTCACACCTAGTTTCCCTTATTATGAAACAATTATTAACATCTTACATTATCATGTATCTTTGTAACAATAAACTAATATGAATATATTATTATTGACTAACATCCACACTTTATTCAGATTTCCTTCGTTTTTACCTAGTGGCCTTGTTTTTCTGTTCCAGAACTTCATCTAGGATACCACATGGTATTTAGTCATCACGTTTTGTTAGTTAGAAACTCAACTACGAAAGTTTCGCAGATGTTCCTTGTTTTTGGTAACTCTTAACCGTTTTCAGGAGGACTGAGTAGGTACTTCACAGAATGTCTCTCAACCGGGATTTGTCTTATGTTTTTCTTACACTAGATAATGGGTCTGAGAAGAGGACCATAGAGGTGACATGCTTTTCTCATCACATTGCATCAGTGGTATCACCATGACTTATCACTAGTGATACTAACTTTGCTCACTGGCTGCAGAAATGTCAGGTTTCTTCGCTGTAAAATAACTGCTCCCCGACTCCCCATGGTTCTCTTTGGATGGAAGTAACAGCACAGTCCACACTTAAGGCAAGATTTCTGCTCTGCCTCCTTGAGGGTAGAGGACCCATGTAAATTATAACTCTTCCGCCAGGGTGATTTGCCTATTCTTCCCGTTTATTTATTTTATCAGTATGGAGCCATGAATATTTATCTTATACTTTGGGTTGCAGTACAATATAAGTTCATTTAGTTTGTTGTTCAGATTGTCTACTTATCATATAAAACTTCTCATGTTTTGGATTTTCCTAATACAAAGAAAACAGATGTTTTAACTTACAGGTTTAACCTATACATTAAAAGAGATTTTGAAAAGACATCTCAATCTAATGCAATTTATGGACCCTTTTTTGGATCTGACTCTTGTAACTAAAAAGTCAACTAAAAAGTTGACTCCTGTGTCCCTTTGACATCCCCAACCCCACCAATGTGTATTTATTTTGTTTTCTGAAAACTTCATCTTACTTTCTGATACACCTTACTTCCTAGCCAAGAATGAGACAATTTGAGCATCAAAAATAAGTCATATAATGCATCAAAACAAATATGCTAAAATCCATGAGTCCATGGTAACCCCCCAAAAATAAAATCCTCACTGTTAACCTTTGAAGAATGATACAGAACAAACTTATTACTCTGAAAACCAATAAGCGAATGGAAAACCCAAAACTCACATTTATCCCGCCATTACTTGCTAATAGCACTCCATAAGAACCGAACAGTTGATGAAACAAAGTTTTCCTTTGTGTAAATATTCCAGTTCATAAGAAATGACAAAATTAGGATAGCATCATTTTGCAATGGCTAAATGATGCAATAGCTCTAGGCAATGACTGTCAAAGGCTGTTGAAATTATCAGGTGGAAGACTGATGGAAATGTAGTATGAATGAATCAAACTGATAAGCCCTAACTCACTGATCCACTTTTAACATCACAAAAAAACAACCCCATATTACACATCTTCTGATAGAGGTGCATGCAGTAGTCTCAAAACAAAACCAAAAGAAGTCAAACTTCGATCACTAGATAGATGTAACTAGTTTACCAAAAATAAAGAAAACGGAAAAACACATTGAACAACTTTGTGGGGATTTAATCTGGAAAATCCATTTTATCATATAAAACTTCCCATGTTTTAGATTTTCCTAATACAAGGAAAACAGATGTTTTAACATACAGGTTTAACCTATACATTAAAAGAGATTTGAAAAGACACATTAATGTAATGCAATTTATGGACCCCTTTTGGTGGATCTGACTTTTATAACCAAAAAGTGAAAATCACTCATTTTTTTCTAAAATGCAGGAGGTCTGAACAGACCCTTCACCAAAGAAGAAGATATACAGATGGCAAATAAGCACATGAATAGATGTTCAACATCATTAGTCATGAAGGAAATGCTAATTAAAACCACAATGAGACAACTCTATACCTAAGAATGGTTAAAATTAACTTTTGAGAATACTTAGCATTTATATAAGTCCTAGTTTTTCATAATTGATATTTGTATTTCTCTGATGTAAATTTTGTAAGTATTAAGCTAGGTCTAATAGTGTCTTCTAACAGAAAGGCTAAAGGATTTAGACTTTATTGGTAATGGAAAGCCACATAAGGCTGTTATTCTTTTTAATATATGTATACTTTATACAAAAAGCAAAGAAATATTTTACATATTACACATCAGGAGCATTCTTTTTGAGGCTTATGGTTACATTTTGATTAGTATCCATTCAATTGTAAGATTTATTACAGCCCAGCATTTATTAGAGCCAGGCAGTACACCTGGAAGAGGAACTGGAGAACACATCAGTATCAAAAGACTTGGGTCTGTGTGTGGGAGATGTGTGAGATTTTAAAAAGCATCTTAAACATAATTGCTTTGCTTTAAAAAAAAAAAAAAAGCTCCCTATTGAAGTACATAATATACAGGCTTTAATTGATTTCTAGTCATTTTCTTTGAAATTTAAAATACTTAAATTTTAAACTTAAGAAAGACAAGACGGTTTAATTAAAAAAAAAGAATGTTAAGAAACACCCCAGCTCCCATAACAGAACTAATGTATCTCAGAAAACATGACTGATGTACATAATGCAAAAAGCTCAAAACCAAAGTGTCACATGAACCGACTTCAATTTTAAAACTGTATTAATGCTTCCGTTTACTCATAGGTATTTCTTCTCAATCAACTTCCAAAAACACCCATAACTGTGAAACAATCCAACTGTGTACCTTGGAATTAATACCTTAACAAGTAACATGTTTCTAGTTAGTGAGCCGGATGAAGAGTGTTTTAAAAAGATGGACTCATTGCTTGATTTTAAAAGTAAAGGGAAAGGCAAAAAAAGAAAAAGGTATCATGTTTGTTTTTATACGAGTATGGGCAATTTTGTTTTCGTGCTTTTCAGTTTCTTCATCTAGTCCAGCTGGGATGTGTGCTTCTCTCTGTTGAACCTCTCTCTCAACTCAGTCTTCCCTGAGCACTGCTCTGGGGTGAGAATGTCCCTCTCTTAGACACACTGGAGGCCCACCTGCTTAAGCATTCCTGGAGCAGGATGGGGGTTTTGAGTTTGGAAAGGGATTCTCTGAAAACAAAGCAAATTATTGTTTGCAGCTTTATTTGCCAATAAAGTTGCTAATAAAAATTACCTTAAGTACCAAAAGAGTAGGATTAGGGAATCTTAAATTAGAAAATTAAGATTTTCTGAATAAAAAGCACTAGCACTCATAAATAATCAGCGAGGTCATTATTGTCTATTAGCAAATGATACATTTTTTTCCTTTGCATTCATATGTGATTCAAATTTGCAGCAGAGATCCTAACCCAAATTACAAGCTTCACACTGATCATCCACTAGTGTAGAGTACTGGGTTGGTAGAAAAGCAGTTGAGGTTTTTGCCATTATAGATGTGGATACAGCCTTGATCTAAGCAAACATATCTCTGAGCTATGCAATATCACTCAGACATTTAAAAAAATTATTGAATTTCTTAAAATCTCTCCCAGTATCTAAAGAAAAGCAAAGCATGAAGCATTAACCAGTCAATCTACCCTATTAACGGGCTTTCAAGGTCTGCCAGACAGCCTCGTATGTTTCTATCATATAACTTATTATTTAAGCCCCTGCTAAATTATCATATGTGATTCAAAATGTTTCATTCTAAAACAAGAGAGTTAACCTCTATATATGTATAGAAATGGACAGATTACAAAAGGACCTGATTCTCAATCCCATGGCATGGTATCTGGAGCAGGCATCATCATCTCCATTTTACAGATAAGGCAACTGGGGTTCAGAGGTTAACTGGCCCAAAGAACCCAATCAGCACAAGGCAGGGCCAGGCCCAGGAGCCAGTGCATCCATTCCTAGTCCAGTACATTTTCCTCTTTTAAAAATAAGGTAGGTCTGAATCATTTGATGGTCCTGTTGTTTGGCAACACCTACTCATCCTAGGAAAATGACTGTATTTGTGGAGAATGCTCACATTTTTTAAATTAGAAAGCTGGAATTTCTAGCCTAGAAACTTCTGATCATCCAAAATGAGCTATGAAAAGTATTCTGGGAAAACCAGAAAAAAGTCTTGGGGCAGAACTAGAAGACATAAGCACACATTTTAAGAAACAATGTTGACTAGGAGAGAGAACTTTCTAACAAGGAGAGTGGTCTATCAATGTCTTCAAAAGGAGCCTGGAACACAGCAGAAGCCTGATAGCCACCTGTGAAAGGTGCTGGAAGCAGCTACTCCAACTGGGGCTTTGCTGGCCTAGAAATGGAGGACTGCACATCATCACCCAATGCAAGGCCTGAAGCCAGAACACCATGCAAGAATTAAATATGTTCTTGACCTTAGTGATATTATGGTGTGATGGCTTCAGGGGGAAAAAAAGTGCTAATCTTAAGCATCTACCTACTGCTAATCCTTCACCAAATTTGCTAAAGGAAAATTCAATTATTAAAGTACTTGTCTATTTTGATTAAAATTTTATGTTTTAAATGTTATAAGTCTTATCTATCAGGTATGTATTTCAGTCATCATTTACATTTATTCTGATGATTTCCAAGATGTTTTTCTTCATTTCTCAGAGGAGTTAAGATAGCAGGGTTCTCTACATTCTGCTCTATAAAATCTCTACCACTTAGCCCACCATGTTTAGCATTTGGACAGGAAATGACACTGCTCTATACACACAACCACCACCTTTGACTGGTAGCCAAGTTTGTTTGGCTACCAACAGAGGCTAGATCTTAGCTCAGCATCTGATACCCCCAACTATCAACCCACACCAAAGCATGCCTCTGAGTCCTGTGTCAGCAGAGCAAAGCTAGAACCGGGAAATTCTTCTCAAGTGGCAAAAGAAAATGTGAATTCCAGTTTGAGTTTTAGCATTCCGTGTATTCATTTTGCCTGAAAAGTCAATTTGACCTGGATACTTTCTAAGGATTCTTCTAGTTCTAGTATTTCAATTCATTGGATCTTATTCAATCAAATACTAAGCAAATACAACATGCCCACTCCTAAGCGTAATATCTCAAAAAACTTAAAGATTCACCACTCAAGAAGAAAATCCAGCAGCTGGATCATAACACAACCACCTGGAAGCAGGAGAGCTCTTTTTCTGATAGCCTGGATTTGTGAGTTCAGGAATCAAGAGGTGGAGGCAGGTGGAGGCAGGAGTGGTGCAGCTCATTGCCCTAGGGATCCACTGGCAACATCTTGCTTCCTGTACTCACTTCCCTATGCTCTGCTGACCTATAGGTCTAAGTTCCAAAGGAAGAAATACTTCCACCAGGAGATGCAACAATGATTCCACGGAGCTGGAAGCTAAGGCTGCTGCCTTGGCCACTTTCGGTTCCTCAAACCTCTGAATCAACAGGCAAAAGAAGGGAGTTTCTGTGCTGGCTGCAGTGACTGACCCTGACAATCATGTGGACACTGGATTACTAACCCACTATGGAGGTAAGGATGGGATGTCTGCGATACAGGAGAGCCCTTTCTTAGGGCATCTCTTTGTGTTACCATGCCCTGGGATTAACATCAATGGAAAACTGCAACAGCCCAACCCTGGCAGAACTAAGAATGACCTAGGCCCTTTAGGAATGATGGTTTGGGTTATGGTCACTGCACCAGGTAAAGGAAATATGACCAGCTGAGCTGCTTGCTGACGGCAAAAAGAATACAGAATAGAAAGTGGAAAAGGTAGTTATAAATGCCAGCTATGACCAAGCAGCCAGTTACAGAAACAAAAACTGTCATTGCCACAAGTAATTCCTCCTTATTTTGTTATATCTTGTGTGTGTGTAACAGTTAATCCCACAATGAAAGTGTGTTCACCTCTTCTCTCTAATAAGTAAGCTTCTGATGCCCCTATCCAACAACTCCATTTCTTGGCATCATGTTTGCACACACTAATATCTTGTTTTCAAATGATTAAAAAGAAAAAAAAAGACAGAAAAAAGAAAGATTAAAAAGAAAAACAAATGATTTTACATTTCTGTAATTCATATTTAAATGAAACCACAAACTCATGGTCAGAGGGTACCCTTCGCTCTCCTCTCTTCTGTCACAAGGCCCTAGGGTGAGGGAAGAGCAACTCTTTTTAACCATCTAGGATTTCTTTGAAGAAATCCACAGGAGCCCTCCCTTGATGATGTCACTAACTGAGCTTCAACACAGTCCCTGGATAGTTGTGCTAAGGGCCTCTCTCAACCACACAGCTCTTCAGGTCCCCTAAGTATGGCTTTCGGTTAGATGGGGGAACCACAGGGGTGTCTTCCCAACGTTCTCACCTGTTGGGAGCAGGACGGCACAAACCAGCTGGTACTGACTGCTCATCAGACAGCACAGAGGGAACACAGCAACCCAGAGGAACATCTTCAGTGAAAAGCAACTGCCAGAGAATCATTTTCGCTTGGAAGAATTCACAAAGACACCACATACATGAATGCTAATCACCAAGTCGACTTTTTCCATCAAGATGATTTTCAACTTCTAGTAACAGTCCCTCCTGTGGCTTCTTATTCCACAGGAGAGAACTCTCTCTACTGATCCCTGCTGTAAATGAGCAGTTAAATGGATTCACTTCTCAAAAGTTATCTGTATCTGTCTTCCATGCTGGAGGAATGGGTGACAAACCTCACCTTAACAGACATGACTGCTGGCCACTTCCTGTTTCCCAAAACATTCCCTGGCTCAATAACACACCCTTCCTTACAAGCGCAGGGTAAGAAAACAGAAACCAGGATGAAAAGATGGAAAGGAGGGAAACTAAGGAACTAATCCAAAGGTACGGATATTCACATCCACAGCTCATCAGCTTTCTTGTCCCGTCTGTGATGGTGCAGAGGGATTGCCAAGATTGAATCCCAGTGCCACTACTTACTGTGGCTTTGGACGAGTTCCTTACTCTGGTGGGATGGTGAGGATTAAACGAATTAATTCGGTTAACATAGAGCAGGGCCTAACAGATATTAGGAGCTGAGTAAGGATTAGCTCTTGTTGTTATTCCAGGTACCTTTCCATAATACCAAAAAAAGAAAAAACAAAACAAAAAAAACAGGTGGTTGGAGGTGTGTGAACGGTGCAGTCTTAACTTTAAATACAAAAATTTAGGTGAATTTTTTATGAGTGAAAGGTTGTACATATTTTTCATATAAAATGTTCTCACCAAAGGATTTTTTTCTCCTTGTGATTTTTTTTATAAAAATTCAAAGCTGGGCCAAGCCCCTTGGCTTCTTATTCCACAGGAGAGAACTCTCTCTACTGATCCCTGCTGTATTCCTTCTTCTCACCACAGCAGAGATGTTTTAAAGGTTAAAGAATCAAAGCAGAAATTTTTACTCATTATTCCAGAGGTGGTGAACATCCGAGAGTAGCATGAACAATATCCACTTCCTTTCAGAAGACAGTTGTCCTTTGCACTCTTTCTTCCAAACTTAGTAACAGACAAGCTGCTAGGTGGAGGCTGGTACTTCTGCCACCAACTGTGATGCTAGCTTCCCAAGATGACAAGGACTGAACTATGATGCTCTCATGTGACTGCGGCCTGCTGCTACTGCCCTTTCTCACCTGTGGCGAATCAGCATACATTCGCCACGTGCCTTAAAGATCCCGGGCCTAACATCTTTCAAGCATCTCACATAGAACACTTCAAACCTAAGAAGCAGGTATGGTTAGAAACTATCACTCAATACTTATGAAAGGACTGTGGAGCTTTCTACCATCTTTCTGCAGAAGTCAGGATCTCTTAACACCACAGGAGATTCTGCTAGGAAGAAAAATCTAAATGAAACCTGATTTGTATTGCAGTGGACATTCTGGTCTTAAAGGACATCCAATATCCTAAAAATATAATGAATTCACCACATGAAAGTTCCAGCAAACTGAAGAGAGATGGAGCATGAGTGGAGATTGACATTTCTGCATCAGACACTAGAGAGTTTGGTAGATAAGAGCTTTTGATTCTCCGAACCACCACGATGCAAATGTTACCATTCTTATCTTACAAAAATAGGAAACTGAGACTTAGAGAGGATAGGTGCTTTGGCCAACATCCCACAGTCACACAGTGGTGGCATCAACCACTTAAACCTAGATGTAATTCCTAAGTTTACATTTAAAGACAACACACACACAAGTGAATTCTAATGAGAAGAGTTGTTATTGTTGTTGTTTTTAGCTAGAAACCTAAACTAGATGACTGACTACTAGATATCTAGGTGATTAAGGGAAAAGGAACATACCTGAACAATGAGCTGCCCAAATTAAAATAAATACTAGTCAAACAAGGCTAATTAGAAGTGTCCCTGGAGACACTCACTGCAGAAAAAGGGCCAGAACAAGGAACTTATCCTGGTAGGACAGACTGCAGCATGGGAAGGGGGACAGTAGAAGAGGAGGCCAAACAGGGAGTGAGCCACAGTCCTCACCTGCTTTCAAGCACAGCTTGGGAGCTCAGTGGATGGGGTGGGCTGCAGAGAGTTGGTGTAGCTCAACTAGCATATAGCAAACCACTGGGAAGATTTTTTTTTTTTTTTTTTTTTTGAGATGGAGTCTTGCTCTGTTACCAGGCTGGAATGCAGTGGCATCGTCTAGGCTCACTGTAAGATTTTCAATGATTTACATTTCCAGTTAACGATCAGCTTTCCAGCAATGGCTGGATATTCATTCCCACAAGTTTTCCAGTAATCACTTTTGTTCATGTCAGCCACTTCAGAACAAGACCATAAATACATAAACTTGTTTTAAGTAAACACAACAGAAATCATCGAGATGTTTATTGTACACTGTGATATCGGCTGTTATTCTCCCAACATAAGTTGTCAAAAAACTCCCAAGGCCAGCATTCTGGCACAGAAATAATCAGTTTTCTAGTAACTCCAGTAGTCATCATTTTTTTTTTTTTTGATATAGCTACAAAACTAGCCTGAAGACCTTATGAAATCAACTACCATTTCAAAATGTATACTGTACGCTTTCTAAACTTAAGGCTTGAAAGCTAACAGCTTAGTTCAGACCTTTAATATGGTATTATCTTCCTAATTAACATGTCTTTAAAAAACTGATACACAACAAAATGTACAATATTTTAAAGTTATCAAAGATACTCCAACAATAATGTTCAAAATGCTTGGCATCTTACCCTCTTTAATGACTCCATCCATGTCCTCTCTAAACTTCAATTTAATTCAAACAACAGCTGATCACTCACCTTGTGCCAGGCACTGGAGATACTAAAAGTTGCACTCCGGTGTTGCCACACTGGGAATAGGACAAAGCTGAAGGCTAGCTGAGGGGTGGGAAAGGGGTGGGAGTGGGGTATGGAGGCATGGGATACCAGGAAAGAAAAAGTTCTCTATGGGGAGTAAACTCTGAGCTAGGTTTAGGCAATGTTTTGTTTTTCTTTTAGACTTCTGGGAAGCTCAAAGCAGCTCAAATAATTTTATTTAACTCGCCCCCATAATATCCATGGGAACCTTCACAAGTTTCTCATAAATCAGGGGGCACACAGAAAAATATACACAAAAGTTTTGTCTAACACCTTTCCAGCACTTATTTGTAGAGCTAGCGCCAACATTCAGAATCCAAAACATGAGTCCAGAATACCACACTGCTTTTGACTGATTAATTTTCAATGATATTGAGATATAGATTGAAACACTCTTAGAGAAACTGATGATCACTCAAAATTATAAAGAAGTTCTATACATTTTATTAAATTAAAAAAAAAAAAAAAAGAGGCCAGGCGTGGTGACTCACACCTGTAATCCTAGCACTTTGGGAGGCCGAGGTGGGCGGATCATGAGGTCAAGAGATCGAGACCATCCTGGCCAACATGGTGAAACCTCGTCTCTACTAAAAATATAAAAATTAGCTGGGTGTGGTGGCATGCACCTGTGGTGCCAACTACTCGGGAGGCTGAGGCGGAAGAATCGCTTGATCCCAGGAGGCGGAGGTTGCAGTGAGCCGAGATTGCGCCACTGCACTCCAGCCTGGAGACAGAGCAAGACTCCGTCTCAAAAAAATAAAAGAGAGAGGAAGTATTGTATCCACGTACTAGAGCAATTCCAAAAGTACAGAGCCAGCCACAACACTAGCACCTGAGATGAAATGAATGCAGAGCCCGCACTCAGATGCGCTATAGACGTGGATGAGCCTCTTCATGTCCAGAGCTGACTCTACCTGCCAAACGCTTAGAAGGGCTTGACTACAGCCTAGGCCCACAGCTTCACTCCACACAGGTTTTCTGCAGTGCTTCCAGATGAAAGAGGCTTGGCACAACTCCATTTTTCATCACTAACCATTGTCTAACATTCACATTTTACTTCTTGGGTTGTGGGTCACTTCACACTTCTGACCCACAACATGTTCCACAGATAAAAGCAAACAGTGCGTGCACACATATGCACTATGTTTTATAAAGTTCTTGTTAGTTGCCAGGGAAAAACAGCTTCATAAAAGGAGGCTGGCCAGGTGTGGTGACTCATGCCTATAATCCTACCACTTTGGGAGGCCCAGGCAGAAAGATGGCTTGAGCCCAGGAGTTCAAGGCCAGCCCAGACAACATGGTGAAACCCTGTCTCTACAAAAAATACCAAAATTAGTCAGGCATGGTAGTGCATGCCTGTAATCCCAGCTATCTGGGAGGCTGAGGAGGGAGGCTCAATTGAGCTTATGATGTCCAGGCTGCAGTGAGCTGTGATCATGCCACTTCACTACAACCCAGGTAACAAAGAGAACCTGTCTCAAAAGAACAACCACAACAACAATAACAACAAACCCAAACAAACATAAAAAACGGCCAACCTGGAAGTACCTGAAGGTTTATCTTCTCAATCCAGAAAAGCTATTTTCTGCTTACTTACTTAAGTACATAGTCTAAAACACCTGTACCAATGGTTCTCTGCTAAGAACTGAAATGTCATGATTCTTTTACATTATACAGTACATTGTAAATAGAAATGCACAAAATGAACACAAATTATGAGAGAAAAAAGGTTTCTGATCAAATTCAATTATGATTCCATCATACTTTGAAAGGCTAGAAATGAAATTCTGTATTCCCTAAAATACTACCAGAATGACTTAAGTCATTTCCGACCAATGCAATTACTTACAGCAAGTACTGAATTGTCTAGACTTCAGAATTAATAGGTAAACAACAGTGGGCTAAATCCCAACTAAAACGTTTAAAGGATAGTGGAGATGCCTGAGGTATTTCTTACATAGTATTGAGCTTTTAATGTATATGAGACAGCATGCTGGAGCCAAACAGACAGCTAAACATGGTGCATGTGGCTCACATACTCAGAGGATGCTCAGGACAGGGAGAGACAGGCAGGTAAGTAATCAGACGAGTTCACTGCAATCTAGAAACATGAAAAATGTGTCCCAAATGCAGGGTCCAGTGTCGAGAGCTCTCTTACTCACATATCTGCAAGAAAGGAAATGTAAGTTGTCTCTCAACATCCAAAACAAGGGAAGCTTTAGCACCCCCTGCTAAAACAACAATTATCTAGAGTTCCTTAAATAGGCAAATGACTTCCTTCTACCCAGCACTCCTTCCCGTTTACAGTGAAAACTGGAGTAGGTTTATTAACAACCACAAACAGGAAACTATCATTACACATTCCCTAACCTATTTAACACTTAAGATTCCCCCTCAAAATATTTCTCACTGGTTGATTTTCTGAGTATATGTGCTGCTACAGTGTAACTTAGCATCGGCTCTCAGTCATCAACCTCAATTACCTGGAATATACCTTCAATTTTTTTTAACTTAAAGTCCATTTTGTCAACTATGTATTTGCATTTAGTTACATGCTATGATTTATTAAAGCTCAACTTTCCCCCATTTTGCTGAAGAATCCATTATTCTACATATATTTGCTGCCTGTTGGTAGATGCAAGTGTAACATTCTTTTTGAAAGGAGTTACCAAAGGCAGCGTGGATGGTCAAATAATTCAGCCATCAATAAATTAAGAACAGGAGTCAATTATATTCCATCATGAGTAGGGTTAATAAAAAACTGGACACATTTCTTATCAGCTGGGTGACTCTGGTGAGTTATGTAACTTCACTGAGCCTCAATTTTCTCCTTTGTAAACAAGGGTACCAGCACTTAACTTACAGGACTGCTGCAGAGTGTAATGGCTAAAAATAATAGTAACTACCAACCACTCTGGACTTACCACCTACCAGCTTCTTCACAAACATCTCAATCCCCATATAAAACCTGTATGGGGTCATAAGGACCATTCCCATTCTAAAGATGAGGCACCAATCTGTCCCAAATCTATCAGCAAGTAGGGACAGAGACATGGATGACCTCTGGGGTTGATTGGACCCCGAAGCCTGTGCTCTGCACTGCCCTTTCTCTGACCAGTGCCTAGACAGCACAAGTCCCCAGAAACAGCATCCACATTAACAGCCACTACTGTGAAGCAGCACAGCACACGGTTTTCTTCATGTTCCTGAGAAATCCTCACCCAAGTGCAGCCTGGACATCTTGATCCCATTTTCTCATAATCAGACAAAAGTCATGCTTCTCCCTTCCTTTTGGGCCCCCAAGCCCACCTGTGCCCGTCTGGAATCCCATCCTCTTCCTCGGTTCCACCACATTCACTCCCACTCTCCTCCATTCTGCACCTTGCTCAGCAATCCTGAAATCCCACACCAAAATGAGCATTCCCAAGGGTCACTTCCCTTAAGGAATAATCGGGTTCACTTCCAGGCCCTCAACTATCATCTGGGGGTCAGATCCTCAAATGCCGGCAGATCTACCACTTCTGAGCACTGAGCACCTCGCATGGGGCGTCAGGGAGAAAAGCTGGAGGCACCAAGAGAGAGGCCGCTGGTCCCTGCCCTCTGCTGCTCCATGAGAGAACAGGGACTGGACACTGAGGCTGGCTCATGCCACCTGCTCCTGCTCTCCTGAGAGCCTCCTTCTACACATTGTTGGGACAACAGTCCCCATCTCAGGCTCTGGAACTCTGAACACCTGTGACTAACTAGAAACTGTGTTCCTATGGCCAGTGGTTCTCCCAGGTGAGTCTCAAAATCAGCAGCACCAGAACTCACCTGAGGACTTGTGAGAAATGCACATTCTCAGGCCCCTGCAGCCTAACCACATCACGAACTCTAGGGTAGGGCCAGTAATCTGTGTTCTGGCAAGTCCTCCAGGTGACTGATGAAACCTGTTTGAGAATTGCAGTGCCCTCTGGAGGCAGCGGATCCACTGAACCCATTTAGTGGAAGGTGCTTCAGGAGCAGGTGCTGAAGCACACCAGGCTTCTACCACATGCCCTGGGGCTCTCTGGAGAGGCCGGAGAAGAAAAACAAACAAAAACAGGAGAGAAGGGCAATGGGCGAAAGGTTCTTTGTGCACATTTGGTACATAATTATTTCCTCAGTGGAAACACGAAAGGGGAGATTCACTTCGTGAAATTTTTGGTAAGAAAAAAGGGTTAACTTGAAAAAGAGACAGCATTGTGACGTTAATAAAGTCAAGGAAAATCTGGATCTTTACAATTAGGACACTGAAGGCTACTGCTGTCCCGTGCACTTTGTAGAACATGGTCCCACTGTCCTGATGGACAACAGGGATGAACCACTTAACACCAGACCATTCTGAACATGAACTGATCTTTTGAGATGACAGATAAATGAAGCTTGGAGACAGAGAGTAAACTGCTGACCCTTCGAAGGAAAACTCACCCTGATAAGGTAGAGTAAGGGAACCTGTGCTAAACAGGTCGGCTTTTAATCAAGGAGTAGCCTTGAAAGAATTCAATCCAAATGGTCTGGACCATTGGAAATGGAAATGGTCTGGACCATTGGACCATTTGGAAATGGAATGCTACTAGGTACCACTACTCCCTGGGAGGCCTCCCAAAGTTTAGGAGAATTCAACAGAGCTCACGACAGGGAGACCCAGTGACCATTTCCTGACCAGTGATTTCCAAAGACAAGTGCAGTACCCCTTGGATGTATAAAGGCAATGCAACTGGGTGAGGGAAGACAATATTAGCCTTCTCTTTCTAGTTAAAAGTAAACAAACTAAATGTTACTATTAATAATATTAAATTTGGACTAACAGTAGGGCCCTTCAGTCCCTACCTCAGGAAGGTACATAGGGCCCAGGCACCATCTACCACACACGCCTTGGCTGGCTTACTGTTCTGTTGCACACGTCCACCCACCTAGGTGTGCATCTGAGTTGTGAATCTAGCTTAATTAACTGCACAAAATGAGCAAGGACTTTTAAAACATCACTGCCAAAAGAACAAAAACAAAAACAAACCCCAAAAAAACCCAAAAAGTGAAGATAAAACAAATTATGTAAGCATTAGCAAAAACAAGAAAATGGCAGAGGTGACATTTTTTTCTGCTCCCAGAATGGATTCTTCACCAGCCACACATGGAGTAAATGCAAAGACGATCTAATCAGATCTGACAAGACATAGGCAAAAAAAATAAAATTATCAAGAAAGAAATGACCAAGATGACCATCTTAGACCTCGATGTACACAAACACACTACACCTTCAGATATTACTGTGCAGTAGAATGAATCTGTCTGAGTGGCATGACGTAAAAACACTGTATTTCACCGTCATCTCATGCTCTCACAATTTCTTTTGCATTAACTTTAATGTACATGCTTTTATAGGTACAGTGGTATATAATACATAAATATGCCACTTATTGGGCTGCCTGCTCAATTTTTTTTTTTTGTTTTTTTTACCAACAGGTACTTATTCAAGAAAAGCCTGCAAATCATGCTATGTATAAAAATACCTTTGCAATAATGCACTTCAGTAAAATTTTCAACAATGTATAGAAATGTTTTTTAACTTGGTAAACTTTATCAAAATGGTAAATCTCAGTAAATTCATAACACAGTTATTTCCAAGTTTATCTGGTTAAATGTGATTTGTATTATGCAATTTTGAGACAAAACAGACTATCGGACAACAGCCTACAATACTAGCTAGCACCTTCTCTTGCCTGAACACTGGGATCTGAACAGCTAAGTTAGAATTACCTGAGTGTCATGGGTGACTGGGAAGTTGGAGGCAGAGAGAATTAAAATTCTCAACCTCTTTTAAAATGTTCCTTCATCAAAACCCACATGAATGCTAAAGAACTCTGAGTACAGTGTAATAGTTCCAAGGATGGGGTCTGCTGTCAGACAAACGTGTATGAATTCTGGCTGCAGAATGTACTAACTTGGGACTTTGAGCAATTCTCACCCACAAATAGAGAGGTTCTGAGAAATAAAACAAATAGAGGTTCTGAGAAATAAAACTACCTGGCACACAGAAAGAATTCAATAAACATTATGTATGATTATTTTTTACATAAAGGTACACATATGAAGTGCCTGATCTCCCAACAGTTAGACTTGAAATATACTCTCAGGCAGTATGGTCTGAGGCCAGCATTTGGTGCCACCAGTTAAGTACCTTTCACTGATTCTAACTCAAGTGTGGTCCTTGGACTAGCAGCAGCACCTGCAAGCCTGTTAAAATGCAGAACTTCAGGCTCTACTCCAGTTCCAATGAATTAGAACGTGCATGTTAACAGGCATTTCAAATGCACATAGAAGTTTTCAAGGCAACGAACTAAAGGAGAACTAAAAGTCTAGATAGTTGGTTGTAACATCATGTAAAATGCTGAAACAGCTCAGCTGAAGATGAACGGTAAGTTCTTCCTTCCTCAGGTCACTGTGTTAGCTGTTCAGCATCCGTAAAAGGAAGTGAGATGAAAACTGCCAAGGCCTAGCAAGATAAGCCCAGAAGGTCATTCACTGCCTAGAATCAACGCTTTTTTGCCTCTGCCCTTTCTTCTATTACTTCAAAAGTCCTAAAACAAACTACCAAGTTTCAGACTCCCCACTACATTAGGGTTTAATCTATACAGCTGCAAAACTGAGGCAGAGAAAAGCATCTATTTTGTAAGTGAAAACCTCAATCCTTGGGAAAGGAAGGTACTGGCAGCTGCATACACCTGTACCTACACAACACTCACACACATATACACACAAACCCAGGGTGTTTTCTCCTCAGAAAATGTCCCACAGCTCTTTAAGATAAAAATAAACTGAGCTTCAGACTAATACACTGGCTTGCCACTCAAGAAGTGGCAAAGTCATTTTACCAAAACAAATACCAGTACACTGAGAGGTCACTTTGGTTTTGTAATTTTGTCAAGGTGTTTAAAAATAAGAAAATTCGCTGGGTGCGGTGGCTCACGAGGTCAGGAGTTCAAGACTAGTCTGGCCAACATGGTGAAACCCTGTCTCTACTAAAATTAGCCAGGCGTGGTAGCGGGCACCATTACTTGAGAGGCTGAGGCAGGAGAATCACTTGAACCCGGGAAGTGGAGGTTGTAGTGAGCCGAGATCCCGCCACTGCACTCCAGCCTGGTGAGAGTGAGACTCCGTCCAAAAAAAAAAAGGAAAAGAAAAAAAATTCTATTAATGGAAAACAATTTTATTGACTCTATATTGGTGGTTCTTACAGAAGAGCAATTGAATTTATACAAATTGCCTTTCCACATTAACTAATCATATTAAGCTGCTGTCTCCTATGACTGCCCCCTCCACCTCAGAAAGTTTAAAAAAAAAAGAAAAAGAATGGAGAGGCTAGCATTTGCAACAATGCAGGCCAGTACTAAACAGGAGTATCCTCTGACCTCATCGTAAAGTGGGGGCCCTCAAAACCCCAGTGGACAGAGCAAGTGCCCATGCTCCTTCCTCATGGGGTGGTAAGTCTGGGTGAGGGCTGGAGCTTATTCCAGAGGTCACAGTGGGTGGGTGAGGAGGGAGGGAAAGGGGGTACATCATGAACTAGCCAACAGGAGTCTGCTTGCTCTGGTTAGTAGCTTAGCTTGGAGAACTGCTATATTTCTTCTCACACCTTATATATACTAGGGGATTTATTGACTGTGCACAAATAGAATAAAGACTGTGGCTTCCAAAAGTATCAGCCACAGTACCTGCTGTATGTAGCCGATACTTTTGGAAAGGCCTTTGGCTGGTATGCTGGGGCACCAGGAACCAGAGGCATCAGCCCTGCACTGCTAGTGTCTATGGGAGAAAGGCTCAGCACAGACCTATTTTCTGGTGCTCTAGGATTGGACCTGTCCTCACTGCCTTACAAAACATCTGTTTCTATCCTGTTTTCAGCCTTTTTACTTTCAAGTTTTCATAATATATGAAAAATGGGAGTCCATTAGTATATTTTATATACTAAAATAAATCTAGCATTTTCAATGAGGTAAGAGCTTAAGATTGCCAATCTTCAGAAGCTACGTCAGAATTTCATCTTGGCCTAGCTCACCTGTAACCCATACCAGCCCCGGGAACAGGTAAATTGGTTCTGCAGGGTTGAAGCTAAATAAAGGATGAAACTACTAGTCAATCAAGAAGAAGCTATGTTTTGCTCCCATGACAAACAATGTCCCAAATCTCACCGGCTTAAAATACCCAAAGTTTATTTCTTGATCATGTGGGTTGACTGAGGCTCTGTTCCACACTGTCTTCACTCAGGGACATGAATGAGAAAGCTTCTAGTACAGGGGTGTCCGATCTTTTGGCATTCCTGGGCCACGCTGGAAGAACTGTCTTCGGCAACACATCAAAAACACTATTAGCTGATGATCTTTAAAAAAAAAAATTGCAAACGGAAATCTCAATGTTTTAAGAAAGTTCACAAATTTGTGTTGGGCTGCATATGGCTCGCAGGTTGGACAAGCTTGCTCTAGTACCTCTTCTGCAGTACCAGGAAAAGGGAGCATGGACAATCAGGCAGAGATTTACAAGGTCTCCAGGCATACTCCACTGGACAAGTCCAACTGGCTAAAAACATCTAACCTGACGGGAAAGGAAAAGCGTGATGACAGTACCCTGTGCCTGCATAGGAGAGAACTAGACAAGTCAGAGTAACAGCACAAGTGACCACATGCTTCCATCCCAGATTCCAGCAGGTACCTCTGACCCTGACCCTTGCCCCTCATTCAAGGAAGTTTCCATAAACTGCTGTCAGATGGACAGACACTTGGTGGTGGTGGTCTTCCAGGGCTGCTTCCCATGGATTCCCTCTGGCTGCTCACTACTTGGTTGTTCATTTCTGCCTAAAATTCATCTTACTGTTGAAAACCTCTCTCCTGCTGAGAAAACATTCTCACCTTCCATAACGGCATCAGCTATTCAATTCCATCACAATCCACTTCCCTGCATCCCTAGTTATGTCATGTAAAACCACGCAGCTAGCAGCCTGCCTCTTCCAGCCGCACTCTCATCAGATTACACAGAACAGCCCCCACCGATTTCTCAGGATTCCGAGTACCAGTACCTGGGGGGGAAAGTACATACATTTATTTAGGGAAATTAAACCTTTCCTCCTTGTGACTATTTAAAAGAAATAAGTTATATTACAATGTGTATGTGTCTGTATAGAAAGCAGCCTAGGAGCCATCAATGTAAACACTGGTTATTTCTAGGAAGTGGGGTTATGATGGAGTTTTACCTTCTTTTTATGCATTTTACACTTTGCATGTATATATTTATATGCTTTTATATATATAATTACATAAAAATTAGAGAACACTATATTAAATTCCATCCATTTGGTATATTTTCAGAGGATCAACTTCATACTAATTAATTCCTTGTGTATATATTACTTCTTCCACACTACCTTCTTAAAGTATTGCACCTGAGGTTAGGAAAGCAAAAGTTGATTATCATGTTACTTATTTGATTTGATAAAATGGACTGCTGCCTCAAAGAAAACATGCAAGGTTAAGCTCTGTGTAAATAAATCTTCATTGTCTGACTGAATTGCCTAAAATCAAAAGCAAGGGTGATTTCAGCCAAGAGACTGCAAAAAGAGCAGGACAAAAAAGAAGAGCCAATCTGGGCTCTACCCTGGACATAAGCGACATGAGAGAATGGAGGTTGGGGAGAGGAAATACTAATAACAGCAATATAATAATGGCAGCTAATATTTACCAGGTACAAACATGCAGCTTGGTTTTCTACTAACATTATTGCATGTATTTTCTCATTGAACTACTATGAGAATTATTCAAAATAGTAAGAACTGTTTCCCCTCTTGACCCATAAGCTTATGGTCCTTCGCATTACACTAACTCACTCGACATTGTATTTCAAATCAACTCTAGGAGGACTGTGTAATGTATAAAAATATTGAACCATAGCAAAATCCAACACGAAACAGAATTGTAGAAGTACATCTTTGAAAAATGACAGATTTCTACTTTGAGGCAACAGAAGAAAATCAAAGAAAAACAGGCTCAACCAGAAGCGTATAAATTTAGGTCTGTGGTTGACATTCACTGTTTCCACGTTACCGCTCTTGGCTTCCACAACAGAAACAGTGACCCCCGGTCCATCCCAGGTGCTTCTGCCATGACCCCCCATCACTTTAACTCAGGGCCAACAAGCTACATGGAGGATTATGACTCAGGCCAGCCAATCAAGTCTTCCATACTTCTATTGACAGTGATTGTTCCAAGGAGTGAGCCACTGGAATCACTCCTGAAATTTTACAGATCAACCCAGGTGGTGGGGGGGGAGCACACAGGATGGTATGGTTTGAATATTTGTCCCCTCCAAAACTCATGTTGAAATGTAATCCCCTGATACGGTTTGGATTTGTGTCCCCGCCCAAATCTCATGTTGAATTGGAGGAGGGGGCTGGTGGGAGGTGACTGGATCACGGGGGCAGATTGCCCTCTTGCTGTCCCCATGACGGTGAGTTCTCATGAGATCTGACAATTTAAAAGTATCTGGCACTTCTTGCTTTGCTCTCTCTTCTGCTACCATGTGAAGAAGCTTGCTTCCCCTTTGTCTTCCAACTGCATGACTGTAAGTTTCTGAGGCCTCCCAATCATGCTTCCTGTCAAGCCTGTGGAACTGTGAGTCAATTAAATCTCTAATTACCCTGCCTCAGGTAGTTCTTTATAGCAGTGTAAAAAGAAGTAATATAGGAAATTGGTACGAGGAGTGGGGTATTGCTATGAAGTTACCTGAAAATATGGAAGCGACTTTGGAACTGGGTAATTGTAGGAAATAAGAATAAATAAAAGGTTTCTCTTCAAAGCTTTCCTCTTAGTTCATTACGAATAAATAATAGTTTCTTCAAAGGTTAATTTACTTTGAAGCTTTTGCTAATAATCTTAAAGTAGCTGTTAGTCATAATAAAGAAATAAGTGCATCCCGTGTTCTTAGTTCTTACACTTCAACCTAGATATTTGCCCTGACATGCCTGGACACACCCAGGTGAGTCTTAGGTCAAAGCTTATTCCCCCCTTCCTTATTCAAAAGTGTTATCACTTCTCTAAGCATCCCTCAAGTTACCTTTTTTACTTTGTTCTCCTCTGCCTTTAAGAAAATTTCCAAGTTTTTAGCCAATTGGGTCAAGCATAGAACGCGAGGTCCTGTTCCGGCCAATGGAAACTGGACACAGAAGTAGGGCGACTGTGTCAGGTTATGAAAGTTATAAACGTCCCTGTCTCCCATGTTCAGGTGTGCTCTTGTGGCAAGACTGCCAGCGAGCTGCACCCTTCCTGCAGGAAGTAAAACTAGCCTTTCTGAATAATCCAATGTCTCGGTGTGGATTTTTCCCGATGTTCTAAACCCATTTCCAGTAGTAACAGGATGAGGTTAGAACAGTTTGGAGGGCTCAGAAGGTAGGAGGATGTGGGAAAGTTTGGAACTTCCTAGAGAATTGAATGGTTTTAACCAAAATGCTGATAGTGATACGGACAATAAAATCCAGGCTAAGGTCTTCTCAGATGGAGATAAAGAACTTACTGGGAACTGGAGCAAAGGTCACTCTTGCCATGCTTTAGCAAAGAGACTGGAGGCATTGTGCCCCTGCTCTAGCAAACTGTGGAACTTTGAACTTGAGAGAGATGATTAGGGTACCTGGCAGAAGAAATTTCTAAGCAGCAAAGCAGTCAAGATGTAACCTGACTGCTCCTAACAGCATGAAGTCATGTGTATTCACAAAGAGACGGTCTGAAATTGGAAATTATGTTCAACAAGGAAGCAGAGCATACAAATTTGAAAAATTTCCAGTCTGGCCATGTGGTAAAAAAGAAAAACCCATTTTCTGGGGAGAAATTCAAGCCGCCAGCTGCAGAAATTTGCATAAGAGGAGCTGAATGTTAATCATCAAGACAATGGGGAAAATGTCTCCAGGGCATTCCAGAAATCTTCCCTGCAGTCGTCCTATCACAGGCCTGGAGGCCTAGGAGGAAAAAATAAATTAGTGGGCTGGGCCCAGGGCCCCTGCTGCTCTGTGAAGCCTTAGGACATGTCGTCCCAGCCGCTGAAGCTCTAGCTGTAGCTAAAAGGGGCCAAGGTACTGCTCAGGCAGTTGCTCAGAGGGTACAAGCCCCATGCCTTGGCGGCTTCTAAATGATGTGTGTCTATGGGTGTGCAGAAGGCAATAGTTGAGATCTGGAAACCTCAACCTGCATTTCAGAGGATGTATGGAAATGCCTGGGTGTCCAGGGAGAAGTCTGCTGCAGGGATGGAGCCATGATACAGAACTTTTACTAATGCAGTGTGGACGGGAAATGTGAGGTTGGAGTCCAGACAGTGTCCCCACTCAGGCACTGCCTGGTGAAACTATGAGAAGACAGCCAATGTCCTCTAAACCCCAGAATGGTAGGTCCACTGACAGCTTGCACCATGCACCTGGAAAAGCCACAGACACTCAATGCCAGTCCATGAAAGCAGCCACTAGGGGCTGTACCCTACAGAGCCACAGGGGCAGACCTGCCCAAAGCCTTGGGAGCCCACCTCTTGCATCAGCATGCCCTGGATATGAGACATGGAATCAAAGGAGATTATTTTGGACCCTTAAGATTTAACAGCTGTTCTGCTGGGTTTCAGTCTTGCGTGGGGCCTGTAGACCTTTTGTTTTGGCCAATTTTTCCCACTTGGAACAAGAGCATTTACCCAATAAATGTACCCCCACTGTATCTTGAAAGTAACTAACTTATTTTTGATTTTACAGGCTCACAGACAGAAGGGACTTACTTTGTTTCAGATGAGACTTTAGACTGTGGACCTTTGAGTTAACGCTGAAATAAGTTAAGACTGGGGGACTGTTGAGAAGGGATACTTATATTTTGCAATGTGAGAAGGCTGTGAGATTTGGGAGGGACCAGGGGAGAAATATGGTTTGGATTTGTGTCCTCACGCAAATTTCATGTTGAATTGGAGCAGGGCCCTGGTAGGAAGTGACTGAATCAAGTGGACATCCCCCTTGCTGTTCCTGCAACAGTGATTGAGTTGTCACGAAATGGCTTAAAAGCATGCAGCACTTCCTGCTTCGCTCTCTCTCTCTCCTGACACCATGTGAAGAAGGTCTTTACTTCCCCTTTGCCTTCCACCATGATTGTAAACTTCCTGAGGCCTCCTAGTCATGCTTCCTGTTAAGCCTGCAGAACCTCTTTTCTTCATAAATTACCCAGTCTCAGGTAGTTCTTTATAGCAGTGTAAAAACAGACTACTATATCCCCAATGTGGCAGAACTGGCAGATGGTGTCTTTAAGAGATGACTGGGTCATAAGGGCTCTGCTCTCATGAATGGATTAATCCACTCATGGATTAAAGGATTATCATGGTAGTAGGACCAGGGGATTCAAAAGAGAGACCTGAGCCAGCAAGCTCAGTGCCCCCTTACCATGTTATGCCCCGTACCTCCTCAGGACTCCACAGAATCCCAGCCCTTACATGATGCCAAGCCATGCCCATGCACTTTCCAGCCTGTAGAATTGTAAGGAATAAATTTCTTTTCTTTATAAATTACCCAGTTTCCAGCATTCTGTTATAAACAACACAAAATGGAGTAGGACAGAGGTCTGCCTTTTTACTTGCCATAATGAGCTATTACGGTCATGGCAGTCTGGTGCTACTGAAAGAACACCTACTATGGATGAAGTTGACAAGAGAAACAAGTCAACACATGAGGAAAGCAGAGCTAAAGACACCACCTAAATCCCGGGACTGAAATGTGTCCAAAGTCAGATCAACCTAAGATATTTGTTAGAGGAAACAGTTAATTTCCTAGGTTTTGTTAAGTTAGATTTATGAAACTTATGCCTAAAAGTGATATGATTAATACTAATTGAAATTACTAAATTACCAAAATTAAAAGATTAAAATAAACTAAGAAAAATGTGTTTATCAAATGTAACGAAGGATTAATAAGGGAACATATTTAAGTAAGTTTCCCTATTGAGCAAAGAAATACAAATTTAATGGCTGGGCGTGGTGGCTCACACCATTAATCCCAGCACTTTGGGAGGGTAAGGTGGGAGGATTGTGAGGTTAGGAGTTCAAGACCAGTCTGGCCAAAATAATGAAACTCCATCTCTACTGAAAATACAAAAAATTGACCAGCGTGGTGGTGGGTGCCTGTAATCCTAGATACCCAGGAGGCTGAGGCAGGAGAATTGCTTGAACCCAGGAAACAGAGGTTGCAGCGAGCTGATATCGTGCCACTGCATACCAGCCCAGGTGACAGAGTGAGACTCTGGCTCTAAAAATAAAAAAATGATTAAAAAAAAAAAAGAAATACAAATTTAAACAATAGGTATAGTGGCAGTGCAGGACGGTGGGTGGTATACCCAGCATTCAGTCCAAACATGCTTCACCACCCAGATGCCATAGTCCCCCCTCAACCCCGTTTGTCTGCCTCTGCTGATTTCCACCCCTTGTATAGTCAACACTAGCTGTGTGACCTAATGCTGGCCCCTGAGATGTGAGCCGAAATCTGCTGATACCACCCTGTCCTGCTTTCTCCTGTCCAATGCTATGGATGAGCTATGGCAGTCATCTTGTGATCATGAGAAAAAAGCCAGGAGAATCAGAGATGCTTCCTTGAGCTTATGACAAATGGTAGCAGCCACCTGCCTCTGGGCTTCCTATTATGTGATTCAAATTTCTATTTGCATGAG
Source organism: Cebus imitator (assembly GCF_001604975.1). Classification (NCBI taxonomy): domain Eukaryota; kingdom Metazoa; phylum Chordata; class Mammalia; order Primates; family Cebidae; genus Cebus; species Cebus imitator. The sequence continues at coordinate 6,437,229 of NW_016107321.1, forward strand.
CTACAGGTAGGCAAATATTCTGTTACTTCATGATATGGTTTGTCTATGTCCCCACCCAAATCTCATCTTGAATTCTCATGTGTTGTGGGAGGGACCCAGCAGGAAGTAAATGAATCATGGGGCAGTTTTTTCCTATGCTGTTGTCATCACGGTGAATAAGTCTCATGAGATCTGATGGTTTTATAAAGATTAGTTCCCTTGCATAAGCCCTCTCTCTTTGCCTGCTGCCATCCACGTAAGACGTGACCTGCTCCTCCTTGCCTTCCACCATGATTGTGAGGCCTCCTCAGCCAGGTGAAACTGTAAGTCCATTAAACTTCTTTCTTTTGTAAATTGCCCAGTCTAGGGTATGTCTTTATCAGCAGTATGAAAACAGACTAATCCACTTTATTCATTTAACAGTGTGAAAACAAATTAATCCACTTCATAACATTTAACATTATTTACTAAGTGCCTGCCACATTCCAGGCACTAAGAATAAAGAAGTGAGCACAGCTCACGCCTGTAATCCAGCACTTTGGGAGGCTGAGGCGGGTGGATCACGAGGTCAAGAGATCGAGACCATCCTGGTCAACATGGTGAAACCCCATCTCTACTAAAAATACAAAAAATTAGCTGGGCATGGT
>NW_016107321.1:6438046-6459862 GCF_001604975.1 Cebus imitator
GAGCAAAGCAGGGAAGACTAGCTCTGGTGTGGCTTCCTTACACCTCAGAGGAAAGCATGCTTAGCCACTACAGGTAACATAAGGGGGCTCTCCATAAGTAAAATGAATGACAACAGCAACAAAAAGTCATTGTAAGATATAACAGCCATATCTAATGTTAGCAAAGACATGATAAAACTTCTGTCTTCAAATACAGCAGTCTTATACTGGTACTCTGGGAAGCAGGCAGGTGGCAAGTATCAAAGTAGCCCATCCCCAGTCACAATTCATTCTCCTTAATTGAGGGATTCCATGTTTATTACACCAGTTATAAAAAGTCATTTGAAAGCCCTTGCCACCCAGACTGCTCAGTCTATTTTAAATTTTGTCTTAGCAAAAAGTGTCATGGATAGGAGAAAAATATTTAAAAATTAGTCACCAACTTTGCCTTTGTATGTTTGAATTCACTGAGAGCATCCTCATACACTATAGTTGACAATAAACCATGGCCAACAGTGAACTGGCCTAATTCAGAGCTCCCTGCCCTTTCCTGGGCGATATAATGCACTCTACACATACAACTATTTTTTTTTTTTTTGAGATGGAGTTTCCCTCTCATTACCCAGGCTGGAGTGCAAGGGCGAAATCTCGGCTCACTGCAACCTCCACCTCCCAGGTTCAAGCAAATTCTCCTGCCTCAACCTCCCCAGTAGCTGAGATTACAGGCATACGCCACCACACCCTGCTGATTTGTTTTATATTTTTAGTAGAGGCGGGGTTTCCCCATGTTGGTCAGGCTGGTCTCGAACTCCCAACCTCAGGTGATCCACCTGCATTAGCCTCCCAAAGTGCTGGAATTACAGGTCTGGGCCACTGCCCCTGGCACCTACAATTATTAAAACAAAAGACAGGAATAGCTAATGACCTTGCTGTATTTAACAGCTGATTTGTTATTCAGTTTTTCAACATACACACATGCTACTTCACTTCATAAAATATTTCCTTAAGGCTTTTATTTAAAATTTTATAAAAGGAAATAACATCCATCCCTTACGTGTCCCCGCAAACACTACACTATGTGAAAACAAAATCCTTATGACATTAAAGTTGTGTCACTCTATCATTTCAAATATTTTCATTTTATTTCTTCATTTTCATCTTATTATTTTTTTTAGAGTTTGAGTCTCACTCTGTTGCCCAGGCTGAAGTGCAGTGGCATGATCATAGCTCAGTGCAGCCTCAAACTCAGGGAGCAATCCTCCCACCTCAGCCTTCCAGACTACAGGTTCAGACTCCCACATCTAACTTTTTTACTTTTTGTACAGACAGGGTCTTACTATGCTGTCCAGTTTGGCCTCAAGCTATGCTCCCACCCTGGCCACCCAAAGTGTTGGGATTACAGGTGTGAGTCGCTGTGCCTGTCCTTTATTCCTGTATTTTAAAACAAACACAGGGCCCATGCAAAATAAAATAAAACAAATATGTTAACTGAGTAAAATTCTTTGTTCTTGAGTCTTCAATTTCCATGACACCACAGAAGAGTGCTTTTCTCCTCCACATCTTACGACTCTTCAATTACTTGGTACGTAGGCTTCGATCTCAGCATTGTTCACTTCTTTTCCTGTTGTGATTTGACTGTCCTATCTGTTGAGCAAAGTAATAACTTTTCCTTATCTAGGAAACTCTTGTATGGACCATGTTCTATAAATGGCCTCTGAAAATACTTCCAGTTACAAACTGGAATCCAGTTTTTCTTTTTGAATTTGAAGATGCTAACAAATCACAAAAAACAAAACAATGTAAATATTTATCAATTCGCAGCTGAATAATTAAATGATGTATCCATTCATCTGAATAACACTCTTGATTTTTAGATCTGGTAAGAAAGTAGTTCACATGTAATTAGGTGGAGGAAAAAAAAGCAAGCTACAGACCAGATATACTATGATTCAGTTTTGTTTTTTTAAAAAGCTGGATATATTAATGTGCATAATTGTGTGTTTTGTGCCTGTGCAAAAGAGTTCATGGAGAATACCAAACCGTTAATGGTTGCTTCTTGGATACTAGAGAAGTTATGCCATTTTACATACTTTTTTATCCTTTGACTTTCTCGTTGTGCACATAAATGACTTATGTAATTTAAAATGTTTTTTCTTTTTCTCTTTTGAGATAGAGTCTCGCTCTGTTGCCAGGCTGGGGTGCAGTGGTGCGATCTTGGCTCACTGCAACCTCTACCTCCTGGATTCAAGTGATTCTCTTGCCTCAGCCTCCCGAGTAGCTGGGAATATAGGTGCGTGCCACCACATCCAGCTAATTTTTGTATTTTTAGTAGAGATGGGGTTTCACTATGTTGGCCAGGATGGTCTCAATCTCTTGACCTCGTGATCCGCCCACTGTGGCCTCCCAAAGTGAAGGCGTGAGCCACTGCGCCCAGCCGAAAAGTTTTAATACTATTTCAAACAAAAACAAAAACAAAAAAACACTTAGCATAACTGCTGGCTCATAGACCATAAATCTGATTAACTAGGCTTTATTTTGCAATAGATATTCCAACCTCAAACCAAAGGGTTTCTCTGCAAATGATGTGTGGGAGGTACAACTGGGCCAAGTCCACAATGAGAACACAGGAGCTGTGTCAAAAGCACTATTTGCCAGCTCAAAGAAAAAAGGCACACCACATGATTCATATGCCCTTTCATAGCATTTTGCAATAAATTAAAACCTTAGAAAACATTTGTGCAAAATCCTGAAATTCACTTGTATTAATCTTTATATCAAAACACAATTTTTAAATGTACATGATTTTTAAACAGTATGCTATCTTACTTTTAGCTCAGGGACAAGTTGCTTTTTATGAATTATTACTATTATTATTTTGAGACAGGGTCTCTGTCTCCCAGGCAGTGGAGTGTGGTCATGTGATCTCAGCTCACTGCAACCTCCACCTTCAAGGCTCAAGTGATCCTACCACCTCAGCCTCCCAAGTAGCTGGGACCACAGGTGCATACCACCATGCACAGCTAATTTTTTGTAGAGAAAGGGGCTTCACCCATGTTTCCCAGGGTGGTCTCAAATTCCTGGGCTCATACAATCCACCTGCATCAGCCCCCTAAAGAACAAGGATTATAGGCGTGAGCCACCATGCCTGGTGCCTTTTATAAATTTTGTGATAAAATTAAATCCTGGCCGGGCGCGGTGGCTCAAGCCTGTAATCCCAGCACTTTGGGAGGCCAAGGCGGGTGGATCACGAGGTCAAGAGATCGAGACCATCCTGGTCAACATGGTGAAACCCCGTCTCTACTAAAAATACAAAAAACATTAGCTGGGCATGGTGACGCGTGCCTGTAATCCCAGCTATTGAGGAGGTTGAGGCAGGAGAATTGCCTGAACCCAGGAGGCGGAGGTTGCGGTGAGCCAAGATCGCGCCATTGCCCTCCAGCCTGGGTAACAAGAGTGAAACTCCGCCTAAAAAAAAAAAAAAAAAAATTAAATCCTTTGCCTATCAAGATACTTTAAGCAAAAACATATACCTGGTAAAATTATGAAATTGTTGTTTATTCTGGCTTGATGATGTGGTATACTAATTCATAATGGAACTATAAATTTACAGTGAAGCTATAAATCAGTACACCACATCATCTTGAATTAGGACAATTATTTTCAAAACTCAGACAAAACATCAGAGAGAAATGAAACCTGGACAGATTAACAACAGTAAATTACTGTGTCCACCACGGCAGCCACCCATGGTGGGAAGTGCCACCTCTGCTGGCACCGCAGAGTGCTTCTGCAGAACCCAGGGACACTCTGGGATCCACTATGGTATGTGTTGTCCCTTCCTTTGTGAGATTTCAACTATGGCACTAATTAATTGGCCATAATTTAAGGTTAATTTACTTTGATGACTTTAAAATTTGTATTATTAAACAGTAAGTTTATTTTTCAAATTACTGATTTGTTAAACAATTATATAACTATGCCTGTACAGGTAACTATACATGTGATGCAGGCCTTTTTTTTTTTTTTTAAATTAGAAAATCAGCTGATTATTTTTCTCTAAACAATGAATATGATAAGTTCAATTTTATTACCAATCTTCTATAGAAACAAAATTACATGGTTAATTATTTGCTAGTTAAGCACAGAAATCACTAAGTCCTGTGCTATATGAATTAGATAGAGCCTGGTAATCTGATGAAGTAAATAGAAAATAGAAAAAGATGAGATTACTCTGGCTAAACCATTTTAGATACTTGAATCTCTTAAAACACACCTCTCTCTCAGTAACTATGTTAATATGTACTAAATAAGACAGAACTGATTAGCTATAGAATTCACTTGTTGAAGAAGTTCCAGTCACTCACATGTACTTTAACAAATATGAACTTAGCTATGAAAACTAAGTTAAATTTGCAAAGACTCACTGAAGGCAAGTCACAAAAAAGATGTTTCAGTTAAATTAAGAGAGGAACTGTTAAAAAAAAAAAATAGAGATAATAATCTTAAGAGGCAGTGCACAGCACTTAGCTTCCATTTCCAGGTGGCTTTAGAGTCTTGCTCATCACAAACAGTTGTAACCGTTTAAACTGTAAATAAAAACTTGACATAGGTGAATTACATAATATGTGAATTAGTTTTAAGAAAAAAAGAAGTCACAATGTATGTGTGAATGCACACGCAAAAAAGACAACCTGAAATCCCATGAGAACCTTTACTAAATAAAATATTGGCAGTGTCACGTTTTATAGCAAGCATAACATGCCTTGGATGATGGAAAAAACACCATGGTATCCATGAAGTCAGCATAAGAAAAAATTATTTACTGATCAAGCTGCTACTCAGAAATTATGCTTTAAGTAAAACGTATAAGATGTTTATGCATTATTTTTAAATGATTTCCTATTTTAATCAACTTTTCTTCCTTTTTCCTTCCAGATTAATCAACCACCAGCCAGTCCAAATGTCTTCATATTAGGACATTTATGCTGGGCGCGGTAGCTCATATCTGTAATCCCAGCACTTTGGGAGACTGAGGCGGGTGGATCACCTGAGGTCAGGAGTTCAGGACCAGCCAACATACTTGAGCTGGCCAAGATGGTAAAATCCTGTCTCTACTAAAAATACAAAAAATAAGCTGGGTGTGGTTGTGTGCGCCTGTAATCCCAGCTACTCAGGAGGCTGAGGCAGGAGAATCGTGTGAACCCAGGAGGCAGAGGTTGCAGTGAGCCGAGATGACGCCACTGCACTCCAGCCTGGGTGACAGAGTGAGACTCCGTCTCAAATTAGGACAGCTATTACAGCATGTTGTATTGCAGAACTTCATGAAATTTTAAGATAGATAAATGGGACTGACAAATAGCTAATACTTAAGGCTTATACCAATTTGGATGTTCCTGACCAGCAGTGGTCTCAAGTTTAGATCTGCACTTTGACATTAATACAAGAAGCTTGTATTGAGAGTTTTAATGGACAGATCTATAAAATAGCCACCACACTTACAGTACTGCCGTGGTCCCTGGGCCACAGCGTTTCTTTTCTGTGGACTGGGCAGCAGCTCTGTGGGCCCACACACTCACTTGCAATCTCAACTACATGGTATGCAGTTTCACCCCTAATTTTATCATCTATTTTTATGTTTTTCCATTTTGACTACTTTATCCTAATTTTTTCTCACCGGTTTCTTTCTGTCAATCGCTTTGAGATGAGGGAAATAAACAGAAAATATACTAATTCTCTGACAATTTTCAAAGTTCTAGAAACAGTTAACACTTGTGTACGAGATACAAATTCTAACGACTTACTAGGCATGCATTCATTCAGTGCTCAAAACTATCCTATGAGACAAAAACTTCTATTGTCCCCATTTTACAAATACAGATAGAGAAAACAGAGAGGTTTGGTAACTTAGAAAGTTGTTCAGCTAGCAAATGGTGAAGTCATATTTCTAACCCAGGCAGTCTGGTTTATGCCAGTGTACTTAAACACTATGGGATACTACTGCCTTTCTCCTTAAGGAAAATCTCACCTGAATTCTGTGACTACATTAACCTACAGTCAAGGAATTAAAGAGTCCTTCTTACATATAACAGCTACAATTATATTATTAAAAAATAGATATATAGTAAGGAGTAAAAAATTTTATTGCATTGCCTCTATTAGCACCTTATGCAAGTTTTATTCTTTTGAAATAGGGCTACAGTACATATCTATTAGTACTCTATAAATTTCATTTTGTCACCATGAACAACTGGATGTCCTCCAAATTATTTTAAATTAATAGGGCTTTACTTGTTAAATTTTGAGTAATGACCCCTTTATTAAGGTTTCAGTACTGAAATTCCAAATTTATTATTCTATTCAGAAACCAACCTTACCTGAAATTTGCAATAAAACGTATAATTAATAGAAGTGCTAATCTGAGAATTATGAATAGGCTTAAACAAAAAAAAAGTGTTTAGGGTGAGTATCTCAGCTAGCCAACTGGAATCTTTAATATGAAGATATTATACAACGTGGCAAAGCATAGTGGCTCACACTCGTAATTATAGCACTTTGGGGGCTGAGGTGGGAGGAACACTTGAGTCCAAGAGTTCAGAATCAGCCTGGGCAACACAGTGAGACCCTGTCTCTACAAAAAATTTAAAAACTATCTGGGTGTGGTGATGCACACTTGTAGTCCCAGCTCTTCAGGAGGCGGAGGCAGGAGGATTGCTTGAGCTTAGGAGTTCAAGGCTGCAGTCACTATGACCACACCACTGTGCTCCAGCCTGGGTGACAAAATGAGATTTTTTCTCAAAAAAAAAAAAAAAAAAAAATTCCACAGTTGTAGACTTTTCCTGACATAAGCTGAGCTGTATGTCATCATATTTGATGGCAAGACTATTCTGAAGATGAGAGAGTAAAAGTTATAAGCAACGTAAAACAACCCAGGAAACATATACCACACACTGTAATAAATTACATATATAAAACATATGTATGTTTGTATATATTGTACATGTATAATTACATATATGTATATAATTATATGTGTACATATGTATATACTGCATATAATATTGGTTGAATCCTCACAACTCCTTGACACAGATAGTATCACCATTTTACAGAAGAATCTGAAGTTCAAAGGGTAGCCTGCCAAACGTGACATATTTATTCACCTGAAAACCAGGATGTGAAGCCAGAGTCTGCTGACTCCTAAGCCTGCTGACTCCAGAGCTCTTTTTGCCACAAAATGGTGCTTATTTTGACCAAAATCCTCCTCTGTGGACTATCACCTATGGTACAACCGAACTAAAGGGCACCACGCTGGAAGCTGTGGCTGCAGAGAAGTTATACGTAAAGGCAGCCAGGTGTAATAAAAAGTCAGCAAGAAGAGTCTTTGAATGTTTTACCTGTAATGAACTGTCATCATAAGCCCCTGATATTCTGATATTTTTATCAAGATGGTAATTTTGGTGAGTATGGAGGGAGAAAGCCAATAGGTGACCATGCAGTCTATTTTTCTTGGTTAATTACTGAATGGTATACTCAGTAATGGGAACCTACATTCACAGCATCAACACAATAAGGCAGGCAAGGGTAACTTCTTTCCGGATAAAAGCATCAGTTCGCTCATCTTAGTCAACTAACTCTTAACTCAATTAAAAGCCTGACTCTGGGATTGGGAGATATAATCTGGCATTTCTTTCGAACTTCTAAAGCTACCTCTGGGAAGTTTTCCAAGCAGATCATTTATTTTGCAGTCACTTTATGTTAAACCCACTCCAAATATTTATGAGATAAGGCCTTCATACTACCCTCTGAACCAACAATCCCCTTGTCTCAAGAGCCCCAGAATATCTTGCTCCCAGAGTCCCTCAGTTGTAACCAGCAAGGGCAAGTTCAGGTGTGAGGCCTCTGACTAGCACAGAGTCACTGTTCATGCCTAGTCGGGGTTATAATGTCACCTCAAACCCAATTTAGACAGCTTGCTAATCACCTGTCAAACAAATTCAAATACTTGGCCTCAAAAAAGGATCAACCACTGCCAACTAATAAAAAGATATAAAAATATAAATTACCTTCTCATAATGTATACATTACGGTAATAAAAAGGAATAAAAGAATTGGCCTTGCATACTAGAGAAATTTGCATTTGGAATATTCAAGGTGCTATATTACAAAGAAACAAAATATTACTGTAATTAAGAAGGCTAAGAAGGAGCTCACAGAATTTCACTAACGTTTCCCCCCATCCCACCAACCTGACTAGGTAGTCACTGATAGACTCACCTCCTCTAGCCACAGTCTTGGGATAATGTTAGATTCTTTGGTATAAAGTCTGAACTGTTTACTTCCTGCCAAATCCAACTACTTTAATCTCATTTTCTTCCAAAACTTTATCCAAGCCACATTCAGCTCCTGGAAGACAGTCATCCCTAACAAGTGTGTCCATCTAATCAGCCCTGCTGAAAGTCATCATTTAATTGTGGAGACCAAATACAAATTCCCTTTGGTGGTCTGCACTCACCACACTACCTCATTATGCCCAGCTGGCAAGCGACCACAGACCATGTGCCCTGAGAAGCCTTCCCAGGTTTTCACCTGGGCTCTGCCTTCACTCTCAGAATGGCCTGACTCGCTCTCCTGCATCCCTTAAGCTCTTTCAAGTCCAGTTTAATGCCAGCTCCCAATCGCTGTGGACTCATCTACTGTGAGCTAGTTTTCTGTCCATTCTAGAATTTTAAGGGCACATTTATATTCCCTTTATAAGGCTCATCTTCTTATAGTTATTTAAACTTGAAACTCTTATAGTTATTTACAACCTTGAAAATAGGCAACTATCTCAACTCAAATGATGTAAATCCATACCTCGACAGTATTAGGTAAAAAAATGTGTAATTGTGTGTGCCACTTTTACTTTTATCACTGCATTATAATTCTCACAGCAGTACCATAGAAGTAGATATAATCATCCCATGTTATGGCAGAGAAATTGGATGTAAGATTTCATAGAATTTACAAACTATTACTCTTATCACCCCTTGACACCTCTAGGAATGTGCACTGGGCAGGTGGACCTTTTCTAAGTGAGAGCAGGGAAGCACAGAGTAGTGAGAAACACCCTAGTCTGAAGTCAAAAGACTGAATTTAAAGGCCAGGCCCCACATCTTAATGGCTATGAGACTCTGAGGAGGGTGCAGAGCAGAATGGTCTAAGGCAAGACAGGTTGCATTTTAGTACCAGGTTCAACAAAATCTGTCAAACTGCTCCAGCAAATGCTGCTTATGACCCATTAGTGGCTATATTGGCTGTGACCTTGAACCTTGAACCTGAGAGCTCATTCCATTTTTGGCATAGTGCTAATTCGCCTCTCAAGGTCTCCTTTTGGACTTTCCAAGATTAATAGCATTTATGTTATTTGACTCAGTTATGTGAAAAGGGCATTGTTCTAATTAGTATGTCAACCTTTGCTGTAATGACAACTAAATTTCTCAAATAAATGCCAGAGTTAACTGTCTACAAGCCTCATGGCTTACAAAGAAATTATTAATGCTGAGACAGGGAAGTGCCATTTCTCCAGACTTACTAAGTGGCTCAACCCCTGCAATATTTAAAGTACCTCATTTAAAGATACAGAATTTAAAGTCTCTCATTTCATCCTTACTACACACCTGTGAGGTCAATCTAATCTATTAATCACCATCCTTTCAAAAGTGAGAAGCTGACTCAGAGATTAATGGTAATTTCACCAAAATGAACTAGCAAATTGGCAAGCCAAAAATTCAACCCCCAGTCCGCTGGACTCCAAAGTTTCTCAACCTTGCTGCTGCCTGGGGAAGCATGGCAAATGGCAAAAAAAGCGAAGAGGACACAGTTCATTATCCACCTAGAGGAAGATATCTATAATGCTGGAAGTTTGTTTTCCCGCTCAGTTATGAAGCAATTCAAATGATGAGAAAAAGTTCTAACGTCATAGGGTACTGAAACCCATTCCTTGCCCTCTACTTCTCAAGGAGGTAAAACATGAGGTCAGCAGGCACAGGGACCCTGAATAAAGCCCAAAACAAAATAGACAGACACAGATACAGATCAGTTTTTCCCAATCTCAGAGCAGTCAGCCAGTTAGATGTATTCCCAGAAATCTGTTTCTTAAGGGTTTACTCATGACAGTTTAATACCACCAGTGATCACAATGACTCCTCTGGAAGACCATCATGCCACACATCAAGCCAGAGCAATGTACCTACCTCCTTCCCATAGTCCTAGCTGCTTTTTCTAGAGACAGGTCAACATGAATGTTTATTATGCCAAATGTCAAAGATAAAAATGAAAATAGCATGTTCCCTCCCTAAAAGAGCTCACTGTCTAGTAAGAACGACATGCCTTAAAAAAAAATTGTATTGCACACAATCAAATGTGGTGGTGCCAACTCCAAGCAGACACAAGTGATTAAGAGAAAATTACTTGGGGTTTCATTAAGAGAAGCTTTGTATTCGTAATTTGAGCTTTTAGAGAAATAAATGAAGCTACTATCATTACTGAAGAATAAATACACCTCAATTGATCTTCTTAGCTAGGTAGCCGTTTACTTCTGTAGTTCATAAGGCAAAATCCACCCTACAGAGCCATTCAGTCATTTCTCCTCCACACTCTAAAAGACAATCCATAATTCTAACGACCATCAAGCCTATAAAGGAGAAGAAAATAAAAGCAAAGCCCTATGAATGGAATATGGGTCCATAATGAATTATCCATAATTCTGAAATCTGAACATCTCTGAAAACCAACTGTTTTTCACTAATTCACTTGATGACAAAACTTAAGCTGACTCATTTGGCTATAAAATCTGTCCTGAACTGCCTTAAAACTCTATTCAGCCTTTATTCGTCCCATTTAATGAGCTTTGCTGAAATACTATGTTTAATTACACGGTAATGTCCCAGCCCTGCTAGGAGTCTTTCATACTCTATGGTATGAGCAGCATACATCTTCTAAAATCCAAAATATTCAGAATTCAAGACAAGACTCTCAGATGGTATTATGGTGCTGCATTTGCTTTGTGGAGGCATAGAGAAAGTCAGAATCAAAAAACACTACTTTGAGAGAAAAAAACTCAGTGTTAAGTTTAAAAAAAAAAAAAAAACATAAAACACCTATCTTCTTGCCTGCAGTCATTTTTCCCAAATCACCAACAATCAGAGCAAAATGTACAAATAAATCACAACTCACCACCTTCAGGAAGCCTTGCTAACTCATATATACCATGACAGGGCTCAGAAGGGCCTCTACCTGGCAGAGCGAACATGCCAGCACTGTCCACATCAGGACAAGTGTCTCAGGCAAAGATAGCTGTTTCCTTTTTCTTCTTCTACTTTTCTTTCTTTTTTTTTTTTTTTTTGAGACGGAGTCTTGCTCTGTCGCCCAGGCTGGAGTGCAGTGGCATGGTCTCAGCTCACTGCAACCTCTGCCTCCTGGGTTTCAGCAATTCTCCCACCTCAGCCTCTCGAGCAGCTGGGACTACAGGCATATGCCACCATGCCTGGCTAATTTTTGTATTTTTAGTAGAGACGGGGTTTCACCATGTTGGCCAAGCTGGTCTTGAACTCAGACCTCAGGTGATCACCGACCTCAGGTGATCACCGGCCTCAGCCTCCCAAAGTGCTGGGATTACAGGCCACCACGCCTGGCCTCCTTTGTCTTTTTATCTGAAGCCTAGCATTGCATGTGGGCCCTTATCAAATAGAAAGTCATCTGTGTACGCCCCCAGGTCTACACAATACCCCAACTTTCTATGCAAATAATCTTTACCACATTGCCCTGCCCTTCGGTGTACACAAAATCCAGGTCAAGTGCAATTCTTTTGGCCTTCTGTTTTACTTGAAAATTGTTGTGAGAGAGAATCAACTGAGCTATTTAAGACATGGCTGCTAAGCACAGAAAGGCCATTTAAGGGCAGAGAAACATTTATTCAGCGTAATTGCTTCCAAACTCCGCATTATTGCCAACGCAAAGGGACTGCGCGTAGTCTGGAGGCTGGCAAGGGGCTGTCCAGAGTTCCTGCTAAACCTTTGTGAAGAGCCTCAAAGTATACTCAAGTCTCAATTGATCACAGTTTTAATGTATAAAATATTAAAATAAAAACTGGACAAGACCCTAAAGTAAATGAAATTAAGAAGCTTTTCCACTTTTATCCTCAAACTCTTCGTAGGATGTAAGCAGCATCTTTAGTTCCCCCTTTCCCTTAAGACCTTAAATCAAGTCTGCCACCAAGTCCTTTTCATTGTTCTTTTAAATAACTCGTAAAATTCTCACACTCTATTCATGCTGCCACCACCCTATCCCAGCCCTAATCATGCACTAGAGCAACAACTGGGTGATTTCATCCAGTCTGATGCCCCAGTTTTAAATCTTCAGCCTGTATCTCCTCCCTAAACTCCAGACTCCTCTGTTAAACTGCCCACTTATCATCTCCATTTTAATGTCAAACAGGCATCTCAAACTTCGCAAGTTCAAACCAGAGCTCTTGAATGCCTGTCTCAAACATCATAGGGTCCCCCAGGTCCCCCCTCCCCTCACTTTCTTTGTCCTCACCGAGAAGCACAGAGTGCCTGTACAACTCTGTCTCAGCCAGCTACACATTTTTCCCTGTAGGCTTGAACCCAAGCTGGAATCTTCAATACTCCCAGGCACTGATCCAGTTGTTTAGGTTATTGCCTGCAACACTGAAAGATCAACCACAAGGCTAAACACATAGAAACTAGCTCCCGTGCCCTGAGCCACATTCTTTATGCCATCATGTAAACATTACACTGCCCATTGTTGGGGACACACCCAGGTAGAACCTCTTTTTTCTATCAGTCCAGTCTCAAAGACTGCTGCAGCACTCCGCCATCAGCCTCCTTAATAAATGTTCTGCACTGAGAACTCTAGCATTTAGTGCTTCTTTTTCTAGAATCCCCACTGGCCCTACCTCAAGACAGTTGTGGCAGTTTTGAGAAAACTTCCCTGCCATTGCTTCTGGGACGACTGCAGCCACAGGTTCAAATGAGGGGAACCACCTCAGTAAATGGCAACTCCATCACCCAACCCATTAGACCAGGAAGTTTGAGTCCTCTCACATGTCAAAGGTGATTCACTGGTAAATCCTGTCAACTCTCCCTTCAGAATGCTCCTGAATCCTGCCGGTCTCACACCACATCTATGCGCCAGCCTGGACGGCTCCCGCAGCCTCCTAACGGGTTTCTCTGTTCCACTCTGGCACCCCTAAGGACAGGCTGCTTCCCACACAACACTTAGATTTCTGCCCTTCTCCCTCTCAAGTGGCATCATTCTCATGAATCCACCCACCAGCCATGGGAAGGTGATTCCAAAATGCTCTCTCTTGAGCCCTGACTTCTCCAGGTCCAAATTTTTAATTATATACAAGTTCACACCACATGGATAACCTGTCACCTCAAACTCAACATTTCCAAACTGAATTTATCTTCCTCTCAAAACTGGCTCCCCTGGCCGGGCATGGTGGCTCATGCCTGTAATCCCAACACTTTGGGAGGCCGAGGCGGGCAGATCACCTGAGGTCGGGAAATCAAGACCAGGCTGGCCAACATGGTGAAACCCTGTCTCTACTAAAAATACAAAATTAGCCAAGTGCATCACTGCACTCCAGCCTGGGCAACAGAGCGAGACTCCGTCTCAAAACAAAAACAACAGAAAACTGGCTCCCCCCATCCTAACTACTCAATTGTTATATATAATATCACCATGCTCCCAAGATATAAACCCTAGAATTATTCCTTCCTTTTAAGTCTTAATATGCTTGGTATGCATTATTATAATAATATTTGATATACAATTTTGCAGATTTCAAAAATGCTCACAATTCATCTTCTTCCCACTTTGCAGAGTGACTTTGCAGCTCCTTCCTTCAAGAGGTCAGGGCTATTTCTTTATCCTTTGAGTCTGGGGTTATCCTGTGATTTTGGCCAACAGAAAGCTGCAGAAGAGAGGATGTGCCAGTTCCAAGCCGAGGCCTTAAGAGACCTACTGGGCTCCTGTTCTCTCTCGGAACCCTGCCCAGCTACCTGAAAGCAAGCCCAGGCTAGCCTATTGGACAAAGAGTGACATGTGGCCTAGCCGCCTCTGGCATTCCAGCTGACAGCCTATCAGCCCCCAGAGCAGAACTGCTTTGCTGATTGCAGCTGACCAGACACATGACTGAGTCTAGCTGAGATGAGAAGAACCACCTAGCATAGCCCAGGCCAACTGCTGTCCCACAGAATCTTGAGCTAAATAAACAAGTTAAGTACTATGTTTTCGAATGGTTTCTCACACTACAATATATAATCATTACAAAATTTAACTTAGTGCATTGAAAGAAAACATATAAAAATATCCTGGTACTTGATTGAGTCTCTGAACACAGTGGAAATAAAAGAACAAAAAAAAGTCCTAGTACATAGTAGGCCCTCAATAAATGTCTTGTTCCATCCCAAATGTGGTCATGCAGAAGTCAGCCTCTCCACTAGACTTAGCTCTTCAAAGGCAAGAGTCCTATCACGTTCATCTCCATATTCTCAACACTCAGCATAGTATCTAGTATAAATTAGAGCCTCAAAAAATGTGTTAAATAATTGTCAAGTGAAGATTTGAAACGTCCGCATTTCTAGGGCAAATTACTTTTTATATTACAATATATTACATTACACAAAACAAAACAGATGACATTTAAACTTAGGCAAACGACTCAACTTTTCTAAATACCAGTGTCCCCATCTATAAAAGCAATGGGGTAAGAGTATCTTTCCATGTAACACTCCTAAGGTTGAAATGCAATAGTTCATGTCACATGTGTAGCATAACACCTGGCACATATAAAGCCATACATATGTGGTGGGCGTCATCACTCACCTGTTTTTCCCTGTCCAAGTAAACGGTAAGTTACTTAGCCACAGAGATAACATTGAGTGTGTACGACAGTGCTGGCCACGTGGCAGACGCGCTAAGTGCTTCACGAGCACATGGACTGCTCTCTCCACGGAAACCTCAATGGCTTCCCACTGCCCATTAAAATTTCCACTACTTTTACATAGTAGTAATTTAAAAATCTTACCACCTCACCTATCCCATATTATGTAGTATCATACCAGATCAATTAGAAAGACATCCAGGTACAAGCAACAAAAACTCAAGTAACAATGTCTCAAAATACGAGGTAGGCAGGTGCTGTCATTCTCCAGTGGCTGTCACAAGTGTCAGAGACAGTTGCTCCGACTCCCTCAGCTGCTCCCTGTGGCCATGAGATGGTTGCCGCAGCTCCCGGCCTAACAGGGACATTCAACAGGGTAAGCATGAGAGAGAGGCTGCCACATCTGCTCCTGTTATGTGGAAAAGTTTTCCCAGGGCTCCAGCCAACTTCTCCTATGTCTCATTGATGTCCCACAAGAGAGGCTGAGAAAGCAAGCAGGCAGCTCTTCCAGCCTCTGAGGCTGTGGCAGATGGCATTTCCCAAAGATGCCCACACTAACAGATTTCACTCCAAATGCTCTTCTTCAACTGTGACACTGAAACCTCCCTCTTGAGAGGCGGGATCTAAGTTCTTTCCTCTTGAATCTCATGGGCTTCTTGCTACAACGGAGGTGATGCTGTGCGACTTTCAGGGTGAGGTGGAAGAAATGGTGCTCCTTCCACCCATATTTCTCTCCTCCCTCGACATATGCCTTTGGAGCTGGGGGTGCGGAAGAGGCCATGTGGATGGGTCACACAGAGAGAGGCAGAAGTGCTCAGGAGGAGGCCTTGTCCAGTGTAGGCAACAGGCAATGGGACAAAGAGTCTTCCAGACGCCCAGCGCCATCCACTCACCATTTGACTGTGGCCTCAAGATAGACGCTAAGCCGGAAGTGCCCAGTAGGACTGCTCCTGAGTCCCTGCTTCACAGAACCCATGAGAGAGAAATGGTTACTGCTGTTTTAAGTCACTAAGTCTGGAGTAACGTGCTATCCAATAGATAACTGCAACATGAGTGGAGGCAGGCAAGAGAGGAGGGGCAGTCAGAAGGGAGCTGGGTCAGCGGGCAACAGCCACTAATGCTCTGCCCGTCCAGCTGCTGTCCTCACTTCCCCCACAGTCCATACAGTTTTTGGTCTTCATGCCTCTGCTCTCCCCTGACCTGGAATTCCAGCCCTAGCCAGCAAAGCAGAGGTATCCTGCAGGTCATGAGCCTGTCTCCTCACTTCCATTAAGCCACAATGATCTCCCTTGTTTCTGCCCATGACAAATATTTTTAAGTTTAATTACTTACAGTCACATTATTCTTTTCCCCCACCATTCTGGCTTTTTAAATCTAGCCTGGGTTCTTGTTCATGGGGATCCCAACATACTTCTGTATTATACATATTAGTTTACTCAAAACACCATACAAGTTCAAGAGTAGCTGTTTAATAAGCACTTACTAATGAAACTAAGCACCATGCATTTCACCCTACAGTGTCTCTTACAAACTCCTCCTCAAGATAAAGCTACCTTCTCCTTACCACTCAGTGATGGTTTGTCTTTTTTCACTTCAAAACTCAGATCAAATGTAACTTTCTCTGTATATTTCCCCCTGACTAACTTCTTGCATCCCCAGAGGAAATGCCTCCAATTTCTGTTCTTCTGCACCTTGCACACCCGTCTCATCCTCCTCACTTGTCTGGTTACACTGGAACTGTGTGTCCTGTCTCCTCACCAAACCACTCCATTACTGAGGGAAAGTCCACCTCTCATTCATCGTTTTATTCACAGTGCCAATGTTGCTACATAGGAGAAATTCAACAAGCGGTTGATGAACGGACGAAAAAGGAACATACTGAATTGCCAATAAAAAAAAGAACGTACTAAATTAAAAATTTCAACTTCATTGCTTAATATCTTTTTTTTTCTGAGATGGAGTTTTGTTCTTGTTGCCCAGGCTGGAGTGCAGTGGCATGATCTCGGCTCACTGCAACCTCTGCCTCCCAGGTTCAAGCGATCCTCCTGCCTCAGCCTCCTGAGTAGCTGGGGTTATAGGCACCCATCACCACGCCTGGCTAACTTTTGTATTTTTAGTAGAGAAGGGGTTTCTCCATGTTGGCCAGGCTGATCTCAAGCTCCTGACCGCAGGTGATCCGCTCGCCTCGGCCTCCCAAAGTGCTGGGATTGCAGGTGTGAGCCACCGCGCCCAGCCTTAACTTCTTTAACACTTGGCTTAGGTAAGCATAGCAAGGCCACAAAATTAAATTAAAAAGAAAAAACAAAAAATAAATCTAGCCTGGGTTCTTGTTCATGGGGATGAACAAGAAAATAAATTAACTATGAAAATAAATTTTAAAATATCCCTAATAAGCTACTTTGGACAAAGGTTACATTTCGAACCTGTTTTAAAACAAAAATATGATGATTCCCAGAAGGAAGCATTCAAGAGTAAATTCACAGCTGAAAAGCCAAAACCAGGAACTCTTCTCTAACGGCAGCTGGTACAGTATGGTATTTCCTATGTTCGTTGTCACTGCTATTGGAAAAAGATACTGCTCTTATAAACAACTTTGTCAAATTCTAAGACTTTAAGAAGTCAAACAGTAAGTTTTTGAAATTACATGGGAAAAAAAGGAATAAGCTGTGTTGCCAAAGTCAGCAGCAGGGTAGAAGCAACACCCTACACTCTTCCAAACCTGTGACAAGTCTCCTCCCTGATCCAGCAGAACACAAAAGACTAAAGAAGTAGCTTCTCAGAGCTTCATAACTCTTCCCCAATTTCTTTCCATTTTTGGAAAATCAATAAAGCCCAGAAAATACTACCCATATTTGCAATATATCCACACTATCAATTCCTAAGAAATGTCTGCTATTTACTTCTTTTTTTTCTTAAAAGACAGGATCTCACTCTGTCATTCAGGCGGGCATGTGGTGGCAAAATCATAGTGAACTCACTGCAGGCTCAAACTCCTGGTCTCAAGCGATCCTCCTGTCTCAGCCTCCCAAGTAGCTGGGGTTATAGGGATACCACTGTGCCTGGCTGCTATTTACTTCTGATGAATATCTGCATGTGAGCAGGACTTTGCATCGTTATGTTATTACCAGTATCCTAATGGCACTATTAAAATAATTTAAGATACAGTTTGTGTGATCAAGATTCCCAACTAGCAGGACATGTCAACTTAGAGATTCACAGTTTCGTAGTTTAACATGTCTTAAAGAGCTAAGAAAATTAAGCCTTTCTCACACTCATCTCAAGACAACTGCACACCCTATTCTCATTAGTAAGGTCTTCTGTCTCTCCACCCGTATGAAACCTACTGAGTCTTCAAGGACCAGTTTGTCCTAAATCCATGTCTCCAACCACTAGAACACAAGGGCTTGATAAACATCTGAAAAAATCTTTGTGGACTCAGGAGAATAAAGGCAACTTCTTGAGGAGTTAGTCTTTCAGATATCTAAGGTGACCATATCCTGTTTAATCCAAATGCCTTTTCCTTGAAAAGTGTGAATTTCATTAAGATAGTATTACCACATGGAGATAAACTCCATAATTTGTAAGTGGAACTGAACAGATTGTTTGTCAATTCTGGTCCAGGTGCGAAGCCATCCGCAATGACAATGATGACTGATTCAACTGCCACACTCTGTTTATTAAGTCTCCCTGGCAGCAGTCACCTTGGCTTCCTCAGCCTGTGGCTTGTCAAAGGAATGATCCAGAAGGAGAAAGCACAGGAGGTGGTGGACAGCCCCAGCTTCTCCACTTTCCAAGTGCAGTGGGAGCAAGTCACTTAACCCGTGCCTCTGCTTCCTGATGAAGTCCCTGCCTTGGAGGACTGACTCCACAGGTTAATGCAGGTAAAGTACATAGAACATAGCCAAGAACGTAGTAAGAGCTACATGGGTATAAGCTATTATTGTTGTTGAAATTCCTATTAGCATCATTAGTAGACTATATTTTCACTGATATTGAAGAACCTTCTAAGAACCTGACTTAGCCTTTATTTACAGTTCAACTCCCATCCCACTGTACTCATGACCTACTTTAATCTTCAAATTTTCTGTATAAGCAGTGTCAAGCTGGGGAGACGTTGTTTGATATTAGTAGTACATGCTGATACACAATGCTAAAACAGTTTCCATCACTGTTGCATAAAAATAATCTAACTATCAACTTGATTTCCTAGTTCTTTATATGCCTAACATTTTCTATTTGCTACAGTGTGTGCTACTTTTTCAGAATATGAACGTAATGAAGCAACAAATACAAAACCATATATTACATATTACACTTCCTCATAATAAAAACGTGACACTTTAGAAATGTGGTGGAGTTGGGATGAGATCATCTACGAAAGTCCTGAGGGGAAAGTCAAGATGATTGCGGATGGGGGCCCGAGAGCTCCAGTGCATTTGAAACATTATTACTTTAAAGATCAGGTTAGCCAGAGTATACAAAGTACTTGGCATTTCAGAGCTCACTTCTATTATTAAGAACAATGATTCTCCACCATTACTGAAACACTCCAGGGTCCTCCCAATTATCTCACACTACTCAAATTCTTAAAATAGAAATTGATTTTTAATTTAATTTTTTAAAAAATATGTCATACTGCACCGTTTAGTAAAGCGTTGACATGTCAAAAAAATCAACAATGATATTTCTGCTATTACATAACTCAATGAGTCTTATGGTTCAATGTTAGCTGCTTTATTTTAAAAAAATTCTCTCTAGTTGCTTGTTCTTCTGATTTTTCTGCCTTGGAGGATCTGGAGAAGAAGGACGGGTGGTTAAAATCATCCTGCAGTCATAGACTATCCTCTTCGGAGAGCCTGATCAGTCCTTGCCTGTTTTGCTATTGTTGTTGAATTCCTTTTTTTTTTTCAAAATTACCCAAATAGCTTTTTCTTTTTTAAAAAATAGCAGATAGAATGGAATTACATATATATTTTAAACTAGAAAATAGCTTGGCATGGTGGCTCATGACTGTAATCCCAGCACTCTGATATGCCAATACAGGCGGATCTCTTGAGCCCAGGAGTTTGAGACCAGCCTGGGCAACATGAAGAAACCCCACCTCTATAGAAAATACAAAAATTAGCCAGGTATGGTGGCATGTGCCTGTAGTGCCAGCTACTCAGGCGGTTGTGGTGGGAGGATCACCTGAATCCTGGAGGTGAGCTGAAATTGTGCCACTGCACTACAGCCTGGTGACAGAGTGAGACCCTGTCTCAAACAGACAAACAAAGCAAACAAAAAAAACCCCAGAAAACAATAAGGGATTCAAATCTATTCTCAAATGCATACTTTCAAATGGCCTCTACTCTGGAACCTATGCAGATCCAGTGTTTCTTGGCTGTAAAATACCAAAAAAGACTTTTATTTTATCTTAAAGAGTATTTGACCTTACTTATACCAGGATAAGGAACAAAAGACATTGTTATAATCTCTCTCGTCAGTCTCCACTTCACTTTAGAATAAGTTATCAGTGGGCTGGGCATGGTGGCTCCCACCTGTAATCCCAGCACTTTGGGAGGCCAAGGCAGGAGGATTACGAGGTAGGGAGATCAAGACCATCCTGACAACATGGCAAAACCCCGTCTCTACTAAAAATACAAAAACATTAGCTGGGTATGGTGGTGCATGCCTGTAGTTCCAGCTACTCGGGAGGCTGAGGCAGGAGAATCACTTGAACCTGGGAGGTGGAGGTTGCAGTGAGCCGAGACTGTGCCACTGCACTCCAGCCTGGGGACAGAATGAGACTCAAAAAAAAAAAGAAAAAAAAAAAAAATAGTTATCAGTAAAATGTGAGGTGGACTTATGACTCAATTTTCTAAAAATGACCACAGAGTGCTTTCTATATGACAGACAGTGTACTTCATAAATACATGTCATTTAATCATCAAATAATACTAATATTTAACTGATATCATGCTGCAACAGTTGGGAATTTTGATTTCTAACACATATGACAGAAACAAAAGCCAAAAAGTGAACTCACTGATTCCTGAAGTAAGGCGGCAAATCATCTCCATGGGCAGAATGAGCTCCAGCTGTGGCCCAAGCCAGCCCAGCCAGTGTCATCAGGACCTCATCTCCCTCCAGGCTCCCAGCTCTCCTCCATGCGAGCTTTGTTTCCAGTTCCTACAGTTAGAATTGTGGAATAATGCTACTCAAACCTCAACTCTCCTCTCATTTAAGTCCAGTGGGAAAGAACAAGAATTTTTTTCCTCATGTGCTATCCAAAGTGTCTCTGTATCTCACTGTTCTGACAAGGTCATGATCCCATTCCATGATTCTATTTCGCTGTTTCCAGGAAAACATAAAGCTGAGGTGAGGTCATGAGCCATCCATAGCTGAACTGGGCCTCTAGTAGGAAGCTGTAAGGAAGCTAAAACTGGCAAGAGGGGTCAGCAGATGTGGGATGTCAAAAACAATGGATGTCTACCATGTTTGCCCTGTTTTCCAGGAGAGAAAATGGAGAAACAGAGACGTCAAATAAACTGCCTAATGCCAGAGCTACTATCTGACTCCACCAGCATTTTGTTATCTCTGCACAAATTACCCCAACAATCCAGAGAAGGTACTCCTGCTTAAACTTGGGCATCTGGGTTTTCTGTCCTAATATCCCACTTTGAATCAATTCTCTGATGAACAGTTTCAAGATTATCTTCCATATGCAGTTCACAATAATGTTCCCTCTCAATACCTCTCAAGTAAAAGAAACAAGAAATGCAAACAGACTCCATTACATGAACAAGTCCACTCTGAAGACTTATGTAATTTTATTATATATCATTTTTGTTTTTGTTTTTTTGAGGCAGTCTTGCTCTGTCATTCAGGCTGAAGCACAGTGGCACAAT
>NW_016107321.1:6459902-6500661 GCF_001604975.1 Cebus imitator
TTTTTTTGAGATGGAGTTTTGTTCTTGCTGCCCAGGCTGGAGTGCAATGGCACGATCTTGGCTCACTGAAGCCTGTCTCCCAGGTTCAAGTGATTCTCCTGCCTCAGCCTCCCAACTAGCTGGGATTACAGGCACCTGCCACCATGCCCGGCTAATTTTTGCATTTTTAGTAGAGACGAGATTTCACCATGTTGGCCAGGCTGGTCTCGAACTCCTGACCTCATATGATCCACCTGCCTCGGCCTCCCAAAGTGCTGGGATTACAAGCATAAGCCAACATGCCCAGCCAGTGGCACGATCTTGACTCACTGCAGCCTCGACCTCCAGGGCTCATGATCCTCCTGCATCAGCCTCTCAAGTAGCCAGGACCACAGGCATATGCCATGATGCCCAGCTAGTTTTTGTATTTTCTACAGAAATGATGTTTCTCCATGTTGCTCAGGCTGGTTTCAGACTCCTGAGGCTCAAGCTGTTGATCTGCCTGTCTCAGCTTCCCAAAGTGCTGGGATTATAGGCTTGAGCCACCTCACCCAGCCTGTTATTTATTTTTTGAACATGTATCTCATGTACATGGTACGAAAGTCCAAGATGGAAAAGGGATGCAAAGAAAGCAAATCTCCCTCCCCCTTTGTCTCCTTGCCACCTAGTTGTCTTCCCAGAGGCAATCACTGTTACCAGTTTCTTGCATATTCTTCCAGAGTTATTCCATGCATGTAGAAGCAAACATGTATAGATTTTCTAAAACCAAATGATAGCATTGTCTGTTCTATACCTTGCTTTTAGAAACACATGACTTTGGCTCCCGCCTTCAAAAATCTCAAGTGAAAATGTCCCAGCGCAAAATATAACAAGGTTATCCACCAAAATAGATGCTCTGTGTCTCAGGATCCCATTTCTGCCTCATTGTGCATCTCAGGCCAACTTAAAGCCTCCTTTTTTTTTTGTTTGAGACCAGGTCTCACTCTATTGCCCAGGATGGAGTGCAGTAACACAATCAAGGCTAACTTCTGCCTTGATGTCCCTGGTTTCAGTGATTATCTCACCTCAATCTTCCAAGTAGCTGGCACTACAGGTGTGCCACCATATCCAGCTATTCTTTTATTTTTATTGTTTAATTTTTTTGTAGAGGTAGGGTCTCATTATGTTGCCTCGGCTGGTCTCAAACTCCTGGGCTCCTGTAGTCCTGAGTAAGTGGGACTACAGGAGCATCCTACCACGCCCGGCTATTTTTTTTTTCCTATATTATTTGTAGAGATGAGATTTCACCCTGTTGCCCAAGCTGGTCTCAGACTCCTGAAGTTCCTGAAGTAGGATATTAGGACAGAAAACCCAGAACTTAAGTGATCCTCCTACCTCAACATCCCAAAGTGCTAAGATTATGACAATTCTTACTTCTAGTTAGAAAGTTCACAATGAAAGAATCTCTGAGAACCACCTGACTGGCATCAAATTCATTCTTCCTCAGAACTTCTACTTGCCACATTTAATGTACTAGCTGTAAAAGTTTTAAATTCATAAATATTTTTTAAAAATTAACCATGAATTATTTTTATTAAGGTGGAAGGGTTTTTGGTTTGTGTTCAGTCTTTTTCTAGGTCTATTTTAAAAAACAGATTCTGCACTTCCAGTTCTAAACAGATACCATATGGCTGCTCCTTTACTAAGTTATTTATTTTTCAAAAAATGCTAACTGCAATTTTGGCAGTTCTTTATTAAACATTATTTGTAAAACAAAAACAAACAGCTCCAGCAATCACCCATGGAGAGACTTCAGAAGCTTGTAAAAAGGTATGCTCTCTCCTACCCTCTGGAATCCCCTCTGGGCCATACTAAAATGGTCAGCTTGCTCAACAATGTATTATAACTTCCTAGGTGAGTCCTCAGTGCCCAAGAAGCTGTTTCTGGGAGCATCCAGGTCTCTCAAGTCAGGCCAGGGGAAAGTAGGTGGATGTTGCGAAAGAAAAGAGGTGACAGTGGCCAACTCCATTCCCATGGATGTGGTCTTGGGGCCAACAGGGCTTAGGTGTTATTCAAAAATTTTTTTTCAATCCAAAGCAAAGTCCAGCTTACAAAATAATAATTGGGAAGGCAAATAAAACTGGAAAAGTTTCTGCAGAGGCCACAATACTTAGGACATCTTCTACGATCAATAATTCATGAGATTGTTTGGCCCAAATGCATAAAGACAGGAAAGTCATGTTCACAGGTAAATTCTCTTGCTGTGTTTATGGCAACTTAGAATTTCTGGAGCTGGAAGGGACCTCTGAGATTGCTTAGTAAAGATCAAGAAGCTAAGACAGAATTTCTGGGCATAATACCTTGTGAATTCACGTTTTAAGTATCACTCACTACGCCAAATGGTAGCAATGATAGATGGAGGATGGAGGGAAGCAAGGAAGGAAGGTGTGTTTACCAACAGAACAAACAAGATACATGGTACAACAACGGAGCCTGGTGGTAAGGCTGAAGCCACAGCTCCACTGTTTAGAAACAGGAAGAGGCCAAAGGCACACCCCAGTGATTAGGAAGGATGGGAGCAGAGGCAAATGGCTCCAAGTAAGATGCTGCACAAAACCACTGTGGAAAGACACTGAAAAGAGGTCTGTGGCCACCACCTGAAACTACGGCTGAGATAAAGCCTATCCCTGGGGCAGCAGGAGGAAGCTCAAGAGCCTGCAGCCTGCATAGGGAACAGATTGGCCCTCAACTCACTACTAAGAAGGGCAGGAGCCTGAACTTCCAAACTAAGATCAGGTACTAAACTAGGATCCTGGGGAGAACAACTGCAAAACCACTCCAGAGAGGTGAGGGCACAGAGGGAAACAAAGATGTCCACTTAAGACAGGCTTCTAAACTAAGAGCCCAAAGCTTGTGAGGGAAACCAACTCGAAGAAAGACTGACAGAAACTCAACCATCAAAAGATAAATTTACTCCTCACAAAATGAAAACATGGCGAATTGAGAACAACTTTAATATAAATGTGTTAAAACTTCCAAAGAGATACAGAAGAAAAATAACAAGAAAAAAAATTTTTTAAGAAACAAAATCAGCCAGTAGGTATGAAAACAAAAACCTACTGAAAATCCTGAAAATGAAATATATGGTCAATAAATGGGAAGAAACACCACCACAAACAAAGAGAAAATTAGTAAATTAAATTCACTCTTAGTACAG
Organism: Cebus imitator; assembly: GCF_001604975.1. NCBI lineage: Eukaryota > Metazoa > Chordata > Mammalia > Primates > Cebidae > Cebus > Cebus imitator. The sequence continues at coordinate 6,463,078 of NW_016107321.1, forward strand.
AGATAAAATATAGAGAGAGAAGTGAAGTAACATAACAGGTAGAGTAAGAAAAAACATACATCTAGTAGGATTTCCAGAAATAAGGCCAAAAGGAGTGGTGGGGAGGCAATATTAGAACTCATGCTAAAAATGTGCCATAAATGATGACTTGAATCTCAATGCTGAACGCTCGCAATGAGAGCCAAGCAGAGGCTGGATAAAAAGAAATCTCCTACATAGATTGTTTTGAGGCTGCAAAACATTAAGGATAAAGAGAAAACCTTTAAAACTAGCAACTGAAAAAAAAGTTAAAACAGAATGATAATTAGACTGGCAGCAGACTTCTTAACAGCAACAATGAATAACAGAGGCAATAACATCATACTTTCAAAGTTCTGAGACAAAACCAGCTAACCCAGAATTCCAAACCCAGGGAAGAGTAAAGATGAAGAACAAAGATATTTCTGAAATATAAAGACTAGGTTTACCTTCTATAGATAGTTACTCTAAGAACTACTAGAAAAAAAGATACTTCAATAAAAATAATAAAAACCCAAAGTGAAAGATGATGATACAAGAAGCTAAGATAGAATAAAGGATTTGTTTTAGGTTTCTTAATTCATGGATAAAACCAAAAGAACCTTGGTGTGTGGACTCCCAAGTTAGTATTGTTTCCTCTAAACTGACTCTCTGCATCTTAATATTTCAATTTTACACTTTTATATTTTAACTTCTAGTTAGATATAAAACTACACTTGACAGTTCCTAAATATTATCAAATATTTTTCATAGCATTCAGATTACTTCTTTTTAAATTTAAAAAACTTCCTTGAAGTGTGAGTAGAATAAGGAAGAATTCCAAGAGAAGTTATTTACTAGTCATTTACTGACTATACGTTTCTTTGGTCAAATTACCTGGTGCTCAGCGATATGTTCTATTTCCTCCATATTTAGTACAAAATTGTGGGGTTTTTTCCATTTATTTTGAAAGGTAAGGTGTTGATAAATAATTCATAATTGCCTTTGAGTTGCATCTAAATAAAGAGAAATTCTGTCTGTGCATCTCTAAACAAAACTAAATTTTGCTTTTCACATGACATTTCACTATTTTAATATGTATTTATGAAAGTAAGATTTTGCAGATAGCAATTGTATGTGTACACTTAATTAAAAAGAAAAAAAGAAAACACGTGGCCTGACACAGTGGCTGACACCTGTAATCCTAGCACTTTGGGAGGCTGTGGTGGTTGGATCACCTGAGGTCAGGAGTTTGAGACCAGCCTGGCCAACATGGCAAAAACCCCAGCTCTACTAAAAATACAAAAAAAAAATTAGCTAGGTGAGGTGGTGTGTGCCTGTAGTCCCAGCTACTCAGAAGACTAAGTCAGGAGAGTCACTTGAACCCGAGAGGCAGAGGTTGCGATGAGCCGAGATCATGCCAGCCTGGGCAACACAGTGAGACTCCATCTCAAAACAACAACAATAAAAACAACAACAAAAAAAACCCATGTGATTATCATACCCTCAACTCAGATGGAAATACGCAGCAAAATAACAACTCAAAAAATCTAACTGGTACCCTAAGTGAATAAAAAATAGGTGCTTGTTGGAAATAGACGCCTAGTGCTGCAAAGAAAAATTGGCAGGACGGTTACCAGAAGTACCCTTCCTACAGCCCAGGAAGTAAAAATTGTATTGCTGAAAGATCCTTTGTCTCAGTGCTAATTTTTCTTTGCAGCACTGCGCATCTATTTCCAACATCTATTTCCAACAGTGCCTTAACCCTCAACGATGTAACAGTGATTTATATACAAATTTTAGTTCCTTTGATGCAATCTGTGATAAGTTAAAACACTCCCCAATAAAGTCATCTCAACATCCACATCTGGATCCCAGTTCAATTATCTGCCTATTTTTAGGCACTGTAAATTATTTGTAACGTTTGTACACACAGCCAGCAGGAGAAGGTTCTATAGTTTAAGTGATAGAACAGGCAATAAAAGAAGTATTAACTCCAAACAGTGAACGGCTGGACAATACTCCCTGGCCCTAATACAGAGACTGTGACTTGGCATGGAGTTTCAAGTCAGATTCACTAAACAATGCTGTGTGTGTAAGTGTTAAGGGCAGATAGACACAGTCTATCCCAGATACCAAAGATCTCAGAGAAATATAATTATGAATATCCCTCTGGCCAGGCACCATGGCTCACATCTATAATCTCAACGCTTTGGGAGTCTGATGTGGGAGGATCACTTAAGGCCAGGAGTTCCAGACCAGCCTGGGCTAATCTACAAAAATTAGCTGGGCATGGGAGTACACGCCTGTAGTTCCAGCTACTTGAGAAGCTGAGGCGGGAGCACTGCTTGAGCCCAGGAGGTCAAGCTTACAATTAACTATGAATGCATCACTGCACTCCAGCCTGGGCAACAGAGAGAGACCTTGTCTGTTAAGAAAAAAGAAAATCCCTCAGTGTTGGCTAGTCAAACCTGGATCAACACCAAGCTCAGTCTGTTATGCTGTCAGTAACTACAACAGTATCAGACTTCACTGGAACAAGTTTGATGTTTTCTATAAAGGATCACATTGCAGGATATACTGAAAGACAGTCTGTGGTCAGAGTCAGTACAAATAACCCAAAGAGTATGGGTTCATATCCCTGGGCAAGAGCTGATGCTACTCAGCAGTGTATTTTTAGACACAGGACAGTTATGCAACAGAGCTATTACAATGATGTTATGGGTACTTCCGTGTAGAATCCAATAAAAGTAATCACAAACCAGTCTTTCAACTATGAGAAAAATTTCTGAGGTTGAGGAGTTTGAACATTCTTGAGGCACAATGAATAAGGCACCTAAAATTTTATGCTCATCAGAAAATGTTCTAAGCCATAAGGAGAAATAGATGTGGTAGGTAGACTCGTCTACAAATAAGCTAACCTCTAAAACCCAGAGGAAGCTGGTATAACTTCAATCAATATACACTCTTTATTAGAAGGAAAAAGAGCTAGTTAATAAAGAAATGATAATAGACAGCCAGCTCCTCATATGCCAAGAGATATGTTCTCTCTGGAAGGAAAACTAAGATTTGTACTCCATACAATTCTGTATAGTTCAGGTCTTTTACAATGAGAAAGTACCCATATTAATTTTAAAAAGAAAATATGTGACTTGTAGCTCAACAATTAAAAAATAATTAAAATGCTAAAAGATTTGAGAAATAAGCTATGAGCTACAGATTCACTCTTGAGTCAATAAAATATAACACAAATCCACTAACAAAGAAAAAACTCATAAATAGGCAATCTGGCACATTGCTTAAATTGGCTTTTGAACTTCTCTTTCAGGGACGTACGGCTCATCTCTCTCAATTATAAGGGACAACACGATGGTATTTTTAAACAGTGAAAACCACACACTCAGTTTTTAAAAACTTGCTGAAAACTAGAATTGAACACTACTCTTAGAATAACCAGTGGGTCTGGAGTACTGCTAACAGCAACAGCTGTCTCTGATGTTCCTCTGCTCAAAACCATTGAGGGGTCCCAATCACATGCAGAGGCTGAACATGACAAGGAACAGCCCAAAGGAGTGGATAGATGGAACTACACTGTTGCAAGCTTCCTGTATTACACCAGAAGTAATTCTGTATCAACTTTAAGTATATTGTGATAAATCCAAGATGAACGTTACAATCTTAAGAGGAATCACTTTAAAAAAGAAATAAAACTAAAAACCAACAGAAAGTTAGATACATAAAAAAAATTGGTTAGCATGAAAGAAGGCAGGAACGGAGGATGGGGAATAACAAAATAAGGAGATCAATAGAAAACAATAGCAAAATTGGAGACCTAAGTCCAACTATATCAATAATTACATTAAATGTAATTCTGCTACTGGTGGCATTTATGCTAATGGTGGCATAAATGCAGTAACAGGCTAATTTCTGATAGGCACATGCATTGGATGACAGCGCATGAATTGTACTTTCTGCTAGACCTCTTCACTGTGTAGGATTTCACTTGCTCAGGGCTTCTTATTTGCACACAGCCTATTCCGCCTGCTCCAAGTCTGTGGGATTATTCTTATCATCTTCCATGTCTTCCAACATTAAGTAAATATCTCAGCAACAAATACCTGCCAAATAAACATTAACAGATTTTTCTTCCCCTTTTACCTGATTGTGTGGTTTTTGCTACCACTCATTTTTTAACAGAATCCAATCCTTCATAAATGCCACATTCTACTTGCTGCCTGTTGAGAAATGCTGAGTGTATGACAGAATATATTGTTTGCTAGGAAGAACGATGGCAAAGAAAACCTAGCAGCTCCCCCGCTACCTAAGTAGAAAACTACTTGGGGCATTCCAAAGTGGCAGGAAAATATATAACTATCATACACCAGTTAAAACAATTCTTTTAAGATATCTGACCCTGCCCCCGTGGCTCCCTCGTGAAGAATATGTTTTCGTTTGTCTGTGATCAGTGGTAAGTGGGCACCAGCTGCCTACTTGGCATATTTTGTGTTATGACAAAATACCAAACATCTGTTTGTTGATAATGATCACCTGTTCAGAGAGAACAGGTACGTGGGTTGGAGTCTGCTGGAGGCCTTCAGCCTGGAATGCTATCAGTCCCTGAGACTCTCAGCTCGGAAGGCTGCTGGCCCCTCGGAGAGTCCCACTTTGTTGTTCTGAGTGTCTCCCTCTCAGTTCCTTCAGTGCTGCCTGGGTGGGGGTCTCTACGGCTGAGCTGGCTCTCTGTAAATGGTGCCCAGACGTGAGACTCGAACCCAGGCGAAGGATCACCTGAGCAATGGAGAGAGGAGAGACTAAGCTGAAGGTATTCTGAGCAGTCTGGGGGGAAAAAAAATCCCTGGAGTAACTTGGGGGAGCTCAGAAGGGGCCCGGGAACTTTTGAAGGAATCTCCCAGGTGAGTTAGGGAGAACCCAGAAGTAGACCAAGAACTCTAGAAGAAAGAAAGAAAGAAACCTCCCAGAGTTAGTTGGGGGAGCTCAGAATTAGCCTGAGAACTCTTGAAAAAATCCCTCAGGGTAAGCTGGAGGCGCTCGGTAACATTAGGGTAACATGGGACAAAGATCAAGCAAACGCAAGGCTTAGTGTGGTCTGTTTGGGCTTTGGTGTGTTCTGCCCTGGAGCTGTTTCAGACAGACGATGAGGAAGAAGATTCAGGAGAGGTGAGGGAGTGTGATGAAGTATGAAGAGAAATTATGAAGCAAAAGGATGAGAAGTCAAATGAGGAAAAGGTGTGCCCATCAGCTCGCCCCCTCAGTATCTTGTGGAGGGATGGCCAGATCCTCCCAGTATTTCTGCATTAAAGAAATTTGGAAGCTACCTCGAAAATGAAACTAGCTCTCCTGTTGCCGTGTGTACTCTTAGTAATATGGTAACCGGTTCCATCCAAGCCAGAATTCAACAAGCAAGAAAAGAGGAAGATTTAGAGGCATGGCAATTGCCAGTTGTTGTACACCCTCAAGAATAGCAGGGACAAGTACAGGTTGCTTTTAAGCCCTTTCCCTTCAAATTGCTGAAGGAATTTAAACAGGCCATTAGTCAACATGGACCTGGGTCTCCATTTGTGCTCGGATTATTAAAGAACGTAACCACTTCTTACCAGTTGATTCCAATAGACTGGGATACTTTAAATCAAACTTGTTTATCTCCCTCTCACTTTTTACAGTTTAAGACCTGGTGGACTGACAAGGCTAATATTCAAACTAATGTAGATGTCAATGTTTAACTTCTGATTGGTATTGCCATAGAATAGCTTACATGAACTGGTACATGGGTTCCTTTGCAGGCCCAAGCTACTGTGGCCAATTTAGTCATAGAGCAGATTAGGAAAGTATGTTTGGGAGCTAGGGAGAAAATCACATCAGGAAGCAGAAAAAAAATCCTTGTTTCGGAGCTGTTAAGCAGGGGCTGAAGGAGCCATATGCTGACTTTGTAGTGTGACTGCAGGAAGCCGTGAGAAGGGTCATGTCAGAAACAGAGACTCAAGATGTTGTATTGCACGTACTAGTGTTTGACAATGCTAATTCTGAATGTCAGGCTGCTTTACGGCCACTTAAAAGGAAAGCTCACTTAGTAGATTACATTAAGGCGTGTGATGGAATAGAAGGAAATTTATACAACGCTACCTGATTGGCACAAGCAATGGCACGTTTAAAAATAAACAAAGGAGGTCCTGGAGCTTTAGTTGTGGAAGGAGATATTCAATATAGAACTCCACAAACGCAACTAAATTTAGCAAGATTAACTTTAGAATATTTGAATTTGCCAAGAGGATAATTAACAGTGGCTGAACAACACCTGAATAAACATTCCAAGGAGGAAACTGCAAGGCAATTAATCTGGTGGCAATATCCACTCACAAAAAATTGGAAAACGGTAATGTAATAACATGGGGTAAAGGATTTGTTTGTTTCTCCAGGTCCAAATCAACAACCAGTGTGGGTACCATTCAGACATGTAAAGCCTTATTATGAGCCAGATACCAAAAAAGAGGCTTGCAGAGGACCCTCCAGTTGCAGAAACGGCGAGACTAACGCTGAAACGAAGTACTGTTCTCACAAGGAGAACGTGCCAAACATTGTCGCTGACTTGGGGTCAAATCAAGAAGCTTTCACAGAGGGCTGAGGAAAACCTGAAGAAAGCAGACCAGCCTGTTATGAGTAACTTGACTGGTAGCCATGATGGCGGTTATCACCATTAGTGAGTAGTTCTGGAGTTGGGGTAGAAGTAAAAGGAAGTTTCACATATTGGGCATATATTCTTTCCTTCCTTTATTGGCATATGATCTCTGGCCTTAGTATTTCCTATAATTTAGGAAATAAAATAACAGTGTTTCAGCTATCAAAATCTGAATACAGATAAGGCAAAGAATGGTCCGCTAAGTTAAAAACATTAATCTGGAAGACTGTTGCGGTAGAGGTTGAGGTACTTTGCAACAATTCCTATGGAATTATTATTGATTATTGGTCCCATAAGGGGATACTTAGCATTGATTACACAGGGCAGTCCTCTTGCAGTAACATAGAAATTAGATGGCGGATAAAGAATTACAATTATTCAGAATTTATGTATGCTGAGATTAACCACTCTATTGTCTAGAGAAATGGGGGATTAGTAGGACCACAACCAAAAATGGCATGGCCAATGATAAGAGCTGAATAAAAAGAACTTTGAAAAATACCTATGGCCCTAAAACTAATAAAAGTCTGGGAAGGAAAATGTAAAAGGGAATCAGGCCCTAATTCTTATTCATTAGAATTTATAAGGAATAAAAGCCCCTTGGATTCAGAGTTGTGTTAAATTCCCCATATCTTTTGGTGGTGGGAGAGTTACAGATTGACTTTATTAACTCTGAAAGTGTAATGAGACTGAATATAACTGGGAGAGAATAAAACATCACCTGAAAGGACATGTTGGAAATCTATCACTGGATATGAGAAAATTAAAAGAACAAGTTTTTCAAGCTTCTCAAGCACATCGAACTTTGATTTCAGAATCTGGGGTGCTTGAGGGAGCTGCGGATGGACTGGCAGCCCTAAATCCAGAGATTTGGGTGAAAACACTTGGAGGATCTATGATTGCTGTTGTGATTATGTTATTGATTTGTTTTGTTTCTCTTTGTGTAGTCTGCAGGTACAGATCCTGAATCCTCTGAGAAATAGTTCACCAAGAAGCAAGCCGTGCTTGGTTCCCTAGCTTTGTTAAAACAAGAAGGGGTAAGATGCTGAGAAATGTTAAGCTTATGAATGTTGAGAAATGCTGAGTGTATGACAGAATATATTGTTTGCTAGGAAGAATGATGGCAAGGAAAACCTAGCTTCCCGCCACGAAGTAGAAAACTGCTTGGGGCATTCCAAAGTGGCAGGAAAATATATAACTATCATACACAGGTTAAAACAATTCTTTAAGATATCTGACCCTGCCCCCGTGGCTCCCTCGTGAAGAATGTTTTAGTTTGTCTGTGATCAGTGGTAAGTGGGCACCAGCTGCCTACTTGGCATATTTTGTGTTATGACAAAATACCAAACATCTGTTTGTTGATAATGATCACCTGTTCAGAGAGAACAGGTACGTGGGTTGGAGTCTGCTGGAGGCCTTCAGCCTGGAATGCTGTCAGTCCCTGAGACTCTCAGCTCGGAAGGCTGCTGGCCCCTCGGAGAGTCCCACTTTGTTGTTCTGAGTGTCTCCCTCTCAGTTCCTTCAGTGCTGCCTGGGTGGGGGTCTCTACGGCTGAGCTGGCTCCCGGTAGCTGCCATTGCCTTCCAACAATGGTCTTTTAATTCAATCTTCCAAATCACTTAGAAAAATAGTATCAACTTGAAGACTGATTCTTAAAGCGTATGACATACAAAAATACAGCCTCTGGGGCAGATATGAACATGTACACTCAAGACTGCCAACCTAGCACAAGATGAGTTGAGGGTCAATCAGCTCCTGACCATTTCCATTTGAGGACCTGGACCCTGCCAAACCCTCCGTGATGAACAGATACCAGAAATGCACAAGAGTGCATCGTGCTACACTCGGAGTGACACCGTACAGAAGCCATAAGAAGCGCTGCTTCTTGGCTGACAGGCACATTATGCTGGCATGAAATCTGTAATTTGTGTTATTTAGTTATTCTAGCCTCACTTTTTTTTTTTTTTTTTTGAGGAATAAAAGGGAGGGGGAAAGGATTCAATTGTCTTATTTTAACAATATCAAAAAACTTTGACCCTTAGCCCAGATGGGCCCAACATTCACCAAATCCCCCAAGGCCAGAGTCAAGGGCAAATGCCCTGCAGAGTCACAAAAGACATGAATAAGCGAATGGGCAAGAGTAGAACAGACAGAAAGCCAGGCCACAGGGACAGGCCCACAGAAAAATCCGTCAAAGAAGCAGTCTAAAATTCATGCCAAGGTCTATTTAACTAGGAAGATAAATTATGAAAGTTTTAAATTTGTTTAATTTATGAACTTCAGATGTGTGATGGTCAATAATGAGTGTCAACTTGATTGGATTAAAGGATGTAGAGTATTGTTCTGGGTGTGTCTGTGAGAGTTTTGCCAAAGGAGATTAACATTTGAGTCAGTGGATTAGGAGAGGCAGACCCACCCTCAATCTTCGTAGGTACCATCTAATCAGCTGCCAGTGCCACCAGAATAAAAAGCAGGTAGAAGAACATGGAGAGATTAGACTGGCCTAGCCTCCCAGCCTCCATCCTTCTCCTGGATGCTTCCTGCCCGCGAACATTGTACTCCAAGTTCTTCAGCTTTGGGACTCGACCTGGCTTCCTTGCTCCTCAGCTTGCAGATGGTCTACTATGGAACCTCACCTTGTGATCGTGAGAGTTAATACTCCTTAATCAACTCCCCTTTAATATACATCTATCCGATTAATTCTGTCCCTCTAGAGTACCCTAATACAAGATGATACTAGTTTCCTTTGAGAATATAACCAGGAAGGTACACAGCAATAATCACCAAAGAATGTTTTTTTTCCTCCTTTCAAAAGGAAGTATTTCTCCCAAATTCCATCAGTATACTCACTGTAAACAAAAGGGACACCCATTTCTTTTCTAGGTAAGTGGAAGAGGGGAAAGTGGCTGGCATCAAAGGCACACAAATTAGAGGCAGAATCTTCCTATGAAGGCTATCTTAATGTATTACATTTTCCTCCTTATTCAATATAAAAGAATATGTACTGAAGGGAAGCATGCGTGTAATGAACATGGCTGACCACTGCCCAGGAGAAAGCTGTAACAGCTTAGGTTAGCACATGCTGCCCTATGTGGCCCAGCCTGTCTCTACCCTTGGCCCTATGGCCCTCCGGCCCTCCGGCCCCCACCCACCACCAGCTGCTGGTCTTCTCACATCCTCTACAAATACTCTGGGCGGATAGCGCTTGTCTCCTATTCTTTAAATTTTACTGCTCAAAAGAAATGGGTTCTCTGATATCATCAAAACAAGCATTTTCCACTAAGTTATCACACTAGAGTGTTCCATGGTTTGTACATTACTACCTTACAAGCATGTCTCTGACCCTCAAGTAAGAGCTCTTTGAGTGCAGAACTGTTTCTGATACGTCTTTTTATACCAATGCTAAATAGATGTGGGATGTAACTAGCCTATAGAGGATTCTTGTTTTACTGCAAGAACTAACAAATTCATTTATTATTAATATCTGTTATGCACAGTGACACTAAAAAATACTTTACCCTCAAGTGCTAACTGTCCCCAACGAGGCATAAATCCATGTGAGTCAATAGATTTTCCCAAATGAAGCAATTCAGTTAAAGTGCTATGTAAATATACCATGAGGACTGATGGGTTTGTTTAAATAAAGTACCTCAATAGGGTGGTTATATTCTAAGCATAATATCACAAAGTACACTTAAAATTTACACACAGAATCACTTTTCTCTAAGAATAGTTCACAGGGCTGTATCAGTATCTTAATTTAACGACGTCTGTAAGTCTCAGAGGTTCTCCGGTCCAAGGACTCTCTCACTCCTTCCACTTCACCCCTGCGTGGTTTTGCAGCGAATATTTTGAGAAACAGGTCTGGAGAAGCATGAAAAGGACTGAAAGGTTGAAAGGTCTTCTCTGTATTAGTAACATTAAAAACAACTAACATGTGTACTGCTTTAAAATGTTCAGAGTTCCATAACCCTTTGCTCACAGAAGTGGACACTGGGTCCAGAAGAATGAGTGTCACACTCAACCTAACCTCCTTACTAAATGTGTAATGGAGCATCCAACCCTGATGCATCTTCAGCAATCCATGCTTTCTCAATAAAGCATGTAACTAAGGTCCTAAATTTTACAAAGAAAAAAAATTAAGAGGTGAGATGGTGAAGTCAGCAGCAAAGATGAAAGTGAAAATTCTCTGCCTCACAAAAAACCAGACAGACTGCAGAGGGCAAGCCTGTGCTAGTGCTGGTGTAGAAGCCATGGGGTAATCACTCATTGCCCCATGGGGAAGGCCAGGCCTCAGCATCAGAGAAACATTTTAAGTTCCAGGAGACGATTCCCTTTCTGGGTACAAGATCAGGGCAAAGGTGTAGCTCCACCAGCCAGTAAAAATAGCAGCAGAAAGTGCAGCTCTTTCTATTCATGTAATGAAACTGCTGGCCACTGCAGGCTTACTGTGGTCATTTTTATGTAGGATCTTAGATATGCATCACAAGCCAATACTGATTCCTGGAAAAAAGAATCTTCTCAGGGTGGTCCTCCAACTAGAAGTGAACACTAACATTTCAAAATGACTGTTAAAAGATGGACCATAAACAAATGACTCCACCTGCAGCTCAGATTTAAACCTGACATAGGCCTCTGCCCAGCCCGGTGGCAAATCCTTTGATATTTCATTCAAAAATGCATTTTCTCCTCAGCCAAAGCTCTTGTTTCTAGACAAATAAAACCTTGACTCGAAGAATCACAAAGTCAACCACAAATACAACTCCTAGCAATAGTGTATCCAGAGAGGGTGGCTGCAGATGGAGAAGCTAGGGGCCGCACTGCCCACCCCACCTGCAGGATGCTCTGGTACTCCCTGGGGCCTGGGGGCTAAGGTCAGAAGACTGCATACTGAAGCCTCCTAGTGAGCAGATAAAAGAAAATGTCAGCCACTATTATTCTGTTTATTTGTGACAGAAATTTGTTTTTTGGATATGAAGTGCCTACCCACAAGTTGCTAGGCACAGCTGGGGAAAATTAGTCTCTCCAATTAGAGCCACCGTGTGGTTTCTGATCTAACTCCTAACCCTCCTTGGCAACCCCTCTACTCACGGTCAGTCCTCTTTCCCAGTTCCTAAGGAGTTACTTTACAGATTCAGCTCCTCCTTACACCAGCCTGTCCACCAGGTCCCCTCCCTTTCATCACCTCGGCATCCACCTTATATCACTGCCCTCTGCTTTCTGAGAAGGGGTAGATCTCCTTTTGTCCCATGCTCCAAGCCCCTACCCATCACTTACCCTATCTACAATCTGGCTTTTTCTACCAGAGCCCCTCAGTGTATAAAAGGTAAAAGGACCCTGACATTGTTAAGAACTGAACCCTGGGTGCCCCAACCACCTAACTGCCCATTTTTCTGGTCCCCTGCATAGCCAGAATTCCTGAAAGAAGGCATCAGTTTCCCCTACTCTCTCTGGGCTCAAACACAATTTCATTGAAAAACAACAACCTCCAAACTGCTAAATCCAATCATGCTGATCTTGACATCTTTGCAGTGAGGGAAACATCCACACCCTTCTATCTGTGAAATTCTCTTCCTTGGATTCATGTCACTCTCCTCTGGTCATCTCTAACCACTCCAGTTGTCTTCAAAGGTTTTTATTTCCCTCCCTTCCCCTTAAAGCTTGGGACCCCCCTAGGCCACTTTCTTTGGTCTTTTTCTTATCCTCAATATGTGGCTTGGATGATTTCATCGACTCCTGGAATTTCAGCCACAATTTAAACACCACTAACTCACAAAGTTTACTTATCTCTGGCCCAGACCTCTCTAATTTGAATTTTAAAAATTAACTTAAGTACAATGTAAACAAATAAGATGCAAACATTAAAGCGGACCTTTAATGGATTTTGACAATTTATACATCCATGTAACTACTACCACAATCAAGATTTCTCACCCCAAAAATCTTCTTGTACCCCTACCACTCAATAGCCCCAGGCAATCACTGATGGGCCTTCTGTCTTTTCTAGAGTTTCATATAAAGGGAATAACATACTACATGTGGTCAATCATGTCCCACTTCTTTCACTCAGTATAATGTTGAGATTAATCCATGTTGTTACATGTATAAATTTAAATTTGAATTATAAACAGATTTCTCACCTGATCCTCAAACACAATATGTCCCAAAATGAAGTCTGTATTGTTTGTATGAGTCAATGTCATCCAGTCATAAGTTTGGAGTCATTCTGGGCTCTACCCTTCTTACTTGCCATCTACACCACACCTGCCTGTGAGCTCACTAATTTTACTTCATATGTGTCTTTCAAATTAACCCCTCTCCATTCCCATTTCCTGAGCCCACCCTTTTTGCCTAGATTCTTGGAAAAGACTTTTAACCAAAGTCCCAGCTCCCAGTCCCTCCTCCTCTCCGATTCAGAACCTATAACTACACATGAACAGAGCTTTTGTAAATGCAGATAAAACAGATTATGTCTTCCTTGGTACTCAGGGCTTCATCCCTCTTCCAGCTTCCACCCCTACTATCCTGACTCTTGGACAAACCACTCTCCTCATAAACTTTCATTTACCCTTCAAAACTCTGTTTACAGGCCAGGCACAGTGGCTCACGTCTGTAATCCCAGTACTTTGGGAGACCAAGGAAGGAGGATCACTTACGGCTAGGAGTTCAAGACCAGCTTGGGTAACAGAACAAGATCCCCATCTCTACAAAATAGTTTTTTTGATTACCTGGGTATGGTGGCACATTCCTGTAATCCCAGCTACTCAGGAGGCTGAGGTGGGAGGATTGCTTGGGTCCAGGAGTTCTAGGCTACAGTGAGCTATAACCGTACCACTGTACTCCAGTCTAGCTGACAGAGCAAGACTTTGTCTCAGAAACAACAGAAACCAACAAAAACAGTTCTGCTTATAATTCAGCGGTCTGAACCACCCCCTGAAGAATTCCCTCAGAATTCCTCACTGCCTCCAAAACACCACGTATACGCCTGTACCCAACTATTAATTTACTGCATGGCAATTTACTTATACTTGACAATGAGCATCTTGAGAGTTTTTTTTTTTTTTTTTTTGGAGATGGGGTCTTGCTCTGCCACCTAGGCTAGACTGCAGTGCACAGTTACAGTTCACTGCAGCCTTGAACTCCTATGCTCAAGCAATCCTCCCACCTCAGCCACCCGAGCAGCCAGGACTACAGGTGTGCACCATTGTACCCAGCCAATTTTTTTTAAAGAGATGGAGTCTTGCTATGTTGCCCAGATTAGACTCAAATTCCTGTCCTCAAGCGATCCTCCCACCTTGACTTCCTAAAGCGCTGGGACTACAGGCACAAGCCACAATGCCTAGCCAAGGGCAAATATTTTATCCTTCATTCACATCTGTCAACAAGTCACCTCAATAAGTTCTTTTTCCTAAAACAATGAAACAAGAAAAAGCTGATATTGTGTTAAGTATGCCTATTACAAATATTCCACATCTATTAAGAAGACAGAGTTTTTGCATTTGTTCGCAAATGTGGTAGAATAATGGAAAATGCCAGCCTGTGAGTACAACAGACTGTATACCCCATGGCTTTACTTGTTCAGTAATGACATCATGTAGTTGGATGCTCTCCAAATGCCTTAGAGATCAACTAAAAAATAAAACACATAAAAGCTATTCATATTTTAGCTTCTATCCTTATTAGTTCACTCATTTGTTTTTCTGTCAGCCAATAATTATTAAATCCCTTCCTCCAAGGAGAAGTACAAACACTAAAGAAAACGACACAATTCTCTAGTAAAATTCCCTAAGGTCACCAGTGCTCACATCATTACCCTCCAGATTCCTTCCAATGGCACTCCTCAAGAAATGGTACCAGTTAAGAATCCTGATGGGCCTTCAGGTGAGGACACATGCTAGAAGACAACACCTCCTGTGTCAACAAAATTGCTCCCCGAAGACTCTGGGGCCAATGGCCACAGCAACCACTGCAGCTGATTCAGAGAAGATGCTGTTCTCTGACATTTCTCAACAAGTACCCACATAAAATAAAATCACTTTTAGGAAATGTCCATGTACTTCTACCTTCATGAATAAAATCTAAGTCTTTATTTAAAATAATTTTATGGTTAGAGAATTCACTTTGTTTTCATCTCCAGAAACAAATAAATTTTAGTGCTTGCAAGGACTTTAAGAATAATCTATTTGCAGATATTTAAAGATAGAAGATAAAAGTGTATTTGAACATATTAACAAACAAGCAATGCAGTATTTTAAGACTCTGTATCTGTTTCTCCACAAATAGGACAAAATAAAGCGACACCTGAACCAAATTGAAGCTGTAAACTTGTAGGCTGAAAGTAGGAAAGGTATTTTCAGGTAGAGCAGAAAAAAGAACACATTGAGAATATACTATGCACACCATCCTCAATTTACAAAGAGTACTGTAATAAATAAATTTAAATATATAAATTCTTATTGTCCGTGGTTTTAAATTTTCAAAAAATTATACATAGCTACTGGACCTGAAAATAAAATTACAAAGCAATCACATTTGCAAAAGACCAATTTGGGAGAATTAACTTAAAGTAGGATATAAGCAATCTATTTAAAGAAAATTTAAAAACTTTAATGGGAATAAAGAAAGATAAATGGAGAAATATATGAGGATTCTCCCTGGAATACTAAATACAGCAACAGAGACTTCTGCCCAATTCATACACAGGTTTGAAGCATTATCAAAAACTGCAGAAAGAGCCACATGGAGGTGAAGACTGGGACACACAGCACAAATTACCGAAGCCAGGAGGTCTGGAAGGCTGATGAGAACAGCCATGCCACAGAGCAGTATCAATCCTAAGGAAGGTTTCTAGCTGGTTCACCCTTATTTGGGGCTTGAAAATTTTTTCATCAGCTGGAACCTGCTCTCTGTAGGCTTGACTACTTGAAATAAAAAATGATTGTAAAATTTATCAGAAAAATTAAGTAGACACAATACCAAAGAGTATTTTGAGAGGAAAAATTCATTTGCTTTTCCTTTATAATTTAAATCATAATAAAAATTTAAAATAAACAGATGTATGTATTTAACCATAAAACAAGGCCAAATGTGATTATTAGAGATACAGAGGGTATGATTAAAGGAGAAAGGTTTTTCCAATATTTAAATAAAAAACAATATTTTAATGGATGGGGAGAACATGATAAATCCAATATTAAAAAAATTTACCATCCTCGCAAAAGTTAAAGAACCAGTATCAGTGGTTCTGAAATATCCATATCATGAAATATCCATATCATGACAAATGGATATTTAAAATTTCATCTAATGAATAAATGAAAAAATAAAAACTAAAACTTGATAAACCACTTTATATCCTTTAATTAACAATGACAACAAATTGAGACTTCAGAAGATCTAGAAATTTTAGACTGCAGAAGTCTTTTATTAAAAAACCTGGTATTTATCATTTTGCCAATCTTTCCAATGGATATCTGGAAATATACAATAAAAATTTTAAACTATTCAAGTTTTTAGTCATATTGATTCCACTTTTGAGACTGCAGCCCCAAAAGAATTTGTACAAACAGATAAACGCAGTATGTATTCTAAGGAAAATATATTTGTTAAATGCCCCAATAAACAATTGTTTAAACAAATATTGGGACCGGGCCCAGTGGTTCACACCTCTAATCCCAACACTTTGGGAGGCTGAGGTTGACAGATCACCTGAGGTCAGGAGTTCGAGACCAGCTTGGCCAACACGGTAAAACTCCGTCTCTACTAAAAACACAAAAATTAGCTGGGTGGGGTGGCACATGCCTGTAATCCCAGCTACTTCGGAGGCTGAGAGGCAGGAGAATCACTTGAACCCAGGAAGCAGTGGAGGTTACAGTGAGCTGAGATCGCGCCACTGCACTTGGGCCTGGGCGACAGAGACTCCATCTTAAAAAAAAAAAAAAAAAAAGCATAGGAACACAAAAAGATGCTACTTAATTATTACAAATGACAAATTCACCGGCGTTGTCATTATAGACAATCCTTGAGCTACACCAGGTGTCTAAGTTTGTCAAGTCTACAAATATAGTTATAAAAGGAAGCAAATCCACCAAGTTTTTCCCAGGAAATGCCACCAGTGCTTCTTCATATCTTAAGAACACAATATGTATAACTTATAAATGGGCAATAAAATTTTAATTTAACAACAAGCCTTATTCAACTTTTGGCTAATTTGCAAAAACAGGGGTTGCTGAAGCACCTCTATTCAGAAGCCAATACTCTCACCAAGTCTTGCACAGCTTCAGCCTCATGAGCAGACTTGATAGAGAACTGAAGCACAAAACAGATAGTGCAAAACTAAGAAACACTCATCTCAACCACACAGGATGAGCCACAGGCAGTTCTGCACTCAAAGAATGGGCTTAATCAAGCATTCATGCCTAACACCACTCTAGTTTTTCATCAAGGTGCCTACATTAAGTGTTAGTATTCGGGGTTCAGTACTGCCCAACTCAGGACCATCCATATGAAAATGCAACGCAAAGTATCCAAGGACAAGCTCACATCCATCTGATCTCTGTGAAAGCATACATAGACAACGATAAAGACCAAAACATGGCTGGGTGTGGCAGCTCAAGCCTATAATCCTAGCACTTTGGAGGTCTAAGGCAGGCGGATAGCCTGAAGTCAGGTGTTCAAGACCAGCCTGGTCAACATGGTCAAACCCCATCTCTAGTAAAAATACAAAAAAGCTAGCTGGGTGTGGTGGCTCATGCCTGTAATCCCAGCTACCTAGGAGGCTGAGGCAGGAGAATTGCTGAAACCTGGGAGGCGGAGGCTGCAGTGAGCCGAGATTGTGCCACTGAACTCTAGCCTGGGCAACAGAGCAAGACTCTGTCTCAAAAGAAAAACAAAACAAAATAAACAAACAAAAAAAACCACAACACAAAATAATGAACAGGGCCAGCAGATTTATGGCATTTATCTATTAAGGTTTATGTTGTTTAAGTGATCAATTGCTAGAAACACAGAATCGCAGCAAGGAAAGGAACTCTAAGTATTTTATATAAAACATAAATGTTCAAATGAGAAATTAGGATCAAGAAAAAAAATCCAGGTAGAAGAGTTTTCACTTGATGAAATAAGCAATTTAGAAAACACTTACAGATTCGTTTTTTTCTCATCCAAAAACATTATTCTACCTTACAGATTCTTAATTGGAGAAGTAAAATAATCCAAGCGTTATTTCAGGAAAAACAAAATCTATAAACAAGAAAGCTGGAGAAGGGATAACTTGTGATACGGTCGTCAGGGAAGGCCTGAGGAAGTCACCTTAAACACAGTAGAATCTAAGTGTCAAGAAGGCACCAGCTAGGCATAGGAGATAGCTGGCACTAAGGGCCTAGGTCCCTAGGAGCAAGCTTGGCTCAATTCAGGAAGGTCAGCAGGCAGGAGAAGGCTTTACCTCAAAGAGACGGCAAAAGATGAAGTCAGGGACGCAGGCGATCAAGAGGGCCTGGCAACAAGGTAATGAGTCAAGAGGCCAGTAGAGAGCTAAGCAAGTCAGAGGGTAGATGGGTCTCTGGATGCTTGAAAATATTATTTTGGCCATTATACAGACTAAAAGAGAAGTCCAGAAGAGAAGCCTGGTAACCTATTAGGTCAGTGCACTAATCCAAACAAGGGATGATGGTAGCTTAGACCAGGCTTAGCAGCAGAATGGTAGGAAGTGATTGCCTTAGAAACATTTCTGTATTTACAGATTTATATACATATGTTAATGGGTAATGTGCTACTTTTAAATGAAAAAGTTTTCATTTATATGATATATGCAAATTTCTACTTTCAATTAATTATAATACAATAAAATGCAATGAACCAAAAAACTATGCTTAAGATAATCTTTTGTTAATAATTCAGAAGACACTGTGGATTCCTGTAATGCCCTTAAGATCACATTATTAACATCAATTATCCTCAAAGTACAGGAAAGTGCGAATTTCTGTCACTGAAAGCCCTATAAGAAATATTTTATTGCAATGGCTTATTTTAGAAAAAAGTACAACAAAAGTGATTTTGCCAGGGAAAAAACCCTGCCTGACATTTTCATATTTCTGGGATTGCAGAAGGAACTTTACCTTTCAGGTTTGCTGCAGCTGTGTCACATCTTTCATTCACATTTTGGAGGGCAGAAAAGATACACACACACATTACCTCGAAATTTAATGCCAAATTAGCATGTAGCAGATCAGAGAATTACAGAATCATCATTATCAAGTCATGAGGAAACGAGAAAAACGTAAACCTTCAAGAAGGAAGGAAGGAAAGGAAGAGTGGCTGAAGGGGTTTCATTTCAGCAAAACCTTCAATCTATACCAGTCTTAAATCATTAAATACTCTCCCTAAACCATCTTCAGAACCCAAAACACTGATCTTTTTGGTGCTAAAAGAAGCCCAAGTATAAAATTACAGACGCTTTTTTAATTTGATAAGCCAAACCAAAGTGATAGGAATAATCCACATATCAGCATAACTTGTAGATATTGCAGGTTTGGTTCTAGAGCACTATAATAAAGCAAATATGACAATACATCAAGTCACACTATTTTTTGGTATCCCAGTGCATATGAGAGTTATGTTCAGATGAGACGCAATGGCTCGTGTCTATAATACTAACACTTTGGGAGTCCCAGACAGGAGGATAGGTTCAGGCCAGGAGTTCAAGACCAGCCTGAGCAACATAGCAACATCTCGCCTATCAGCCAGGCATGCTGGCATGTGCCTGTGGTCCCAGCTACTTGAAAGGTTAAGGCTGAAAGGATTGATTGAGTCCAGGAGTTTGAGGCTGCAGTGAGCCATGACTGCACCATTGCAGTCACCCTGAACTTTTATGTTATGAAGATGGCTTCTTTCCTTAAACCTCAGGAACCAAACTCTGCTAGATACAAACTTTTCTTCTGAAGCTTCCTCACCCCTCTCAGCCTGCAAAGAATTAAAGAGTTAGGACATTCTCTGGATTAGTTTTTGGCTTATAGGAATGTTAGAGCTGTTTGATCTTCCATCCAGACCACTAAAACTTTCTCCATATCAGCAATAAGTCTGTTCTGCTTTCTTGTCATTCATGTGTTCATTGGAGTAGCACTTTTAATTTCCTTCAAAAACTTTTCCTTTGCATTCACAACTTGCTTAATAATTTGGCTCAAGAGGCCTGGTTTTCAGCTTGTCTTGGCTTTGGATATGTCTTCCTCATTGAGTTACTCATTTCTAGTTTTTGATTTAAAGTTTGAGACCTGTGATTCTTCCTTTCACTTGAACACTTACAGGTCATTGTAGAGTTATGAATTGGCATAATTTCAATATTGTTGTCTCAGGCAACAGCAAGGCTCAAGGAGAGAGGGAAATGGGGGAATGGCTGGCTGGTAGAACAGTCATAACACATACAACATTTATGGACTAAGATCTCTGTCTTATATGGGCAGTTTGTGGTGCCCCAAAACAATTACAACACAAACATCAAAGAGTACTGATAGCAGATCACCATAAAAGATACCAAGATGAAAAATTTTTGAACTATTATGACAATTACCAAAATGTACCACGGAGATATAAGGTGAGTATACACTGCTGAAAAAATAGCACCGAAAGACTTGACACAGGACATTCAATCTGTAAAAAACACAATATCTGCAAAGTCCAATAAAGGGAAGCTCAATAAAACGAAGTCTAAATGTACTTAATTTTATTAGTATTTTCTCCATGCACTTCACTTTGTTAGTATTGTCATTTTAAGACAAACTATTTGTCCCAATAGATTTATTAAAGTATTTTAAGTCAGTGAGGAGGCATTAGTCTTTTCCTGCCTGTTTAAGTTAATGCTTCTATAGCAGAGTGCCACAGACTAGGCAGCTATAAACCACAGAAATTTATTTCCCACAGTCCTGGGGGCTGAAAGTCTGAGGTCAGGGGCCAGCATGGTGGGGTTGTGACAAGGGCCCTTTTCTGCTGTAGGTAGCCACCTTCTCCTTGTATCCTCATGTGAAGGAAAGAAGGTGAGAGCTCTCTAGGGCTGAAGAATACCATTCACGATGGCTCCACCCTCGTGACCCAAATCACTTCCCCAAGCCCCACTTCCTAAAACTATGACTTTGGAGGTTAGGGTTCCATCATATGAATTTTGGAGGGAACATAAATGTTCAGTCCATAACACTCACCATTCCCTTTCCTGCATTACGTAATCTTCAGTTGCATTTGGCTTGGTTAGAAACACAAGAAAAGAAAAAGCATACCAGCAATGAGTTAACTAACCAAAGTTTGGAGAATCTAAATCACAACACCATTTTGAACACAATTTCAACCAGAATCTGAGTTTCGGTCTAGCTCAGCCCTTTGATAGGAACTACAGCTAACCTCACCTGTGGAGCCAAAGCCCCTCCCCTTCATAGACAAAAAACACGCAAAGACCAAGCTCGCTCACACAGGGATCCAAGCACGTACAGCTCCCACTCCTCCTGGAAGCCCCTGAGCATGCCAGCACTGGAACCCACTTTGTCCTCCACTTTCCCCACTGTGGTGGGTACAGCTTCTCTGCACAACACCCGGGGGCTGTCCTGGTGGAGGCAGTGCCTATAACACACACACACACACACACACACACACACAGACATATACACACACATTTATTTTTAATCTCATTGTTCACTATAGGAAGCCTAGTAGTGATCATTTATTGAGCCTATTCTTAGGGTCAAACACTATACAGATATTTTATATATGAAATAAATATACATTATTCTACTTAATCCTCAAAACAGCCCTATATGATATTGTATCCCTGCTTTACAGCTAAGGGACCATGTTAAACATTATACGGCTAGCAGGTGGCAGAGCTAACAACTGATTTAAGGTCTGACTCCAAATCCTACATTCTATTCCATGGTGCCTTTAACCACCCTTTCAAAAGATCAGTAAATACAGGCAACTGAGCACACGCCCTGCATTATTACTTTAAAGTATCAAATAGAAAATTTAAAACATATATTGCATATTAGTTGTTTTAGTATTCTAGGAACTTTACATGCTTAAGCTACCAGATAGGCTATGCAATTATATCTCTGAATGGATCAGTCATGTGGAACTATTTTTCCTTCCACAGAAAACCCAGGCTATATAAACAAAAACCTAGTTCTCGGCATTTAGATCTAAAGTGTGCAAATGAACAAGAAAGTGAAAATGTGACTCATGTTGATAAATATTACAAACTTATGTAAACTAATCCTTTTAAAGTGCAGCAAGTTCTTAAGCATGCTTTCAAAATAGAAAGAGCTTTACAAAGATTTCCTGAGTAAGACCTCAAAAGCACAGGCAACCAAAGCAAAAGTGGACAAATCAAGTGAATCATACCAAGCTTAGCCAGGCACAGTGGCTCACGCCTGTAATCCCAGCACTTTGGGAGGTGGAGGTGGGTGGATCACCTGAGGTCAGGAGTTCGAGACCAGCCTGGCCAACATGGTGAAACCCCATCTCTACTAAGAATACAAAAATTAGCCAGGCGTGGTGGCACGTGCCTGTAATCCCAGCTACTCGGGAGGCTGAGGCAGGAGAATTGCTTGAACCCAGGAGGTGGAGGTTGCAGTGAGCCAAGATTATGCCACTGCACTCCAGTCTGGGTGACAGGGCAAGACTCCGTCTCGGGGTGGGCGGGGATGGGGAAATCACACCAGGCTAAAAAAACTTTGCATTGCAAAGGACACAGTTAACAAAGGGAAGAGACAACTCACAGAATGGAAGAAAATACTTGCAAACTACCCATCTGACAAGGGATTAATAACCAGTATATATAAGAAGTTCAAACAACTCAATGGGAAAAAATAAATAATATTATTTAAAAATGGGCAAAAGATCTCAATAGACGTTTCTCAGAAGACATACAAATGGCTATGAGGTATATGAAAAAAATGCTCAACATCACTAATCAGAGAAATGCAAATCAAAACTACAAGGGGATATCATCTCACCCCTGTTAAAATGGCCTTTACCAAGAAGAAAGGCAATACCAGATGCTGGCAAGAATGTGGATAAAAGAGGGAACTCTCATATACTGTTGGTGGGAATGTATATACTGTTAGTTGGAGAATTTTCATAAAACTAAAAATAGAACTACCATATGATCCAGCAACCCTACTGTTAGGTAAATATCCAAAACAAAGGATATCAGTATGTCAAAGAGGTATCTGTATTCCCATGTTTACTGTAGCACTATTCAAATAATCAAGATATGGAATCAACCTGTGTCCATCAACAGTTAAATGGATAAAGAAAGTGTGGCGTATATACACGTGGGAAAATTATTCAGCCATAAGAAAAAAGTGAAATCCTATCATTTACAGTAACATGGATGGAACCAGAGGACATTATGTTAAGTGAAATAAGCCAGGCACAGAAAGACAAATAATTCATAGTTTTCACTCATACTTAGGAGCTAAAGAAAAAAAAATGACCCCATGGAGATATAGAGTAGAATGACAGTTACCAGAAGCTGGGAAGGGTTGTAGGGAGGAGGGAATAAAGAGAGTATGGTTAACGGGCATAAACATACAGTTAGATAGAAGGAGTAAGATCTAGTTCAGTAGCATAACAGGAAAATCCATGGCTTTCAAAAAAAAAAAAAAAAAAAAAAAAATAAAAAAAAAAAAAAAAAAAAAAAAAAAAAAAAAAAAAAAAAAACCTAGAGAGAGCCTTAAAATTCACTAACTCCTCAGTCTAGCTTCATTTATGTCCTCTCAAACAGCTCAGCAATCCCTCAAAGGCCCTAACTCAAATAACTGTTAAACCAGAGATGCAAGATGTGTACACATTCCTAAAAAAGTAAGTTATATGCCCAGCAAGTGATACAAACAGTAAGGAATGAGAGCCTATGGAGGATTCTCTGGAATCACTGGGTCCAAATGGTCAGGGCATAAGCAGAGTCACCTTTTCTCCTCTTGGAGAGAGAAAAGGCACATTCTGAGGAGGGAACTCCAGGAGGGCAGGCTAGGGAAGGACATCAGAACATGTTCTCAGAAGGCCCAGAACTCAATGCAGGTGCAGGGCTTGGTTTGGGAGCAGTACAGGCCACTCTGGGGAACCACCGCTTTCCTCTGGAGGGATAATACCAGCTGATGGCATGGGCATATATATCCACACATGCTCACCCTGCATACACACACAGAGGAGGCCCTAAGCAGCGTCAGGGGCAGGAGGGAAGACGATCACTTAGGCATACCAGGAACAAATTTAAGAAAATAAAGCTAAATTAATAAGGATTTAATTCAATATGATTACACTAACAGGAGTGATCCTATAATCTGAATGTCTATACTACTATTTCAGGTTTAATGGCTAATGAATTATAAAACAATTCTGATACACTTCTTTCCCCCAAGAAATGAATTTTTCTCTAGTCATCAAATTATCAAGCTTACTGTATACTTCACCAAATGAAATTACAGACCTCTGAACATGTCCTACTGCATACACAGTAAGGTCAACCCACCTGGCATGAGCAGATCCACATCAACTAAGCTCATGTGGCCAATGCAATTAATGTATCCTGAGCTCCATGACCCCTCTCAGGACTCAGTCTTTTACACAAGCACAGGGAATGCCTGCCCACTCAGGAGGGCTTATACCTGCATGAAAAGAGCAGTCATCAGAGACTCACAGGAGGGGAGTTCTGAGGAAAGAGTAAGGCAACATTTCAGGAAGAATACTTGTCATAATCAAGACCTTTCTCAAAAGCAAGGTTCAGGAAATGTGATCATTCCCCACCTGGAGAGTACCCTCTCTACCTGTAACTAACAATCCCACCTGGTCCGTCTCTGGTCCTGGCTCTGCCCCAAAGTAGTAATTCAGGTCCCTGGGCCTGTTCACTTTCCAACCTGCTAGCCTCTCTATTCCCCACTGCAGGTGCAACATAACATGGCTGATTCAATGTCACAAATATTAAACCAGCCTCTAGTATGTGGAAATGTATAATGCTAAATTCTGCAGGGGATATAGAGATGAAATGGTCACTGCCCAGCTTTGGAGCAGTTCACACCTCAGCAGCACTCCTTTAGCAGAGACTAGCCCAAAAAGAGCTGGCAGGTGCAGATTGAGACACAAACTTCAATAAGCTGGCTGCATGAGAATGTCCAAAATAAGGTTTAATTGCAATATCATGTTCACCAAATTATGTGTCCTTTAAACCTATCATGTTAAATGTCTGTTTTTGACTGTCAGTATTCATTACAGTTTTAAGTATGATTTGGGCTGGGTGGGGCGGCTCACACCTATAATTCCAGTGCTTTGGTCTTCCAGCTACTTTCTAGCCTTTAATTTTCTTAATCTGAAAAATAAAGTGGTTTCTAAGGTCTTTCCAACTCCAAGATTCTAAATTCTCCTACTTTCTTCTGTTTCCTACTTTTAGCACCTTTGTTACAGTCCCAAAACTGCTTAGCAATTTTGAGCAGGTTAAAAAAAAAAAAATCGAACGTTCACTTCTTTCTAAAAATGCTTTTTGGTCTTTAGGACTATTGGTTAGATAAGCTGATTGACTGGTATTCAGTGTACTTGACACTTTGTTGTTTCTGTTTGTTTGTACATTCTGTGGGAGCAGGGATTTGGCTTTGGTGCCTTAAAATAAAAGGTAAATAATATATTTCTTCTTGTATTCACTTTAATTCCAGGAAGGGAATCAGTGTCAGGGCTTTAGTGACACTGATGGCAGAAAGGCATCTGAGGATCTATTTTTAGTCTCCCACCTGTTTCACACACACATGCATTCACTATCCACTGCTTCAGTCTGTATCAGGGACAAAAAGCTAAACATTTTTACAGCTGACCAGGAGTGGTGGCTCATGCCTGTAATCCCAACACTTTGAGAGGCCAAGGCGGTAGATTTCTTGAGTCCAGGAGTTCAAGACCAGTTTGGGCAACACGGTGAAACCCCATCTCTACAAAAAATACAAAAAAATAACTGGGCACGGTGGTGTGCGCCTGTAGTCCCAGCTAAAGTGGAAGAATCTTGTGAGCCCAGAAAGTTAAGGCTCTGCAGTGAGCTGGGATTGCACACCATTGCACTCCAGCCTAGGCAACAGAGCAATGCGAAAGAAAAGAAAAGGAAGGCGGGGGGAGGGAGGGAGGGAGAGAGAGGCAAGGATGGACGGATGGACAGAAAAGAAAGAAACACAGGAAGGGGGGAGGGGAGGAGAGGGGAAGGGAAAAAATTTTATAGCCCATAACCTTTTCTTTCCAAATAACTTCATCCCTGCAATAAAATGAACAGAACTCTAAGACACTAGTGAGACTTGGATTCTATTCTGAGCAAAATGCTCTATGAAATCAGAAAGAAAACATCTTAAACAAAATGACCCATTTAACAGGCAAGAACCTTAAAAAAAAAAAAAAAGTGAATTGGTCTTAGGGACTAATTCAAAATAGACCAAAAAATCAAAGTTTTAAAAAAATGACTTACATTCCCATTTCTGTCCCTAAATGAAATTCTAACTTTACCTGAATGGTTACTTGTCTCTCTGTTCTTTAGTTTAACTATTTTTAGAAGGAATTTAAAAACAAATTGCCTGGCAGATAAAAGTGCTTGATTAGTATTTGTCCTGCTATAAGGAAGTCATGAATGAAAGATTCCCTAATAAGTACAAAATACATGTTGATTTTCTTACCAGTAGTATTTTTTATGAGTCTTTTCCTGAGCTACAAGAAAATATGGGTGAATTCCTCAATCACTTACATGTGGAAAAAGACTTTCTAATTATGACTCAAAATCCAGCGCAATAAGAGACTGATAAATTTGACTAAATAAAAAAAAATTTTAAACCTTCTGCATGGCAAAAAATACACTAAGCAAAGTCAAAGTTAACAATTGAGAGAAGGCATTTATAATCACAGATAAAAGATTAATATTACTATACCCAATATACATAAAACTTTTACCATTTGAAGAAGGTAAGGTGACCAAAATTCCTACAGAATAATGGATGAAAATATAACTAGACAATTCACAAGATTTTTTAAATGGCCCTTAAATGTCTGAAAAGATGTTCAACCTTACTCATAATAAGAGATATCCAAATTAAAACTACACTGCAGTGCCATATTGGCAACAACGTAAAAGCTTGGTAATAGGCTATGGGTGAAGCTATGGGAGAAAATGGTATTCTCATATATTGCTGCTGGGGATGCAAAATGGTTCATCATTATGGAAAGAAGTTTGGCAATATCTAAGAAAACTATAAATGTCTTCACATTATAATGCAGCAATCTCACTTCTAAGAATTTACCCTCAAGATACACCTCAAACATATAAACAAATTATTCACTACAGCATTATTTATAATTGCAAAATACAGAAACTCCCTAAACATTCAAACTCGGAGAGTTGTGAGAGTATATGGTACATATACCAGAGATGACAGTATATGGTACATACATGTAATGGCACACAATGTGCTATAAAAAGGAATGAGGAAGACATACATGAACTGACGTGGAGTGACCTCTGGATGTTAAATAAAGAAAGCAAAGTGCAGGCCGGGTGCAGTGGCTCACGCCTGTAATCCCAGCACCTTGGGAGGCCAAGGCAGGCAGATTATCTGAGGTTGGGAGTTCAAGATCAGCCTGACCAACATGGAGAAACCCCATCTCTACTAAAAATACAAAATTAGCCAGGCATGGTGGCGATGTTTGTAATCCCAGCTACTCAGGAGGCTGAGAGGCAGGAGAATCGCTTGAACCCGGGAGGTGGAGCTTGCCGTGAGCCAAGATCACACCACTGCACTCCAGCCTGGACAACAGGAGCAAAATTCCATCTCAAAAAAAAAAAAAAAGTGCAAAAAACAGTATATATACGTCAAAGGAAGAAAACAAAACATACACACCACACACACAGACACCTGCCTATTTTTACAGAAGATATCAAAATGAATCAGAAAATAATGAAGTTAGTATATACAAAATAGGTAAAGTAGGAGGGATGAATGTAACATTACTTCTCTGGATATTCCTTTTTAATGTGGTTTTGACTTTCAAATGTATGTTAATGTTCTATATATTCAAAACATAAAATTAATAAAAATGAAGAAGAAAAAAAACTAAAAGCAAACTGAAACAAATAAAAACCACATACTTTAAATGAATTACTTAACCACATTAGGTAATTAAGCATAATTACTTAAGTATATCTGTTACTATAACAAAGTACCTGAGATTGGCTATTTATAAAGAATATATATATAGAGAGAGAGAGACAGAGTGTGTGTGTGTGTGTGTGTGTCTGTGTGTGTGTGTGTGTGTTGTTCAGCTCACTACAACCTCCACCTCCCAGCTTCATCTGATTCTCCTGCCACAGCCTCCCCAGTAGCTGGAATTACAGGTGCCTGCAGCCACACCCAGCTAAATTTTTGTATTTTTAGTAGAGACGGGGTTTCACCATGTTGGCCCGGCTGGTCTCGAACTCCTGACCTCATGATCTGCCCACCTCAGCCTCCCAAAGCACTGGAATTACAGGCATGAGCCACGGTATCCAGCCAAGAACAGAAACTTATTTTCTCACAGTTCTGGAGGTTAGGAAGTCCAAGATCAAGGTGTCAGCAGAGTTGGTCTATGAGGCCTGTTCCTCATAAATGCCACCTTCTAGGTGTCCTCACACAGTGGGAAGAGCAGAACAGGGAGACAAACCCCTTCCTCAAGCCCCTTTAAAATGGGTCTAATCCCATCCTTGAGGGTTCCACCCTCGTTACTGAATTACCTCTTTAAGGCCACATCTCTAAATATGATCACATTGGCTATAAAGTTTCAACACATGAATTTTAGAAGACACATTCAGACCACATCACACACTGAAAGGGGAGTAGAGGGTAATCAATATAAGCAACTTAGGAACTTCAGTATTTAACTACAGCTGACCCCTGAACAAGGTGGGGGTTAGGGGTGCCAACCCCCATACAATTGAAGATCTGCATATAACTTTTGCCTCTCCGCAACCTATTTACTTGAGTCTACTGCTGACCGGAAGCCTTACCAATAGCATAAACAGTAAATGAATATGTATTTTGTATGTTTAATGTATTATGTACCATATTCTTACAATAAAGTAAGCTAGAAAAAGAAAACATTATTAAGAAATTTATATGGAAGAGAAAATACATTTATAGTACTGTATTGTATTTATCCATATAACAAGCTTACACTGCCTGTTTACAAGATGAATCATCTGTATGAAATGGCAGCCACCCCGGCTGCAGACTTGTATTATATATGTATCAAGCAATTCAACTTTTTTTTTGTAATGTCATGACTTTTCTCTGCTTCTTGGGAGCACTTCCAGCATCACCAGTGCCACTTCATATGGATCCCACAGTGTTATTCAAGGTTTACAGTACTGCATGAAACAGAAGGAAAAGTACATGAGAACAAGGAGAGAGTACTTTTTACTGTGATGTGCAATTCACTGGGGATGAACTGCTCACACTGGGATGATGAGTTTCACACAAAGTTTTAAGCAGATACTCATGATACCAGAGATCACTGGAATGGCAACAGGAGGAGACTATGAAATTATTGTAGTACTGCAGCATGTGCTACAGCTAAGTTCATGTAGTTATAATTTAATACTGCATCTTTATGTTTGTCTACATTCCCCTCAACTGAAAGTAGCACCACGTGTGGTCTCTGTATGTACAAGTTTTGATAAATTTTAACACTTTATAATAAGTTTGTGTATATTTTATGGTAAGCAGTAAATGACAAAATAGAACAGTACTTGCATTTATTGTATGCATTCATGACACACCTTTTTCTTAATTTTTAAAAAATATGTCTAGGCTATGCAGCTTATCTGTGAATTTTTTCAAATTGTCACAAATCTCTAAAAATTGTTCTAATATATCATTGAAAACAATCTGAGTATAAGCAGACTCACACAGGGGCCAACTGTACATACCCAGTTTGGGAAGGTGGGCAGAGGGAGGGTGAAGAAGTGTAAGCAACTATGTTAGTCTGCTTGTGCTGCCACATCAAATACCACAGACTGGGTAATTCCAACAACAGAAATTTATTTCTCACAGTTTTGGAGGGCAGAAAGTCCAAGATTAAGGTGCTGGCAAGGTAGGTTTCATCCTGAGGCCTCTTCTTATTTATAGGTGGCCACCATCTCACTGTGAGCTCACATGGCCTCTTCTTAGTGCAAGCTCTCTGATGTGTCTTCTTTTAAGGCACTAATCTCTTCATGAGAGCCCCACCCTCATGACTTCATCTAACTTTAATTACCTCTTAAAGGCCCCATCTCCAAACGTCATCACATTGGAGGTTAGGGCTTCAACATATGAGTTTTGGGAGGACACAAACATTCAGTCCATAACATTCTTTTAGTAGGTTTGGTTTTCATATTTGTACAGGTGAAGTAAACCTGAAATTATTTTTAGATGTATTATGGCATTAAGCAAACCATGGAAGAAGAAAATACAAAAAGGAAATGGGGGAAGGTATAGGGGTGGTCTGGAATTGGAAATGCTGGTGTACATTCATGATTTCTAAAACACATATATGTACATGTACACATATATGCATGTGTGTATGTCAGTTTATTGCCTCTCAGCTCCAAACTCACCAATACATGCACTATAATAAACAATGGAATTCCTTTAAGCATTTCTCCTTTAAAGTGAGCACAAGGTTAAGCTTTCTCAAGAAAAGGGACTAGGACACCATAAGATGAAAATACTTCCTGCAAGTTCCAGGGCTCTTGGGAGCGGAAGATGCCATGAAGGTATGAGAAAATCCAGGAAAGTTCGCCCATCCACTAGCCCAGTACACAGTCCTGTGACCTTATAGCTTTGGCCTAGTGACAGCCTTTCTACAGCTTCTCAATATGGAAACCAGTTATCCTGCCACTTCTCCATGCTCCCAGCTGCCAATGGCCTGAGGGTCACAAAGTGAGTGATTACTCCTTCTGCAAGCCCCTCTCCACCCCACACCCCTGCATGGGTCATTCATTTTGAAGGCCCTCTGCCCACACACCACCACTACCATGTATTGATGGTCTCCTCTTCTGCCTGCATTCCAAAGAATAATTTACTGATTGCCAAGCAACTCTAGACCAGCTCTAGTCTGGCTAAACCAACAAACTTCTGTGTTATGTGCTAGGCTGAACCACACCTTCTCCAAATAAGATCTGAACCCCTTCCAAGTTTACCCTCCTTTGTACCCTCTCCTTCAGGCCTAGGGTACCATACAGAGTCTCTTTATATCTTACAGTTTCTATCTTTTCAGTTAATAATTCTTTTTTTTTTGTAAGACAGAGTCTTACTCTGTAACTCAGGCTGGAGTGCAATGGCGCAATCTTGGCTCACTGCAACCTCCACTTCCCAGGTTCCAATGATTCTCCTGCCTCAATCTCCTGAGTAGCTGGGATTACAGGCATGCGCCACCATGCCTGGCTAATTGTTGTATTTTCAGTAGAGACAGGGTTTCACCATGTTGGCCAGGCTTGTCTTGAACTCCTGACCTCAGGTGATCTGCCCGCTTCGGCCTCCCAAAATGCTGGGATTACAAGCGTGAGCCACCATGCCTGGTAGTTAATAATTCTTTATATTAAACTTTCCCTGTTTAACCTGCTATGTGGTTTCCATCTCCTCATTGCACCCAGACTGCTAACGAACGTGTGTATGTAGGTATGAATACATACATGCGTGTGTCTGCTGAACGAGTCTAGCAGCAAATCCAGGAACAATGGGCACCTCCAGAGGCCAGATGTTGGTTTCTAATACCATTTCCCACTGAAACAGCATTCCTCAGAGAAATTACTGCTTCCAGACCCAGGGAAGGGTAAATACAAGATGATGCTGAAACATCTTGTTAAGCTAGAAAATAAATAAAGAGGTACCCACCCACTACTGCCAGCGAATGGGGTACACAAAAAAACACATGAGCCAACCTAAAGGAGCTCCTGCTGACCAAATCTGGGACTCTCTGACCAAATTTGAATCCAAATAATCAAATGAAATAATCATTGAAGAAAAAAGTAGAACTACTTGAGTTCACAGAGAGGTGGGTGGGTTGACAGGGGACAACAAGAGGCTCTTACTTACATTTGTCAGCTGCCAGTATTCATGGAGGGAGTACTGGAATTGGAAAATCATCCTTTTTGCAATCATTATAGAAAAGATTGGCTCATGGAAGAATCATCAAAGGATCTTAAATCTAAGGAAGAAATTCTGATAAGGAATAGGATATTTGCACAGATTTGAAGTTCTCTTTCCACAGATTGTTTATCAAATACAGGGGTAAAAAAACAGTAACAACACAGTTGAGAAAACAGACAGCACTTTGACCAGGTGATCAAAATGATTATCACCAATGAGGAGCCATAGCTACTCTGCACCTCCACATGTGACACCCTGAAGAGGACACATCAGTTATGTAGTATTCTGGCTTGGGATGATTAACCTAAATTTAGTAACAAAAAAAAATAAATGAATCAACAAACACAAAATATCAAACACTCTATTAACAAGAAAGAGGAGCATTATTCTAAAAGGTCAATGTCATGAAACATAAGGAAAACCTGAAGAGCTGTTCCAGACTACAGGGGTCTAAAGATACCCAACAACTAAATGCAGTGCATGGTCCTAAACTGATCCTGTGTAGAGAAATAAAGAAAAACTATAAAGGATATTTCATCAGTTGACAAAAGTGGAGTATGGACAACAGTTTAAGTATTGAATTGATGTTAAATTTCCTAAAGTTGATAACTGTACTACTGTGGTTATGGGAGAGAATGTTCTTGTTCTTAGGAAATACACACTGAAGTACTTTAGAGTAAAGGACCAAGATGTATACTCTCAAATGATCCAGCAGGAGAGAACACCTCATATATATGAGAGATAGAAAGACAGAGAGTGTATCGTGCACATGGGAGTGCAAAGGATAGAATAAAGCAAAATGTTAATAGCTGAATTTGAGTAAGAGTATTCTTTGTACTTTTTTCCAATTTTTATGTAAGTTTGAAATTATTTCCAAATAAAAGGGTTTTAAAATGCCTTTTATCCAAGGTCCTATCAGACATTCATTAACGTGTTCTCTGGGTAAGCATTCAGCTCTGCCACAGCCCTCAAAAAGAGATTTGTCTAAAACTACACAGTCCAGTATGGTAGCTACTAGCCACATGTGGCAATTGGGCACTTGCCAGGGCTAGTGTAAATTGAAATATGCCAGATTTCAAAGACTTAGTATAAAAAAAATTGGTTATCAAATTAATAATTTTATATCAATTACACGTTAAAATGTTTTAGATATATTGAGTTAAAGTATATTAAAATTAACTTCACCTCTTTCTTTTTACTTTTTAATGTGTCTATTTAAAACTTAATATTACATATATGGTTGATATTGTTTCCATTGCCCAGTGCTGATTTAAAACATAATAACACTTTTTTAAAAAAAGAGGTATTGATCACTTAAGTATTTCATTCCTAGGGGAAAATCTCAATTGACATCACAGAGTCTGACTCCCCTAAGATGTTTTCAATCTTGAAAACAGATAGGTTTTTTTAAGCATAATTAAAGGAAAACAAAATTTTAAGCCCTAGGAGACAAGAAAAAGCTCTTTGGTCAAGCTGTTTGAGTAATTCCGTAATTAGTCACAAATGCCATCTGTAGTAAATTTCCTGAAGAGATAAAAGTAAATAAATAAAATCTAAAATTGTGAAAAATATCAAGGGAATGGAAAGACAATAGATGGTTTTTACATTTTTGTTTTTTGTGTAAAATTCACTTCCCCAGTCCTAAACATTAATTCATAGTGTCTTATAAACGAAGTCATCAAACATTTATTTCTGCTACCAAGGAGCTTACAAAATAGACCTTGGTCACAAGAATGGTGCTTTTGAGGTTACTCTCTTTTTTTAATGTTATGGTTCCGATTAATGAACTCTTCCTTTAACTCTAAACATTTAAGAAGCAAAGAAAGAGAAGAATAGAGCTAAAACATAAACAACTGGGTTTTGCCTTAAACACTGTTACAGGGATTATTTACAGGGAGGAAAAAGAAAGGTTGGAAGTGAGCTTAAATAGAAGGATAAAGTCCCTAAGATAGAGACAATTTCCTCTGTATTTTAGTAGACCAAATCTAACTAGGCCAAGTGGAAAAAACAACACATGTCAGTAAGAATTCCCTAAAACAGCAACAATGAAAAAGAGAAACCAAATGTAAGTTGCCAGAAGGTACAATAAAAACACCCAGCAACATAATCTTGGGCAAAATGCACAGGCATGTTTGTTTTGGAAGTTTGGAGTCAAGTATGTGGGTGGACCCAGCTGGAAACACCAAACTGTTGCACAGTACGAATTCTCCTGTTCTTCCTTGTGGCACCCTTCCCACCCCAACCTATACCATATCTAGAAATGACCAATTTCTAGACAAAAACCTCCTAGTAAAATCGGATACCCACTGCCCAGTGCACTAAGGACTCATTTCTGTGTTTCTAATTAAAAGCCTCACTGTTGAAGGCCCAATAGGTAGCTCCATGCAGAGTTGAGGCCCAAAGTCAGGCTCTGCGGGCTTGCAAGAAGGCA
The DNA here is from genome assembly GCF_001604975.1 of Cebus imitator. Classification (NCBI taxonomy): domain Eukaryota; kingdom Metazoa; phylum Chordata; class Mammalia; order Primates; family Cebidae; genus Cebus; species Cebus imitator. The sequence goes on from NW_016107321.1 coordinate 6,497,354, forward strand.
GGCAGATGAATGAACTCTGCACAAGATGCAGTCCAGAATGCCTTGCAGTTTAGGCACATTAGTGCCCAGTGTCCCAGGATCCCAAGCCTGTAACAATACTGGCAAAAGCCTCTCCTCCCCATACAGCCGGGACACCTCTCACCTATACCAACCCCTCACCTGCCTCCTGCTTCACATTCCAGTCCCACATTTAGCAACCATGAGGGCACTCCTCTCCCCTGCTGAGCCATAAGATATGTAACCAGGCAATTCTTCTCTCCACCAACATCAGGCATTGAAGGGTTATTCTCTGGGTTAGCCACAACTAGTCTTGGGAATCTGAGGCATAGCGGAGATGGTGACAAGGATTGAAAAAAAGAATGATGTTGTGAGAAGCCGAATGCATACAATCTAGAAGGTTCCTGAGTTCAATTGCAGCTCTGTAAATTAGCAGAGATGCCTTACTTTGAGCAAGCAGCTTAACATCTCTGTACCTCACTTTCCTCATCTAAAAAAATGATGAAAATAACAGATGCAAAGCTGCAGAGCTGATGTGAGGACTGAGTGAGCTACGGCACTTAGGATGGTGTCTGGTACAGAGTAAATAATCAATATTAGCTCCTCCTCCTCCCTCCTGCTCCTCCAACTTCTATTTAAGTAACTGTAGCTCTTTCCCAGCACACACACATGTGCGCGTGTGCACGCGCGCGCACACACGCGCACACACACACAGGCTCTCAGAATGCTGACAACAGGAGTACATTCACAGGCATGTGATTGGAAGTTTCTTACTGAAAGAAATTATACCACTTTGGAGAAAGCTGTTTGGATGCTGACATTTGGCAGTGCCAAGAAACAGCTGGTTCTTCCCCAGATCATTATATAAATACAAAAAAGCCCAGCAGCTAAACACCCCCTACACACACACACGCACACACACACACACACACACACACACACACACACACACACACACACACACACACACGCACAAGATGCCAAAGAGATTCGTGGTGCGCTATTTTTACATTTGAATAAATATTCAAGGATCATTAGACATTTAAGGAAGACCTCAATTATAAAAAATCTGAGCCGTGGTGGTCAGACTGATACAGAAATCACCCCTATACACACTCACACATAACTCTAAAAAAAAAAAAAAAAAGCTCAATAAAAGCAGATCTAATGCATGGAGAAAAAAATTTGTTTAAAACCATAATTTGTATCCTCACAGAGGTATGAAAAAATATAGTGCCCATAAAATAAGAAAGCCAGTGGATTAGAACAAGCTGTTAGAAATAAAAAACATCACCGCTCTCAAATAATTTTGATTAGAAAAGCTTGAAAAATAAAGTAAGGAAATCTCTCAGAAAGTCAAATATGTAAAACTTTAAAAATTAAGAAGTTATTCTAAGAGGTTAAACATCTGACTAGTAAGTTAGAAAAAAACAGAGAAAATCCAGGATGCAGGTGGGTAGTAATTAATAAAGCAACAACCACTATAAAAATGTCCTGGAATTGAAGACCACTGTTTCCACCAAACGTTACCTGAAAAAAAGTTACTAAAGCACACCATTATGAAATTCCAGAATACCTAGGAAAAAGAACAGATGTAGAAACTTCCAAATTTTTTATAGGTCACATATAAAGGACTTACAGGAATAACGGCCAATTTTACAAAGCCCTCCTCATGTGTCAGCTCCTTTTCTAAATGCTTATAGTAGCCAACTTAAAACAAATCCCACATGAGGAAAGTACTATTTGTAAATCCATTTAGAAAATTGTGATACAGTCATCCACTGGTATACAAAGGCGATGGCTGCAAGACTGTGCACATATCCCCAAATTCTCACGCATTGAAATCCTGCAGTCAGCCCAGAAGAACCTGAGTAAACACAAGTGGATTTTGTATATAATCCCCTCCATAGACATGGATTTTGTATCCTATGAATACTGTATTTTTGATCCCTATTTGCTTGAAAAAATTCCACATATAAATGGATCCACAAAGTTTAAATCCATGATGGTCAAGGGACAAGTATAAAGATAAATTAGATAACATCTCTGAAGTCATGGCATTACTAAGTGATTTGAGCTAGAATGTAAACTGAGTCTAGCTCCATGGCCTGAATTCTTAACTACTATGCTGCTCACTAAAAGCTCTGGAAATCTGAAGACAAAATTCTAAAGAAAACTACCTAGAAATCTGTACCCAGCCAAACTATCAAGTGTGAAAGCAGAATTAGGACATTTATAGAGATTAAAAAGTCTTATAATTTATGACTTACAAATACTCTCTTAGGAAGATACTGGAAATTAAGTTCCAAAAAAAAAAAAAAAAGGAGTTAAGCCAAAAAGACAAAAACACAAGATTCAAAAAAACAAGATGTGGCAGAAGTAGGGGGCAAAGACAATTCTCAAGATGATGATTAAAAGGAAGTTCAGGAAATCACCTGGGCAGCAGGCCCACTGAGCAACCAATCTAGAAGGCAGAAGGATGACAAAGGACTATCAGGTGGAGGTCTTGAGGGAAAAAAAAAAAAAAAACCTTAAGGAACTGATAAACCATCTAATTGGTTTGAATGTATGAAATTATACTGAAGATATAGGAAGATTTTGCAATAGATTAAGAAACTAAACCACTGAGGGGAAATTTTTATCCTGAGGGGAAGAAAAGGGTTAAATAATAAAGGAATACAATCATAGTACCCTACTTGGCTCATCTGGGAATAAGAGTGACATAAATAGTGTAAACACTGAATAATAACCAATACTTGTGATACAGCAATACTGGGAGGATTAGATATTAGGGCAAAGCTAGGCTGAGTGACTATGAAAGAAAGAGAAGAGAGCTAAATCTCCGCCCAACAAGATGGGAATGAAGTCAACAGACAAATCCTAAAATTGATTCATCAGAAAGATAGTAATATGAGCCTTTGTTAAGTGGCCAGGACAAGAGGTGGGAGGAGGGGGGAGACAGGATTAGTTTAAACATTGCTATTTTTCCTTCTTAGCATTTTCCCATATGTATAACTATTACTGTGATAAAAAATTAAAATTAACTCATACTACTGACCCTTTGTATAAAAACAGATAAGCTAGTTTAGGTGAAATGAAATTCTGACTTAAATATGAAACAACAGTTCCATTTCTGCCTCTTTGCTAGAAAGGTTCCTTGTTCAAAATAAGAATTCATAAGGCATTGGCCGGGCGCGGTGGCTCAAGCCTATAATCCCAGCACTTTGGGAGGCCGAGGCGCGTGGATCACGAGGTCAAGAGATCGAGACCATCCTGGTCAACATGGTGAAACCCCGTCTCTACTAAAAATA
>NW_016107321.1:6500771-6526717 GCF_001604975.1 Cebus imitator
AAAAAAAAAAAAAGAATTCATAAGGCAGTTAAAAGAAGAGCTGTTCCTCAAATCCCTTCAGTCTACAATAACTGGCTATAATTAAGAGTTAGCCTGATGTATACACTATCATAGTATCATGGTGACTGACATCTGCTGCTTACTTAAGACTATTATTTCCATAATTGGTTAAGTATAGCCAGTGCTGTCAACTCTCAGTTACCTGCAACAGTGAATAAATGCACTGAACTGAATGGTAATTTTAATACTCACATTTGATTTTTCAACAATTCTATTTGAATATGAGAGTCTTCTTACGGTCTTGAAATACAACCCAAACCAAAAGCATTGTCTTTCATGCTACAAACTTTTTTTATTTTTTTTTGAGATGGAATCTCACTCTGTCGCCCAGGCTGGAGTGCAGTGGTGTGATCTCAGCTCACTGCAACCTCTGCCTACTGAGTTCAAGCAATTCTCTTGCCTCAGCCTCCCGTAGCTGGGACTACAGGCGCATGCCACCACACCCGGCTAATTTTTTGTGTTTTTAGTAGAGATGAGGTTTCCCAGTGTTAGCCAGGATAATCTCGATCTAGGCCTCCCAAAATGCTGGGATTACAGGCATGAGCCACCATGCCCGGCCCTTCATGCCACAAACATTTATTACTATCATTTATTACCATGACTATGTATGTCTGGTTCCCCCTGCCCACCCAGATTTGCTTTCCACTACTCTCCAACACCTCGCCAAACTCTTCCATGTCCAAAATACACACCACAGTCACATGCATAACTCTGTTTAAGGGTGCTTCTTCCCTTCACCTTCTGAAGCAGTGTCTTATAGATTTAAAAACACAGAGACATAAATTCAAATCTCAGGTCAGCCATCATGTAGCTCTGCAATCTCAAACAATTTCCTTAACATCTCAGAACCTGAGCTTCCTCAACTATATAGCAGGGATATTAATACAAAGCTGTAAAGAGTTGTTATGAGGGCTAAATAGTGAACACAACACACACACACACACACACACACACACACACACACACACACACACACAAATTATGGGCATATATATGCAGCTACTGTCATCAGCAGTAACAACATTATATCCATGCAAATGATATCCACCCTCTGACGCACATGATATGCTATCCATCTGGGCAGGAACAGTGCCTTTTTCATCACTGTAGAGCCAAAGCCCAACATCGTCCAGCTTAGAGCAGGCTGTCAAATGTTTATGGACCCAAAATGAATGTTAAGGCCCAGCTCATTCCCTGCCTCCCGCAGGAAGCCTCCCTGACCACACTGGCCCGCAGTGCTTCATCCTCTGAGCTACTACAGCACTCTGCAGTACTTCAGAACAGTACAACAGCTGCCGCCCATTTCTTCAGGCTTGGTCTAAAAAAAGAAGACAGACTCACCAGGACAATGAAGTTAACTATGGCTATATTCAGGGAATGTAAGAATATTTTTTAAATACCTACTTGACTTCATACATACACTGCTCTACCCTTGCAGATCCTTTCTTTCAGTGTTCCCACTCAGGAAATCCTTAGTAATAAAGTTGGCAGATGAAAATGGATCATCCTCCAAATTCTAATAAGTGCATTTTATCGGTTTAAATTCCTTTCCAGCGTAAAAAACTAGGTAAGTTTCCGTTATTCGTTTCGCTCAATGCAGTTAATTTATCTGAAAAAAACACAGTAAGTCCCAACTTCACGGATAGGTTCTTAGAAGCTGAACTTTAAGAACGACCTGCATAATGAAAATAATTTTACCTTAAGCTAATTGACAGAAACAAGAGTAAAGATCCTACGTATACACTACATACTGTGTGTCATTTTGCTTAAAGTTGCAGTTTCCAAGAACCTATCAACAATACTGAGGACTTACTGTGTAGAAAAGTCTGAGGGGTTGTGGTTTTGCAATTCGTATCTAAAACATTATATGGTCTTGAAATCTGCCATGCACATCACTGAAGCCACAAACATTCAACAATAATGTAGCCTTGAGCTTCTCAGCCCCTATTACCACCTACAGATGATCCCAACAAGGACTTTTCTCCAACTACACCCTCTCCGGATTCAATGCACCTCCAGGAGTGGGGCAGACCTCCTGTAATGGAATACCTAAATGCACTACCTAGGAAGGAAACAAAGCAGATGTGGTCACCTAGCATGCTAAAATATGCTCACATAAATAGAAACATTGCTTTACCAGAAGAATCACATAAAGTGAGTCATTAATGCTGAGTCACTAATAAATTATCTCTAACTCAGGTCACGAATACATGATTATGTAACTTTTCAAACTTGACTACAACCACATGCAGAATAAAGCACAGAAACAATCATATCTGAGCACTTGCATAAGTCAAAGTATCAAGGCAGCACCCTGCTTTAACCATCTGCCATGGAAATTAATAAAAGGTGTAGCATGCTCAGATGGATAAAACCCCCATTACAAACCATAAACATTTCACAGTATAGTCAAAAGGCGCAAGGAACATCACTGCCTGTCCAACAAGGGCAATTTTGTTCCAGGGCAGGAAAAAATGCATAGGTCCTTGTCCTTGTCAGCCAGGTTCCAACAGCATCTGATGAGGTGAGTATAGTCACATGCTTAGGTTGGGGCTGGGGAACAAAGTGTCCTTCATATCTCTCAAAAATGTGGCTTCATCTTGCATCACTGAGAAAAGTACTATCTAAATCATAAGTATTTCTCAGGGCCCTGCTCAAAGGTCATCTTTACCACACAATCTCTAGGAAGCCTCATTCTTCATTCTTCGAACAATTCAAAGTTTGCATTTCTCTTCCTAACGGAAATGCAAATAGAGGAAGGAGAATTACACACTTCGCCTTCATGCTAGACTGTAGATTCCATGAGGTGTAAGCTGGGATTTCTCTTGCCCCCCTAGAGCACACAGCACACAACAGAGATGCAGTAAATGCCTGTTAATGCATGTGTTTTCAAATCTAAACTGAGAAACAAAACTCAACAAACACTGTTTCTGGCCTCATGAGTCAGAACAGTAATTGAATTTTCAGGTACTAAGTGGTATTGTGAGGACTGGAAAGGAAGAATGAATATACCTAAGTACAAAGGGTATAAAGTACTTTAATATTTCATCACTTACATACATGGCACTTCTACCATTTTCACAGTCCGTCCAAAAACATAATATCTCAGATTCTACAACTCGCATAGGACAGAATTATTATTTTCAATTTACTACTGACTTGAGTAAACTAATGACTTGGACAGGTAAAGCTAGAACTTCTTGGAATTAAGATATGGAAAAACAGAAACAGAAAGGAGAAAAGAACAGGCCATCACTAAAGGAAAGAAAACAGCCCTCCATTATATTCACCATTATAATACCCTAGCTGGTCATCACAAATCCACTACAAGTCACTTTCTGTGTAAAATTGATAAGAGATAAAAGAGCTGCAGTGAGTTTTTGCTGGCTTTAATCCAAAATGAGTCAACTTTTCTAACTAGAACTGTTGTACAGACTGTTAAGTAAGTGAAATACTGTATAAATGTTTTAAAATCAGATGGTTTTCTAATCTCTCCGAATGTTAAGAAAGCTGGTCATCAAAATGCACAGTAAGGTGGACATAAAACCTGGCTTGCCAGTCCCCAGTGGCTCTGGGCCTTCTTCAAAAGAGGGTGGTGAATCAGACAAAGGAGAGTCTTTTCAACTGTAAGGGAGACCATCCTTACAGTCTAGAAATTCCCATTCTTTCTGGAATTAAGAGGTGTCATACAGCGTTTTTAGGGGGAAAAAAAAAAAGTAACTTAGCAATAAATTGTTTACAGTATTTTAAAAACACTTAAAAAACTCAATATACATTGTTAAGCAGAGTCCTCCACAATGGGAAAATGGTAGAGTTTAAGTCAAGAGATTCATGAGGAGATTTGTGCTAGGCATGGCGGTAAAGGAAGACAAAAGAGAGCACATTTCAGATATTATCTGGATGTCAGATACAGTGGGAGATCTTGCTAATAACAAGATTTGGGGACAGGGAAAGCGCAGGGAGACTCCTGAGTTGTGAGCTTGACTAACTGCCTCGACTTCGGCCATCTACTATAATGGGGAAACAGTGCATGGAACTAATCTGGAGGTTCAAGGGGCAGGGGGTAACTGAGTTCTGTCTGGGTGACCTATAGTCTGCAAGCCCTGATTGGTGTCCACTTTTGTATCTCATATATCAAGTTGGAGAATGAAGTCTGGAACTAGAAGGAGATGGCAGATAGACATAGATATTTGGAGTCATCAGCATGTAGGTAGATTTAAAGCCAACACAGAGAGGAAATATGGAAAAATATACATGCCTGGTGCCTTCTAACATTTAAAGATGAGGCACAAAAAAGAAAAGAAAAAGAAAAAGGAAAAAGGCAGAGCCAGCAAAGAAGAATGGAAAGCAGGGGGCAGAACAGTAACAGGAAAACCAGGAGAGCCTGGTATCCTGGAAAGTGAGAGAAGGCAACATCTCAATTCTACTGATGCTACTAAGACATCAAGTGCAGTTTAAAAACAAAAACGAAATGGCAAAACCTATGAGTTTAGCAACATGTCATTGAGAAGATCATTTCAGCAGAACAAGGAAAGAAAGCACACTGAAGTGGCCTAAAGAGTTAAAGGGATTTTTTTTAAATAAATAATTGATATTCTAAACAATAGGAGGTAAGAAAGTTAAGGCTGACAGGGTACACTGATCTTCCAGGAAGTCTTACCAAACAAGGCAAGCAGATAACTACAATAAAGCATTATCAGTGCAACCACAGAAGTCTGTTCAGTGTACAGAAGGGACGAGGGGCAGGGTCAGATAAAGCATCTCAGAGAAGGTGTAACTAATCCAAGAATTCAGGTGAGACCATTGCTATCGTGGATATGTCCTTATAATGAAACGAAGTCCTGCAAATACACATGACTGCCTGCTTATTAAGTCAAAAAAAATCCTGTTGGCCGGGCACGGTGGCTCATGTCTGTAATCCCAGCACTCTGGCAGACTGAGGTGGGCGGACTACCTGAGATCAGGAGTTCGAGACCAGTCTGGCCAACGTGGCAAAACCCCATCTCTACTAAAAATACAAAAATTAGCTGGGTGTGGTGGTGGGCACCTGTAGTCACAGCTACTCTGCAGGGCTGAGGCAGGAGAAAGGGTTGACCCCGGGAGGCAGAGGTTGCAGTGAGCCGAACTTGCACCACTGCACTCCAGACCGGGTGACAGAGTGAGACCCCATCGCAAAAAAAAAAAAAAAAAAAAAAAAAATCCTGTTAAATGACAATCAGTACTAACCCTGACTAATTTGCATCACATCTACAATATCTACAAGAAATTGTTTTATAGAATAAAAACATTCTCAAGTAATTACTTCTGAAATAATCATTATAGAACATAGTCATTTGGCCTGACATACCTGCCTACCTGTTGGGGACTCTTTTAAAAGAAAAAACTCATCTTTCTTCAATTACCTTCACTGTAAAAGGACAAATAATTCTAAGAAAGCATCACTTCTCAGCCAGCCATGAAGATACCCCCTTGGAGTTTCAGTAGGTAAGCACACATCTATCCCTCTTCTATAACACTGCTATCAAAGGTTTCAAAAGAGATAATGGCAAAAGGATTATTCTGTTCTGTCCCCAAATGCCATAGAAAGTTGCTTTGGGAAAAGCTGGTTTGGTTGATCACCTTTTGTGATAGTGGTCCTTTATGAAAGGTGCTTTCAGGATTGAGGCGGGGAACATATTTTGACCATCTGATTAGAACCATTAACATATTTACCAAATATGAAACTATTCATTACAGGTTAAGAATTCCACTACTATATGTTTCACTCCAGCAACAGAATACATGATGTGAGAAAGGCAAACTGGTCTTGAAGACCAGACACAAACACTTATCACAGTATTTAATTTCAGATTCAATTTATCTAACTGAATAAATTTATAATTCCAAAACTGTTAGGAAGATTTGTTAAATACATAATATAAAACAGATTTTATATACTAGCTGAGGGTGAAATAAATTATCTTTCATTCAGATTTTTTTCCTTTTTAACTCAGTTGTGAAATTAGCAGACCACTACTACACCTGACACCTTCAGTTTAGTTATGTTCCATGGACAGAAATAAAATATTGCAACAGTTCTTCCAGCAGTGTTCTTAAGGCATGGCCAGTGGGGATGCAACGTTTTTTTTTGCTTCTTGTGGTAGAAGGGGGTGAAGATAAGATAATTAAGTAATGGACAGATATGAATTAAATGTCAGCCTTCCTGGAAATGAAAAACAAATTAATAAAACCCAAGGTTTATTTTGATGATTCCCTTAAATGAGGACACGAGTTCACAATCTCTGATTCAAAATCCTCACAGACAAGTATTTTGAATTCAAAATTTTTTAAACCTTAGAAAAGTCCTACAAGGGGAGTTCCCAACAATCTAATGCCACCCACAGGTCTGGGCAGCCCCCATAATAAAACACAGTATTTCTGCAGCTAAAGTGATGGGATAATAACAATCAGCAGCTTCACACCAGTCCAGGTCAGTTTTTGCCAAAAAATCAATTATACAAAAAACTTGCTATTTTCAGAGCCCTTAGATTTAAAAATTGTGAGCTGGGCAGATCACTTAAACCCAAGAGTTTGAGACCAGCCTGGGCAACATGGCAAAACTCTGTCTCTACAAAAAAAAAAAAAAAAAAAAAAAATCTTTTTTGATTAGCTGAACATTGTGGCATGTGCCTATAGTCCCACCTACTTGGGAGGCTGAGGTGGGGGGATCACTCAAACCCAGGAAGCAAAGGCTTCAGTGAGCAGGGATCGTGCCACTGCACTCCAGTCTGGGGAAAAGAGTGAAGCTCTGTCTCAAAAATTNTACAGATCCTTTCTTTCAGTGTTCCCACTCAGGAAATCCTTAGTAATAAAGTTGGCAGATGAAAATGGATCATCCTCCAAATTCTAATAAGTGCATTTTATCGGTTTAAATTCCTTTCCAGCGTAAAAAACTAGGTAAGTTTCCGTTATTCGTTTCGCTCAATGCAGTTAATTTATCTGAAAAAAACACAGTAAGTCCCAACTTCACGGATAGGTTCTTAGAAGCTGAACTTTAAGAACGACCTGCATAATGAAAATAATTTTACCTTAAGCTAATTGACAGAAACAAGAGTAAAGATCCTACGTATACACTACATACTGTGTGTCATTTTGCTTAAAGTTGCAGTTTCCAAGAACCTATCAACAATACTGAGGACTTACTGTGTAGAAAAGTCTGAGGGGTTGTGGTTTTGCAATTCGTATCTAAAACATTATATGGTCTTGAAATCTGCCATGCACATCACTGAAGCCACAAACATTCAACAATAATGTAGCCTTGAGCTTCTCAGCCCCTATTACCACCTACAGATGATCCCAACAAGGACTTTTCTCCAACTACACCCTCTCCGGATTCAATGCACCTCCAGGAGTGGGGCAGACCTCCTGTAATGGAATACCTAAATGCACTACCTAGGAAGGAAACAAAGCAGATGTGGTCACCTAGCATGCTAAAATATGCTCACATAAATAGAAACATTGCTTTACCAGAAGAATCACATAAAGTGAGTCATTAATGCTGAGTCACTAATAAATTATCTCTAACTCAGGTCACGAATACATGATTATGTAACTTTTCAAACTTGACTACAACCACATGCAGAATAAAGCACAGAAACAATCATATCTGAGCACTTGCATAAGTCAAAGTATCAAGGCAGCACCCTGCTTTAACCATCTGCCATGGAAATTAATAAAAGGTGTAGCATGCTCAGATGGATAAAACCCCCATTACAAACCATAAACATTTCACAGTATAGTCAAAAGGCGCAAGGAACATCACTGCCTGTCCAACAAGGGCAATTTTGTTCCAGGGCAGGAAAAAATGCATAGGTCCTTGTCCTTGTCAGCCAGGTTCCAACAGCATCTGATGAGGTGAGTATAGTCACATGCTTAGGTTGGGGCTGGGGAACAAAGTGTCCTTCATATCTCTCAAAAATGTGGCTTCATCTTGCATCACTGAGAAAAGTACTATCTAAATCATAAGTATTTCTCAGGGCCCTGCTCAAAGGTCATCTTTACCACACAATCTCTAGGAAGCCTCATTCTTCATTCTTCGAACAATTCAAAGTTTGCATTTCTCTTCCTAACGGAAATGCAAATAGAGGAAGGAGAATTACACACTTCGCCTTCATGCTAGACTGTAGATTCCATGAGGTGTAAGCTGGGATTTCTCTTGCCCCCCTAGAGCACACAGCACACAACAGAGATGCAGTAAATGCCTGTTAATGCATGTGTTTTCAAATCTAAACTGAGAAACAAAACTCAACAAACACTGTTTCTGGCCTCATGAGTCAGAACAGTAATTGAATTTTCAGGTACTAAGTGGTATTGTGAGGACTGGAAAGGAAGAATGAATATACCTAAGTACAAAGGGTATAAAGTACTTTAATATTTCATCACTTACATACATGGCACTTCTACCATTTTCACAGTCCGTCCAAAAACATAATATCTCAGATTCTACAACTCGCATAGGACAGAATTATTATTTTCAATTTACTACTGACTTGAGTAAACTAATGACTTGGACAGGTAAAGCTAGAACTTCTTGGAATTAAGATATGGAAAAACAGAAACAGAAAGGAGAAAAGAACAGGCCATCACTAAAGGAAAGAAAACAGCCCTCCATTATATTCACCATTATAATACCCTAGCTGGTCATCACAAATCCACTACAAGTCACTTTCTGTGTAAAATTGATAAGAGATAAAAGAGCTGCAGTGAGTTTTTGCTGGCTTTAATCCAAAATGAGTCAACTTTTCTAACTAGAACTGTTGTACAGACTGTTAAGTAAGTGAAATACTGTATAAATGTTTTAAAATCAGATGGTTTTCTAATCTCTCCGAATGTTAAGAAAGCTGGTCATCAAAATGCACAGTAAGGTGGACATAAAACCTGGCTTGCCAGTCCCCAGTGGCTCTGGGCCTTCTTCAAAAGAGGGTGGTGAATCAGACAAAGGAGAGTCTTTTCAACTGTAAGGGAGACCATCCTTACAGTCTAGAAATTCCCATTCTTTCTGGAATTAAGAGGTGTCATACAGCGTTTTTAGGGGGAAAAAAAAAAAGTAACTTAGCAATAAATTGTTTACAGTATTTTAAAAACACTTAAAAAACTCAATATACATTGTTAAGCAGAGTCCTCCACAATGGGAAAATGGTAGAGTTTAAGTCAAGAGATTCATGAGGAGATTTGTGCTAGGCATGGCGGTAAAGGAAGACAAAAGAGAGCACATTTCAGATATTATCTGGATGTCAGATACAGTGGGAGATCTTGCTAATAACAAGATTTGGGGACAGGGAAAGCGCAGGGAGACTCCTGAGTTGTGAGCTTGACTAACTGCCTCGACTTCGGCCATCTACTATAATGGGGAAACAGTGCATGGAACTAATCTGGAGGTTCAAGGGGCAGGGGGTAACTGAGTTCTGTCTGGGTGACCTATAGTCTGCAAGCCCTGATTGGTGTCCACTTTTGTATCTCATATATCAAGTTGGAGAATGAAGTCTGGAACTAGAAGGAGATGGCAGATAGACATAGATATTTGGAGTCATCAGCATGTAGGTAGATTTAAAGCCAACACAGAGAGGAAATATGGAAAAATATACATGCCTGGTGCCTTCTAACATTTAAAGATGAGGCACAAAAAAGAAAAGAAAAAGAAAAAGGAAAAAGGCAGAGCCAGCAAAGAAGAATGGAAAGCAGGGGGCAGAACAGTAACAGGAAAACCAGGAGAGCCTGGTATCCTGGAAAGTGAGAGAAGGCAACATCTCAATTCTACTGATGCTACTAAGACATCAAGTGCAGTTTAAAAACAAAAACGAAATGGCAAAACCTATGAGTTTAGCAACATGTCATTGAGAAGATCATTTCAGCAGAACAAGGAAAGAAAGCACACTGAAGTGGCCTAAAGAGTTAAAGGGATTTTTTTTAAATAAATAATTGATATTCTAAACAATAGGAGGTAAGAAAGTTAAGGCTGACAGGGTACACTGATCTTCCAGGAAGTCTTACCAAACAAGGCAAGCAGATAACTACAATAAAGCATTATCAGTGCAACCACAGAAGTCTGTTCAGTGTACAGAAGGGACGAGGGGCAGGGTCAGATAAAGCATCTCAGAGAAGGTGTAACTAATCCAAGAATTCAGGTGAGACCATTGCTATCGTGGATATGTCCTTATAATGAAACGAAGTCCTGCAAATACACATGACTGCCTGCTTATTAAGTCAAAAAAAATCCTGTTGGCCGGGCACGGTGGCTCATGTCTGTAATCCCAGCACTCTGGCAGACTGAGGTGGGCGGACTACCTGAGATCAGGAGTTCGAGACCAGTCTGGCCAACGTGGCAAAACCCCATCTCTACTAAAAATACAAAAATTAGCTGGGTGTGGTGGTGGGCACCTGTAGTCACAGCTACTCTGCAGGGCTGAGGCAGGAGAAAGGGTTGACCCCGGGAGGCAGAGGTTGCAGTGAGCCGAACTTGCACCACTGCACTCCAGACCGGGTGACAGAGTGAGACCCCATCGCAAAAAAAAAAAAAAAAAAAAAAAAAATCCTGTTAAATGACAATCAGTACTAACCCTGACTAATTTGCATCACATCTACAATATCTACAAGAAATTGTTTTATAGAATAAAAACATTCTCAAGTAATTACTTCTGAAATAATCATTATAGAACATAGTCATTTGGCCTGACATACCTGCCTACCTGTTGGGGACTCTTTTAAAAGAAAAAACTCATCTTTCTTCAATTACCTTCACTGTAAAAGGACAAATAATTCTAAGAAAGCATCACTTCTCAGCCAGCCATGAAGATACCCCCTTGGAGTTTCAGTAGGTAAGCACACATCTATCCCTCTTCTATAACACTGCTATCAAAGGTTTCAAAAGAGATAATGGCAAAAGGATTATTCTGTTCTGTCCCCAAATGCCATAGAAAGTTGCTTTGGGAAAAGCTGGTTTGGTTGATCACCTTTTGTGATAGTGGTCCTTTATGAAAGGTGCTTTCAGGATTGAGGCGGGGAACATATTTTGACCATCTGATTAGAACCATTAACATATTTACCAAATATGAAACTATTCATTACAGGTTAAGAATTCCACTACTATATGTTTCACTCCAGCAACAGAATACATGATGTGAGAAAGGCAAACTGGTCTTGAAGACCAGACACAAACACTTATCACAGTATTTAATTTCAGATTCAATTTATCTAACTGAATAAATTTATAATTCCAAAACTGTTAGGAAGATTTGTTAAATACATAATATAAAACAGATTTTATATACTAGCTGAGGGTGAAATAAATTATCTTTCATTCAGATTTTTTTCCTTTTTAACTCAGTTGTGAAATTAGCAGACCACTACTACACCTGACACCTTCAGTTTAGTTATGTTCCATGGACAGAAATAAAATATTGCAACAGTTCTTCCAGCAGTGTTCTTAAGGCATGGCCAGTGGGGATGCAACGTTTTTTTTTGCTTCTTGTGGTAGAAGGGGGTGAAGATAAGATAATTAAGTAATGGACAGATATGAATTAAATGTCAGCCTTCCTGGAAATGAAAAACAAATTAATAAAACCCAAGGTTTATTTTGATGATTCCCTTAAATGAGGACACGAGTTCACAATCTCTGATTCAAAATCCTCACAGACAAGTATTTTGAATTCAAAATTTTTTAAACCTTAGAAAAGTCCTACAAGGGGAGTTCCCAACAATCTAATGCCACCCACAGGTCTGGGCAGCCCCCATAATAAAACACAGTATTTCTGCAGCTAAAGTGATGGGATAATAACAATCAGCAGCTTCACACCAGTCCAGGTCAGTTTTTGCCAAAAAATCAATTATACAAAAAACTTGCTATTTTCAGAGCCCTTAGATTTAAAAATTGTGAGCTGGGCAGATCACTTAAACCCAAGAGTTTGAGACCAGCCTGGGCAACATGGCAAAACTCTGTCTCTACAAAAAAAAAAAAAAAAAAAAAAAATCTTTTTTGATTAGCTGAACATTGTGGCATGTGCCTATAGTCCCACCTACTTGGGAGGCTGAGGTGGGGGGATCACTCAAACCCAGGAAGCAAAGGCTTCAGTGAGCAGGGATCGTGCCACTGCACTCCAGTCTGGGGAAAAGAGTGAAGCTCTGTCTCAAAAATTTAAAAAAAAAAAAAAAAAAGATTTAACAATTGAGGATAAGGGATTGAGGACTTGTATTTAACACAAGTTTTAAGAAAATAAGTTTTAACAAAATGTTAAACCCCTAAATTCCAGTTCTCCTCCATACAAGCTATAGGAATTTAGGCACTGTTATTTAACATCTTTAAAGCCTGAGTATTCTTCCCTATAAAACGGAAATAATGATATCTTCCCATGAGTCTGCTGTGAACCACATGAGGTAATTAAGTTGGAAGATGCCTGAAACCACGTTGGGCACTGGGCAGTAGGATGACCATCTCAGTTTGCCTGAGATTTTCCAAGTATCAACACGAATGGTCCCACATCCTGGAAAACCAGCAGAGTTGGTCACTCTTCTTGGCAGGCATTCAATAAACAGCACATATTCTTTTTTTGTGGGGTTGGTGGGGACACGAGGGAGAGTAGAGACAGGGTCTCACTATGTTAACCAGGCTAGTCTTGTACTCCTAACCTCAAGCAATCTTCCCACCCCAGCTTCCCAAAGTGCTGGGATTACAAGCATGAGCTACCACCCCCAGCTAAATGGAACAGATTCTAATATGAAGAACAGAAATTTACTAAAAGTAAAAATGCAACATGAAAAAAAATCACACAAAATAGTTTCAACAGTGAGATAGTCAGACCACTGTCTGTGAATTATAATCCTCTCTTGTGTGGTAGGCAGAATTCTAAAACCACACCCTGGTGTGCATGCCCAGTGTAATCTCCCCAGGAGTGGAAGTGAGCACGGCCTGCTCAGGGGAGCCACTTTTTAGACATGGAAAGTCAGAAAGATTTGAAGCTACAGCAGATACTCTCCTTCTGGCCTTGAAAAAGCAAACTGCATGCTATGGAGAGGGCTACATGGCTGGGACTAGTGAGGGCCTCTAAGACCTGAGGGCCTCAGTCCTACAACCACAAGGACCTGATTTCTGCCAACAGCCTGAATGAGCTTCGAAGAAGGCCTGGAGCCTCAGAGGATCTAGTAGTTCTGGCTGGCACCACGTTTCCCAGCCTGGGAAACCTAAGCAGACGCCCCAGACAGACCATATCAGGGCTTCAGAACTACAGAAGTATGAAAATAGAAATGGGTAATGTTTTAAGCCACCAAGTCTGGGGTAATTTATTACATATGAATAAAAAAAAATTTTTAAGAGTATCCACTTCAAAGGTGCAGATATGTGCATGGGGGGGGGCGGGTAATGTGTACATGCCTGTATGTATATGCCCAATATGTTAAGTATTTGTAAAATATAATTTCTTGCATAAAATCACTGTTTTTTAATATAAAAAAGTTCAAATTCAAAAGAAGCTTCTTAATAAATTAAACTCGGTGGAAAAATGAATCTCAAAATACTCTTGGACTTATAACTAAAACTTTCATACATTGATGATGAGGTGTGAACAGTACAATCACTTTGGAAAACTGGCAATTTCTACTAAGCCTAAACATATGCAACACTATGATTTAGAAATTCCACCTTCTGAATGCACAGGTCCATACAAAGACATGCACCCAAATGTTCATAGCAGCATTAGTCGTAACAGCCAAAAACTGGAAGCAATCCAAATACCCAGGAACAGGAGAACAAAAAAATCAGGTATCTTCCTTCAGTGGAAAATTAACATCAATTAAAAGGAACAAACTAATAATATATGTTAATAGGGATGAATCTCACAGATACCATGTTGAGTGAAAGAAGCCAGACACAGAGAGTATGTAATGAAGGATTCCATTTCCATGAAGCAGTGACAGAAGTCAGAGTATGAGTTACTTCTCAGTAGGGGTAACCTAGGATCCAAATGTTTGCATCCCCACAAAATTAAATGTTGAAACCTAATCCCCATTGTGGTGGTATCAAGAGATGGGGCCTTTGGGAGGTGATCAGGTCATGAGGGCTCTGCCCTCATAAACGGAATTCCTGCCCTTATAAAATAGGCCCAGGAAAGCTCCCTTGCCCCTTCCACCATGTGAAGACACAGGAACAAGGTGCCATTTATGGAACAGAGAGCCCTCACCAGACAATGAACCTGCTGACGTTTTGATCTTGGACTTCTCAGTCTTCAGAACTGTGAGATAAAATTTCTGTTGTTTATAGATCACCCAATCTAAGGTATTTTGTTTTAGCAGCAGGAATGGACTAAGACAGGATGTAAATCTGGGAAGGAGCACCAAGTACCTGTAACTGGTGGTGGAAATGCTCTGTATTTTGATCTTGTCAGAGTTTACGTGGATGACTGCATATAAAAATAATCATTGAGAGTTAAACTTAGCACACTTTACTGAAGGTTTATATTGCTATAATCTGAATGTTTCTGTGTCCCCAAAATTTGTATGGTGAATCTCCCTAGGAGATGGTAATAAAAGGTAGGGTCTTTATAGGAGGTGATTCAGTCATGAGAATGGAGCCCTCATGAATGGGATTAGTGGCCTCATAAAAGAGGCCTCAGTGAGATGCTCATCCTCTTTCCATCAAGAAGAAATCAAAAACCCTACCATACTGGTTCCCTGATCTTGGGACTTTCAGCCTCCCAAACTGAGAGAAATAAATTTCTACTGTATATATGCCACCCTGTCTATATTTTGTTATAGTAGCACAAATGGACTAAGACCTATACTTCAGAAATATTCCTGCTCCTTTACAATAGCTATTCAATAACCATTTACTGACATTTAAGATGCCTGAAATAATCATGGATTCCTCATTTTAAAAATATCCAAATAAGTAATGAAGAGCAAAACATGAATATTGTGAAGGTGCTATACAAGCGTAACTTTGCAAGAAATTATCAATCACGCTCTTTTTAAAACACAATGCCTAACACTTAAGTATTGCTCAATAAATGCTGGTTGCATGAATTTCATAAATAATCTCACTGCTTACAATTTAGAAGCCCAGGAGGAATCTATATGTACACATACACAGCATAATAAACTCAATATTACATAGCCTATACATGTGAAAAACTACAGTTTTTGTCCATTAACTACTTCTTTCACCTCCAAGTACAAAAAATACAAGCCAAGTGTTAAGCCATCACCAAAGAAACATAAATGTTAAATTGTGCAAGGTTTTCATTCTTCACACTGTCAGTCTTACATCAGGGGTGGGGGTAACTCTTTGCCATGCAGACTTGGAACACGAGAAGTTGGTTAGGATCATCTCATTTAAGCCCCCACCCTGGTGAGAAAGCGCTCTAGCATCCCTACTGCTGGGCGTCTGCCCACTGCCTGGACCGTCTGAGAGAGGCAGTGGCAACTCTCATGCAGGGAGAGGAGAGCAGGTGTGCCAGGGACAACTGGCCCACTTGAGGTGGAGAGGGCTACTGTGAACTGTGTCCATCTCAGCATCTTTTCTGCCAGAGCATAAGAGACAGGACTCACAGCATGGGAAGTCTCACTTAGCAGCAAGTCTATGAAGCTGAAATGAAGGAAGTTTTAAGTCCACAAGGGGCTCAAAAACACCACTGCAAGTGACCAAAACATGAAACAAAACCACGGCTCACCTCGCTATTGTGGCCCCGGAGGTTAAAATTTATCCTCTGTGGAGTACTCCTGTCCCTGCGACAGTGGCTAGAGGTAAAAGTCACCCCAACCACTCCTCGTCCGTTGCCTGTAGCCAGCCAGCCCTCCTCGTAGTAGCGCCTCCTGCACACAGGCTTCTCCTTCTCACTCTTGGGGACACGCCCCTTCCAGGACAAACACAGGATGTTGGAGTCGCTGCAAAGCACAGGCCCATGTTCCACCGCTGCATACATACTTTCTTCAATGAACTGTTTTACTTAAAAAGTAATGCTAATGCTGTGAAATTTAAACCAATTTCTTTCATTGGTATAAATATTTCATTTTTGTGGTTGGCTTGCGTTGCTTTTTTTCCCCCTTTAATTAAGACTGACCTGAATCTAATTAGAAGGTCAGTATTTATAAAGATCCACCAAATGCATAGTGAAAAAATTCCTCTATAAAAGATGATGGCAGTCTTCTAAGAAAAGGTAATGCTTAAAAAAACATGGGGTCCATTTTTATTTTCAAGTTCTCAGAGGAAGAACATGCTGATCCTTTGGAGAAAGAACATCATCATTTAAGTGGTGATCAAGAAACTGTCTCCTTCTTTTTACTCCACTTGGTTATTCTCATTCAGCCTGAGATTCCAGTTTAGTGTAATATGATTCCAGAGACAAAGAGTTGCAAATACATAGATTTCAAGTAACTTAAGGCTTTAAGAATCCCTCTAGCTCAAATTTTTCTCTTCAAAGTTCGGATGCAGGGACAGAATACACAGGATCATCCTCCTTCTGAAGCCACCCTCTAGCATGTTTTCTGAACTAGACAAATTTCTGCTGCTAAAGCTGAAAAAGATTGCATAAAGGGAAAAAAAGGCACACAAACCGTGCAAAACAGACCAGAGTTTGTGCAGACAACAGTCCAAATTTTAGGAAGAAAAACAGATTCCCTCCCCGTTGTTTCAGAACCAGAAACTTTCTACCTCAAAGCTTGGCCCTGTGTCCCCAGGGAACGCAGGGTTCCATCGGACTGCTCCTCCACCAGCCAGCGCACCCCTCAGTGCCATAGAGGCTGAAAGAAGGCCCCTTCACTCAAGAAGCAGAATGTTCCAGCACTCTTACAGTGGTACCAGTGTTTGCCTTGGATAAGTCTTAGATTCTCTTGCTGACAAAACAGAGCCACACTGAAAGATTTTCTTTTGCTAGTCTCCCTTCTTGCTCCCCTAGTTAGCACCCCACTTTTCTGTTTCTAAAGGTCTTTTTCCATTTTGATGAAAAAAACTAATCTTAGAATTAAGTCCATCAGGTCATCTTCTCATATGCAAGTCTTCTTGGACTTGACAGGGAAGATAATCCCTTAAAACAAAAGCAGAAGCCAGAGTCAGATTCCCCCAACTGTTTCCCTAAAGAGTGATGGTGTTTTGCTGATGGGTGCTTTCCTGTTCACATTCAGAGACTGTCTCCAAATACCACACCACTAGTCCAAGGAAAATAAAGCTTTGCTTGGATTTTCCTTGGTATTTATTTCATAATTATTGGTTTCAATTGCTATTTTACAATATTATCCTATAGATGCAGGAAAAAAGGGAAAAATAATAAATTAAAATTTCTCAAATACAGTTAATCAGTTCATTATTCAAACTTGTCCCATCATACTCAAACTTGCTTTCCTCTAGCCATAACCACAGTAGGAGTTACTTTTCAGTCCAGAATTTTAATCCATCCAAATCACTAAACCCACTGAAAAATAAAGTGCAATAAGCACTGTGTGAGCCACTGCAGTGTTTGAAATCACGCTTCTTCCTTGGTCATCTCCTCACTTAGTTCCTTCTTTAAGCTGGAGAGGTATTTTTGTGGCTTAATCTGTGCAATTTTTTTTTCTTCTTTTTGCAGACTTTCTTACCCGTGCAGACCATATGGAAAATTGGCCATTAGTGATGTATTTTCCTCCCCAGGCTCCAGAGCCCAGTGGTGTCAAGTTGCTCCATCTGATTCTTAAATTAATTTTAATCGGTTGTAAAACTCTCAAGTGTGCACAAGAATGAGCCTGTCTTCCTGTGTGAATGTGTAAGTACAGAAAGAAGGTTTTAAATGCACATAGACACACACTCTTCAACTGGCATACGATGCGTCTGTTCTCCCAGTCATTTCAGGAACCATCAGATTATTCATGGCTGGAAGGCCTTGGAGTATTACAAATCAGTTAGCAAAGATAAAGAAACTGCACTCCAGCCTGGTCAACAGAGTGCCTGGGTAACGACAAATCTAAAAAAAAAAAAAAAAAAAAAGATATAAAAAAAACTTTAAAACACTGAAAAATAAAATTTTAAGAATAACTGCTGAAACTGAAATGAGAGACCCATCTTTACACTTACATCAAATGGAGCTACTGACTGCACTGAAGGGTAAAATCCAATAGTCAAAGGATACACCTCACCTACTTCAAGACAACACATAACATATGAGAGTTCTGACTGCCATGAATTGTTGTATTAAATGTGTCATTAGCTGGGCATATCTGAATGAAATCATTACTGCCATTCTTCCACACTGAACTGTCCTTTCTAAAACTCTGAATCCTGAATATGAGACCTCCAGAGACCATGGCCAGTGTTTAAGCAGGCATCCTCAAAAAGGAGACTGAAATGACTCAGGCAAATTATCTGGATTGATTTTTTCACTATTAATAAAAGATACTCGCTCAAGACACAAAACAAAGTAAAAGCCTTTAAGATTCATCCATCCCTGATGGCTGGCAGGTCTCAGAGCAAAGCACAGCTGTTTTCTAAGCTTTTAAGCAGTCTATCAGCAATGAAGTTCTAGACGTTCTATCTCTAGCAAATCCATTCCATCTTCGTCCTACTGCCTAAAGTCCAGGCCACATCACATCCTCTACAAACACTAGAACACTCTGTCCCTAACTTCCTTATCCCACCCTCCTTCCATAAGGCAGAGTGACCTTTCTGAAATTCAGCAGTGACCCTCTCAGTCCCCTGGAGCTAGCTAACGCAGCCCAGCCCCACCCACAAAGGACCTGGACACTGCAGGGATAGGGAGGTCCCAGGTGTCTGCATTTCTAACAAGGTCCCAAGAGATGCTAACACTGCTGATCAGGGAACCAGGCTTTGAGAACTACTGGCCTATAGCATCAAGTCCCAGCAAAAGAACCTATTTTCATCATAATACTAAGACACAATTTGTATTTTTCTCTGTGTTCACATTTATATCCATGGTGCAAAGACAAGAGTGGGTCAAACTGCAAGCTCTTTAACACTAATCAAGGTAGAGGTACCAAGTGTACCAGTAGCCACAGACTGGGAAAAAAAAAAAAAAAAAAAGCCCGCTTCACTTAAGAAGTTCCTTGATACAGCAGTTAAAATTATTAATTTTATTAAATATCAGCCCTCAAGTACATGGCTTTTAACACCCTTGTGCCCCAAAATAGTAAGTACACAAAGTACTTCTGTGAACTACTGAAGCACCATGGTAATCCCAGGAAAAAGCATGTGTTACACAATTTAAGATGAAAAATGAACTGCTTGCTCTTTTCATGGAATACTGCGTGACACAGTTTGAATGTTTGGCCCCTCCGAATCTCATGTTGAAATGTAACCCCTAATGTTAGAGGTGGGGCCTGGTGGGAGGTGTTTGAATCACAGGGGCAGCCCCTCACGAATGTCTTGCTGTTTTCTGATAGTGAATGAACTCTCAGGATTTCTGGTTGTTTAAAAGAGTGTAGCACCAGATGTTTGAGACCAGCCTGACCAACATGGTTAAACCCCATCTCTACTAAAAACAAAAATTAGCCAAGCGTGGTGGCAGGCACCTGTAATCCCAGCTACTCAGGAGGCTGAAGTAGGAGAATCACTTGAAACTGGAAGGCGGAGCTTGCTGTGAGCTGAGATCGCACCACTGCACTCCCGCCTAGGTGAAAGAGCGAAATTCCGTCTCAAAAAAAAAAAAAAAAGAGGGTAGCACCTTCCGCCTCTCTTGCTGCTCCTCCTCTAGCCATGTGACACGCTAGTTCCTCATCACCTTCTGTCACGTTTGTAAGCTTCCTGAGGCCTCACCAGAAGCAGATTCTGGTGAGGCCTCAGGAAGCTTACAAACGTGGCAGAAGGTGATGGATAATTTATAAAGGAATAAATTATAAATATCCCTTTATTTATAAAGAAACAAATTATCTGTGGCAGACTGGATAATTTATGAAGAAAATAGTTTTAATTGACTCGTGGCTCTGCAGGCTTTACAGAGCCATGAGTCAATTAAAACTATTTTCTTTATAAATTATCCAGTCTCAGGTATTCTTTTAGTAATGCAAATGGGCTAACACACCAAGTTTACTAAAAAGAATCAATGACAAATTATGGTTGTTCCAGCTTGGATATTGGCAGACATTTTCTTGAACATGAATAAAGTAAGGCTCCCAGTTTAAGGAAAACAACTGACAGAATTTGTTGTCGAAAATAAAAACTGAGCTTTCAAGTTAAATGTAGATAAACCAGCACCTGTCAATATGAGCTTGCTACCTCCCTATGTAAATTGGGGTAATGGTAACCAATGTGAATTTTTTATTTTTTATCTCATATTTCATTGTCTATCAATATTTGGAAGACTCACATATTTGGTAAACAAGTATTTTCCAAATGACCAATGAAGATGATAGAAATTATACTTGAGCAAAAGATCCATTCAAGGTGCATGACTTTGGGAGGCCAAGACGGGCGGGGATCACTTGAGGTCAGGAGCTCGAGACCAGCCTGGCCAACATGGTGAAACCTCATCTGTACTAAAAACACAAAAATTAGCTGGGCTTGGTGGCGGATGCCTGCAGTCCCAGCTACTTGGGAGGCTGAGGCAGAAAAATCAACTGAACCTAGGAGGCAGAGGTTGCAGTAAGCCAAGATCGCACCACTGCACTCCAAACTGGGTGACAGTGAGACTCCAACTCAAAAAAAAAAGGTGCAAGGAAAACAAATGAATTTTAACGTAACCAAGGACAAAACATTCACTATTTCATTCAAATTCTTATTGCAACTAACCTTACAGAAACTACTACTTGTTGAATTTTGGCGTGGTTATCAAAGAAAAATATCCATGATTATCTGAAGACTATTAAAATATTCCTTTCTTTTCCAATTATATATGTGTGTGAGTCTGAATTTTCTTCATATACTTTAACAAAACAACATATTGCAACAGATTAAATGTAGAAGCAAATATGAGAACCCAGTCATCTTAAAGTAAGCCAGACATTAGATACTGCTGCCAAAATATAAAACAATACACTATTATTAAATGTTTTAGTTTTAGAAAAAGCAGATGTTTTCATAAAAATATATAACTTCTAACATTTAATGGGTTTATATTTTTTAATAAATTAGGGATTATTTTTTAATTTATCAATTTTATTTTTTTGAGACACAGTAGTGCAATCATAGCTCACTGCAGCCTCAACTTCGCAGGCTCAAAAAAATCCTCCCACCTAGGCCTCCTGCTTAGCTGGGACAACAGGCGCACACCACCACAGCTAGTTAACTTTTGTATTGTGTGTAGAGAGAGTTTCTCTATGTTCGCCAGGGTGGTCTCGAACTCCGAGGCTCAAGTGACCCACCCCTGCTTGGCCTCCTGAAGTGCTGGGATTACAGGTGTCAGCCACTGCAGCAGGCCAATTTTAATTCCCAATATGGTAAACAGCAATAGATAACCACAAAAACAAAAGTTCCTTTGGAACTTCATTAACTTTTATGAATATAAAGGAGCCCTGAAACCAAAAAGTTCAAAAATCACAGACATATACTAACTCCCTAAAATGTAAATCTATCTATCTTTCCTTCTTTCTTTGATAAGGGCTCTCACTCTCACACAGGTTGGAGTGCAGTGGTGCAATCTCTGGCTGACCGAAACCTCCACTGAACCAGGCTCCAGCAGTCCTTCCACCTCAGCCTCTTGAGTAGCTGGGACTACAGGCGCACACCACCATGACTGGCTAATTTTTGTATTTTTTGTAGAGACAAGGTTTCCCAGTGTTGCCCAGGTTAGCCTCGAAAACTCCCGGGCTCAAGTGATCTGCTCACCTCAGCCTCCCAAAGTACTGGGATTAAAGGCATGAGCTACTGTGCCCAGCCAAATGTAAATCTTAAATAACTATTTATATTAAGGTACATAGGATAAATTTCCACAGTAAAACCACGGTGTTTCATTTTATATATACTGTTAAGGTTTTTAACCAAACTTAATCAATATCTTTAGAATCATAAAACGCCATATATGTTAGACAAATATGGCAGTTTTTTGTTTAATGCCACTTTATTATGACTCAAAATGCATATTGGATATAAAAACCTAACAACAAAAAAAGAACAATCATAGCATCCGAACTACTGAAAGGCTAGTGCCAATTTGATCAATACCATTAACAAAAATGAGTTAGTGTCAGGCATCTCACTTTCCTTCTTTCTGCCTTATTTTCTCTAAAGATGAGAAAATGGGAATGGTAACTAAATTGATTTAAGTCTCCAAGGAATGCTAAGAATATTATCAAATCAACACTAGTAAGGGGGGGTTGGTAAAAGATTAAAAAGCAACTATCAAATTGAAGGCAGAAACTTGAACAGATATTTGTATGCCAGTGTTCATAACAGCATGATTCACAGTAGCCAAAAGGTAAAACCAACATAAATGAGTTTTTTGTTTTTTAAGACAGGGTTTCTCATCTGTCACTCAGACTGGTATGCAGTAACATGATCACAACTCACTGCAGCCTTGAACTCCTAGGCTCAAGGTATACTCCCAAGTTGCTGGAACTACAGGTACATGCCACCAGGCTCAGCTAATTTTTTTTTTTAATTTTTGGCACAGACAGGGTCTTACTATATTACTTAGGTTGGTCTCGAACTCCTGAGCTCAAGCAATCCTCCCAGCTCAGCCTCCCAAAGGACTGGAATTGCAGGTATAAGCCACCACACCTGGCAACAACCCAGATGTCCACCAATGAACATGTAAACAAAATGTGGTATGTGTATGTGTACACACACACACACACACACACACACACACACACAAATGAAATATTATTCAGCCTTAAAAAGGAGAGTAATTCTGATACATGCTACCAAATGGATGAACTCTGAGAACATCATGCTACATGAAACAAGCCAGCTATAAAAAGACAAATACTATATGACTCCAGTGATATGAAGGACCAAGAGTAGATAGATCGTAGTAGGATTTCTAGAAACAGTAAGTAAAAGGGTGGGTGCCAGGGGCTGAGGGGAGGGGAAATGAAGCGTTAGTGTTTAATGGGCATAGAGTTTCAGTTTTGTAGGATGAAAAGAGTTCTGGAGGCAAATGATAGTAAAAAAAAAAAAAAAAAAAAAAAAAAAAAAAAAAAAAAAAAAAAAAAAAAAAAAAAAAAAAAAAAAAAAAAAAAAAAAAAAAAAAAAAAGTAAATGTACTTTAATGCCACTGAATTGTACACTTTAAAAAAATGGTAAAAATGGGCTGGGCACAGTGGCTCCCACCCATAATCCCAACACATTGGGAGGCTGAGGTGGGAGGATGGCTTGAACCTAGGAGTTTGAGACCAGTCTGGACAATATAGCAAGACCCCATCTTTACAAAAAAATTTAAAAAATTAGCCAGACATGAAGGTGCATACCTGTAGTCCCAGCTACTTGCAAGGCCGAGGTGAGAAGACTGCTTGAGCCCAGGAACTCAAGGCTGCAGTGACCCATAATCACACCACTGTATTTCAGTCTGAGTGACAGAGTGAGACTCCATCTCCAAAAACAAGAAAAAAAAAAGGTAAAACTGGTAAATTTAATGGCATGTATATCTCCCCTCAATTTTAAAAATGAGATAAGTTGGTTAAAAAGCAACTATTCATATAAAGTCTTTCAATAACAGATTGAAAGTAAATACAACTCAGCTTGCCATTATGTTTTTCACCCTGAACACTGTAACACAGGCCCAAAGGCGATCCTGGTGTTTTCATTAAGAATAAATAATGCTGGCCGGGCGTGGTGGCTCACGCCTGTAGTCTCAGCACTTTAGGAGGCGCAGATGGGCAAATCACGAGGTCAGGAGTTTGAGGCCTGCCTGGCCAATATGGTACAACCCTGTCTCTACTAAAAATACAAAAATTAGCTAGGTGCGGTTGCACACGCCCGTAATCCCAGTTACTCAGGAGGCTGAGGCAAGAGAATTGCTTGAATGTGGTAGGCAGAGGTTGCAGTAAGCTGAGATCATGCCACTGCGCTCCAGCCTGGCAACAGAACAAGACTCCACCTCAAAAAAAAAAAAACAAGAATAAACAATGCTGACCTCCACAGACTGGCCCAAACCTGTTTCTAATAATTACAGCTTATTTGCAAAACATTCCTGTAAATCAGTATAAAACCCACTCCTACTTTTAGTATATTACAATCTTAAACCAAAGAATACAAGTGTCTAATTGAATTAATGACCTGCTAGGGTTCTAGATGCCAGTAATGAAACACGTAAGATGCTTCCCACTCTAGGTTCCATACAATCCAGTTCTAATGCAAAGGAGGAACCCCAGAACTTGCTTGGAAGTTCAACTTAGGGACAGGATGGTGTAGCAGGTATGTTAGACCACCCATGGATTAATCAACCACTAAATCTTCATTAAACAGCTATTAATATTATTAACATTATACATAAGGCCCCTGTGCTGTGTTCTCTCCTTCTCTTGTCCCCAATTAAATATTCTACTTTCTAACTTCAGTTATTTTCACTACAGTTTATTTTGTGTTATCTGATTCCTACTTTCTACCAACACACATAAAACTTACCATCGGGACTAGAGAGGTAAAAAAAGCATTTTGGTTTGTTTTGTTTTTTAAATCATTTGAAATAATGTTAGAGATTGGAGATACATTAGGGAATATATTTTCCACTTACACAATTTTCACAGGAACATAATCATTAAAAGCTGTAATGAAGCAGGAGTGGCGAGACACAAACCTCTCGAACACAGGCGTGAGCCACCACATCCAGTCGGGAGCTACGAGGAATAAAAAGCCACTTCCTTCCGCAGTTCAGTGTTTGAGAGGTTTGGTCTTGCCTTTCCTGCTTCAGTAAGAGTGCAACCACTCTCGAAAACAGTTTGGTACAGTGGGCACAGTGGCTCCTGCCTGTAATTTCAGCACTTTGGGAGGCCGAGGTGGGCGAATCACCTGAGGTCGGGAGTTCAAGACCAGCCTGACCAACATAGAGAAACCCCGTCTCTATTGAAAACACAAAATTAGCTGGGTGTCATGGTGTATACCTGTAATCCCAACTACTCGGAAGGCTGAGACAGGAGAATCACTTGAACCCGGGAGGCAGAAGAATTGCTTGAACCCGGGAGGCAGAAGTTGCAGCGAGCCGAAATGGTGCCATTGCACTCCAGCGTGGGCAACAAGAGCGAAACTCCATCTCAAAAATAAATAAATAAATAAAATAGTCTGGTATTTCTAGTATTACTGAAGATGTGAATACCCTGCAAACAGCATTCCCACTCCTGAGTGTGTGCACCAGACACATTCCCTGTAAGTGCTCAAGGAGAAATAGATACAAGGTATTCACACACAACGTATTCACAGCAGTGGGTTTATGCCAGCTCCGAACTGAAAACAACACAATGGATCAAACATGCTGTATTTAAAGAACAGAATTCTATATAACAGCATAAATGAACACTACACAGAACAAAATGGGTGAATTTCATAAACACAATATTGAGCAAAACAATCTTATGGACCAGGTGTGGTGGCTTACACCTGTAATCCCCGCACTTTGGGAGGCTGAGGCAGGAGGGATCACTTGAGCCCAGGAGTTTGAAACTAGGTTGGGCAACACAGAGATCCCGTATCTCCAAAATGAAAAGTAAAAATATTAGCTGAGCATGGTGACATGCAGCTGTAGTCCCAGCTACCAGGAGGCTGAGGTGGGAGGATCACTGGAGCCTAGTAGATTGAGGCTTGTCACTGCAAGCCATCCTGGGTAGCAGAGTGAGATCCTGAAGAAGAAAAGAAAAAGCAAGAAAAGAAAGGGAAAGGGAAGGGGAAGGGGAAGGAAAATTGGGAAGGGGAAGGGAAAAGAGGAAAGAGAAAGGGGAAGAGCAAAGGGGAAAGGGGAAAGAGGAAGGGGAAAGGGGAAAAAGGAAGAGGAAAAGGAAGAGGAGAAGGG
>NW_016107321.1:6528538-6534061 GCF_001604975.1 Cebus imitator
AAGGGGAAGGAGGAATGGGGAAGGAGAAGGGGAAAGAGGAATGGGGAAGGAGGAATAGGCAAGGGGAAGGAGGAATGGGGAAGGGGAAGGAGGAATGGAGAAGGGGAAGGAGGAATGGGGATGGGAAAGGAGGAGTGGGGAAGGAAAAGGGGAAAGGGGAAGGAGAAGGAAGCAGGAACGGGGAAGGGGGAAGGGAAAGGGGAAAGGAAAGGGGATGAGGTGGAGAGATGGGGAGGGGAGGGGAGGGGAGGAGTGGAAAAAATGGAAAGGGAAGGAAAAAGACCCCATCTTTATGAAAAATAAAAACATTAGCCAGACATGAGGGAATATACGCCTGCCGTCCCAGCTACTTGAAAGGCTGAGGTAGGAGGATTGCTTGAGCCTGGGAACTGGGGGCTGCAGTGAGCCATGAGGGAAAGGGAGGAGAAAAAGGAATGGGAAGGGAAAGGAAAAGCTAAAGGGAAAGTAAAGAGAGGAGAAAAGAAAAGGAAAAAGAAAAAAATTAGGAAAAGGAAGGGGAAGGAAAGCTCTTATGAAAGAATACCTATAATATGAATCAATTATATGAAGTTCAAAAACAAGCCAAAATAATTTTATCAGTTAACAGTAAATACACTGGTAGTACGACTAAAAATTAAAAAGAAACATATTACTAAAAACAGTGCAATGGTTACTTGGGGGGTAGTTACTGTGAGCTGGGAGAGGCACAGATAGGTGTGTTGCTGTTGTGCTGGACATATTTCATGTCTTTACCTGGGTGGTAGCTATGGGGTGTTCACTTTACTCTTTATTAGATATATGCCTAACATATCCTTCTATATGTATATCTCACAGCAAATTAGTTTTTTTAATTTGAGAATTTTTTAACTTGAGAAACCTCTTATAAACAGGTTTAACAAGCTGTGAACTACATTAGCCATCAGTCCTCTGGGATTTTTAGAAAACTTAACTTAGTAAGAAAGTTTTTTTAAATTATCATATCCATCCTTAAGGACTACTCTCCCAATCTAGAAAATCCCAATAAAGCATAAAGATGCTATTTTAGTTCTCAAGCTAAGGTGTCTACAAAGAAAATGCACATTAACAGTAATGAATGGATATAAAATTTCAGAATAAAGTCCTATTTCTTTCTAAAGGATAAAAATACAGGACAGTAGTTAAACAAAAAAGTAGATTTGGAAAAAAATCAGATGAACGCAGAGTAAAAAAAATATATAGAAAATGTTCAATAAAATATGCAAACACCCTAAAGTTTCAGCTTGTGACTACAGGCTTGTTTGGGGGTTGCGGAAAAGAAAGGGAGGAAGGCCAGGAGAGGTGGCTCATGCTTGTAATCCCAGCACTTGGGGAGGCCAAGGCCAGCAGATCACTTGAGGCCAGGACCTGGGCAATATAAGGAACCCAGTCTCTACAAAAAGTACAAAAATTAGCCGGGCATGGTGGCATATGACTTAGTCTCAGCTACTCAGGAGGCTGAGGTGGGAGGATGGCTTGAGCTTGGGAGAGGGAGGTTGCAGTAAACTGAGATTGTACCACTGTGTTCCAGGCCTGGGCAACAAGAGCCAGACCCTGTCTCAAAAAAAGAAGAAAGAGGAAGGAGGAAGAGGAAGATGGGGGAGGGGGAGGGGGGAGG
Source organism: Cebus imitator (assembly GCF_001604975.1). Taxonomy (NCBI): domain Eukaryota; kingdom Metazoa; phylum Chordata; class Mammalia; order Primates; family Cebidae; genus Cebus; species Cebus imitator. The sequence goes on from NW_016107321.1 coordinate 6,530,172, forward strand.
AGGAGGTGGAGAAGGAGGAGGAGGAGGACGACGACGACAACGAGGAGGACGAGGATGATTTCCTGTTTTATGATTTGAATCCAACACATTCCAGTTTCTCCTCCTGGGAGGCTAACTCTGTTGCCTGAGGGGCCCGTGGAGGATGTGGACACAGGATGTCCTCACAGCTCTACCATCTAGGAACAGGGATCCTGTGCTTTCTGTCCCTTTCTCCTCTCCACACCCAGGCCTCCCTTCATTGCCCTTCTGTCCACAGATGGCAGCAGGTCCTGAACTCTGCACTTCTTTTTAAATAAAGTAACTATGACAACTTGCTTCTTTTTTTTTTTTTTTTTCTTTTTTTTTTTGAGATGGAGTCTTGCTCTGTCACCCAGGCTGGAGTGCAGAGGTGCAATCTCAGCTTACTGCAACCTCTACCTCCCAGGTTCACACAATTCTCGTGCCTCAACCTCCCGAATAGCTGAACTGCAGGCACCTACCACCACGCCCAGCTAATTTTTGTATTTTTAGTAGAGACTGGGTTTCACCATGTTGGCCAGACTGGCCTCAAACTCTTGACCTCAAGTAACCTGCCGGTCTCGGCCTCCCAAAGTGCTGGGATTACAGGCGTGAACCACTGTGCCTGGCCCGATGACCTACTTCTAATTACAATCACTCGTTTCAGAACTTTCAAGAACCTACAAATACCCACTGAGCATGAAGCAGTTTTGTTTCCTAATTAGTTTCAATGGCTGCCTAGAGGTTGGTTCAAATTTGCTCTCAGAGCCTGCCTTTGAAGGCTAGAATACTCTCAGCAGCTACTCGTTATATGGCTATTGACAAATGCAGGGAAACGTACATCCAGAAGAAACTTCTGCAAAGGTAAATGGATTTTACAATGATTTTATATATTTATTGTGTTATCATTTTCCATCTCTAGTTCTCAAAACGTGCTAGTGAGATTATAAATACTGTGTGACTAGGTTTATTTGAAAGATGTGTTTCTAGTACAACTGTGTTAGTCTCAAATCATTTTCCCATTGATTTGTGTTGTAACTTACAGAGATGGAGTCTACAGAATTCTGTCTTATTCAGAACACTGCCAGCTCCTTCAGGTGTGGCACCCAGAAGTACTGAGCACATGAGCAGACTCACATAGCAAGGGTAGAGGCATTTGTTTTATTTAATTAATTATCCCTATCTAAATCACAAACTCCTAGACAGAGGCAATGTTTTACTCCAATTTTTATGCCACCTGCAATTCCCACCTGCATTTAATTAAGTGTTCAATAAGGTACTGAGTATGGCACAGTGCCTCAGTTTAAGGAAGTGGGAAACAACATTAACTGAATGAGTTTCTCTGTGTGAAACCCAAGTCAACACCAGCCACTTGGAAGCCCAAGGCTGAGGGTATTTCAGCCCTGTGAGCAAAAGCCACAAGGGCCAGGGATCCACTGCCAAGTTCACAGAATCACAAATAGGTGTATTTTCAAGGAAAGCTACTCGCTATTTACTTTATATGGCTGATTTCAACAGCCAATTCTGAGAATATGAACATGTAATTATCTGTACAGAGAGAGGAGGGAATGGAGCTTGCAGACAAACCTCTTGATGAGTAGTTTAAAAGAAAGTGGGAGCTAGATACTTCTGAGAGTGAATCTACACCTGAGACTCAGATATTAAAATACTGTGGTACCATTTTGGGGCTCACCAGTATCAAAAGTCAGGTGCCTTCATTAAAAGGGGGGGCATTTTGGGGCATGGTGGCTCACACCTGTAATCCCAGCACTTTAGGGGACCAAGGCGGGTGGGGTGGATCACCTGAGGTCAGGAGTTTGAGACCAGCCAGGCTAACCTGGTGAAACCCTGTCTCTACTAAAAATACAAAAATTAGCTGGGCATGGTGGTGGGTGCCTGTAATCCCACCTACTGGGGAGGCTAAGGCAGGAGAATCACTTGAACCCAGGAGGCAGAGGTTGCAGTGAGCTGAAATCATGCCATTGCACTCCAGCCTGGGTGACAGAGAGAGACTTTGTCTCAAAAGAAAAAGGGGGGAGGGCACTTTATTTATCAAAGCAACAAAGACTGAAAGAAATGATAATAGCCTATGTCACATGTCACACAGGGTACACAGAAATGAGGGAGCAATTTGGTGATATAATTCAAAAAGACTTAAAATGCTGCAAAGCCTTTTGATTCATTAATTCCATTCTGGAAATTTATCCTAAGAAAATAATCTTACATTGTACGAGGACTTGGCTACAAGCATTTCAACTTGCAGCGTTTCTATAAGGGAAAAATATGAAATAATCAGTATGTCCAAATTGGGATATTGGTTGAATAAACATTTATAAAGACATAAAACAGGATACCATATAACCACTAATAATTATATGGTAGAAGACTTCAGAACATGAATAGATGATCTCAATAAGTAAAAAGTAAAATTACATATTACACTTTCACGATGCTCTGAAATGGCTTCTGCCCACTAATATATCTTAAGGAGATTACAACAAATGAAATTTTTAATTGCCAGAATCACAGGAAAGTATTGGAAATCTCTAAGGAAGAGATAAACATACATAAGGGAAAGCCAGGGTCAACTGAGAGGGGACACATGCGGATGCAAAACAAGCACGGGAATTGGAATTAGGGCAACCAACAGTCACAGTTTACCAAGGAACTGTCCCAGTGTTAGCACTGAAATTTCCACATCCCAGGAAACCCATCAGTCCTGGACTAACCAGACAGTTGGTCATTCTATCAGATATCCAAACTCCGGTCCAACCTCTAGGGGGAGAGGTTGACCCTGAGTCCCGTACATTCAGCAGGACTCACAGGCTAATGTTGTCCATGATTCTAGCATCCCTGCATGTCAGAGCAAATACAAATCTTACCTGACTGCAAACATTCCCAATTTAGGAAATAAGGATTCTCCCAGGTAAGATTCAACCAAAAATCTGTCTATGGTTAAAAATTACTAAACAGACAAAACAAGTCACTTGGGTTCTTAGTACAAACAACAAATTTAGCTCCCCAAATCTTCAGAAACTGAAACAGAACTTTAAATAATTGGGTTTGAAATGTTTAAAGGAATTATAAAGCAAGACACTATCTGAAATGACCAGAAATAACCAAATCTTTTAGAAATGAAAAACCTATTTCTGTAATAAAATGTAGTATACAACTGAGACATCTGCTAAAAAAGGAATTAATGAACTTAATCTAATAGCTCAAGAAATTACCCACCAGTTTTTTTATAGCACAGAGACAGAGAGATAGAACTATAAGAGATTAAGAGAGATGACAGATTAAAAAGGGCAAATCTAATTAAAATTCTAAAAGGACAGAACAGAGAAAATGGAAAAGAAATATCTGAAGACGTAATAACTGAGAATTTGCCAAAACCGATTAAAAAAAGCAGAGACACAAGAAGCAGCACAATATACGCCAAGCAGGAGAAATAAAGAAGAAATCCACACCTGGGCACATTTTGGTGAAACAATGAAAACACAAAGAGAACAGTTCAGAAGTAACCAAAAAGAAAAGACAGGTACTTACAAAAGAATGACAATTAGATGACAGAGACATCTCAATAGCGGTACTGGCCACCAAAATTAATGAAATACTATCCTCAAAGCACTCAGAGAAAACAGAATTATATTCCCAGAAAGACTGTCTTTTAAAAATTAGAGGCTCTTGATCCAAGATGGCCGTTTAGGAACAGCTCAGGATTGCAGCTCCCAGTGAAAGCACAGAGGGTGAGTGGACGCCACATTTTTATTGCCCACAGACTAGGAAATTCCCAGGCGGAAGAGCTCCACAGGTCCCCAGCACGGCTGTTTCGGCCAGCGCGGCTGTTTCACCAGTGCAACTGTGCCAGCCGGCGCCGCTGCTTTGCCCCGCGC
>NW_016107321.1:6539671-6550996 GCF_001604975.1 Cebus imitator
AAATCACACTGCCACGTGTGTACCTATGCAACAATTTTGCATGTTCTTCACATGTACCCCCAAACCTAAAATGCGATAAAATAAATAAATGGGGGAAAAAAAAAAGAATTAAGAGTGAAATAAGAAGACCATTTAAAAAGAACAGAAGCTGAAATTTAAAGCCAACTGACTTCACGATATAAATCTAAAGAATATTCTTCAGGTAGAAGGAAAATGTCTCAGAAGGAAGGTCTAAGGTAGAAGAAGAAATAATGAAAAGACAAATTGTTAAACATGTAGGTAAAATTAAACAAGGTGTTCAAAATGGAACAATAAAGCAGTAACAGCAGACTCTTATATTAATGTATAGCAGTTACCAACTTCTAGGTATAGCTCTTAAAGCTTTATAGGTACCGTATTTCTCATTTAAAAGCCTTAGCCTTATGAAAAAGATCCTTTTATTGTCCACATTTTATAGGTGAGGAGACTGAGGCACAGGAAGGTTATTTTGCCCAGCGCTACTCATCTGGTAGGCATGAGGAGTTGGGGGTCACACCAGGCTGTCAGTTTCAGTTTCTAGTTTATGTGCTTAACCACTAGACTGTGTCTATGGCGAGTGTGGGGTAGAGGTAGAAAACTAAAAAAAAAAATAGACAATTTGATCAAAAAAAGGATGACCAGAGCCAAAAGTACTCTGAGGCCTTTATATTGTTTTACAAGGATAGTTAAAATACTCAGCCTTATACTTAATTATCTTAGGTAAGCATGATAAAATTTAAAGGGCAATCACTAAAAGACTAGAAATAAAGTATAAAACTTCCAAATCATTGGAGAAGGAAAAATAGAATGGAGGGTGGGTGCAGGGGAGACCAAAATTAATCCCTTAGAAAGAGAAAAACAAAACAAAAGGAAAAATAAATGGAAATTTTAAAAGCTTCTGCGCAGCAAAGGAAACAACCAACAAAGTAGACACAATCCACAGAATGGGAGAAAGTATTTGCAAAACTATTCATCCAGCAAAGGATTAATGACCAGAATATATAAGGAACTCAAATAACTCAACAGCAAAAGACATTCTAATTTAAAAATGGGCAAAGGATCTGAAAATACATTTCTCAAAAGGAGACAACAAATGGTCAGCAGGTACATGAAAAAGTGTTCAACTTCATTGATCCTCAGGGAAATGCAAATAAAAACCATAATGAGATGTCCCCTCACCCCAGTTAAAATGGCTATTACTAAAGAGTCAGAAAGTAACAAATGCTGATGTGGATGCTTGAGCCCAGGAGATCGAGATCAGCCTGGGCAACAAAGTGGGATCCTGTTCCTACAAAAAATTTAAAAATTAGCCAGAGTGGTGGCATGTGCCGCCTGTGGTCCCAGCTACTCGAGATTGAGCTAGGAGAATCACTTCAGTCTAGGAGGTGGTGGCTGCAGTAAGCCATGATCATGCTACCACACTCCAGTGACACAGTGAGACTCTATCTCAGAACAAAACACAACACAACACAACACAATACACTTCTTGGCTATGGGAAAGGCAGTATTTTGAAAGAGAATTTATTGCCTTAAATGCTTATGTTAGTCTGGGCATGGTGGATTACATGTGTAAATCCCAACACTTTAGGAGGCAAAGGTGGGAGGACTGCTCAAACCCAAGAGTTCAAGACCATCCTGAGCAACACAATAAGTGTTTTTGCTACAAAAAATTAAGAAATTAGCCAGGCATGGTGGCACATGCCTGTCGCCCCAGCTTCTCGGAAGGCTGAAACAGGAGGATCACTTGAGCCCTGGAGGTCAAGGCTGCAGGAAGCCTAACTGTGCCACTGTACTCCAGCCTGGGCTACAAAACGAGACCCTGTCTCCAAAAAAAAACCAACTTATGTTATAAAAGAAGACATGCTATAAATTAAGGAGCTAAACATTCAACTTAAAAAGTAAGAAAAGAAAAGCAAAAACCAAAAAAAAAAAAAAGAAGAAAATAATAAAAAAGAAATTAAAAAAAAAAAAAAACATTAGGGAGGCTAAACAAAGCGAAACACTGATTCTTTGCAAAAAGTAATCAAAGACACAAACCTCTGGCAAGATAGATAAAGGAGAGAGAGCAGTACAAATAAACACTGGGAGTGAAAAGGGGGCTAAAACTAACTACAGACACTGTGAAACTTAAAATAACACCATGAACAAGTTAATACTATAAAATTAGATAACATATGAAACAAATAAATTTCTAAGAAATACAATTTAACAAAACTACCTCACAAAGAAAGATAGTCTAAACTGTTCTAAACCACTAAAGAAAATGAATCTGTAGTTTAAAATCATACCACAAAGAAATCAGGCCATATATTTCACAAAGAAGTTCTCCCAAACATTCAAGAATAGCCTACAGCAGTATTACACAAACTCAATCAGAATATAGAAAAAGTGATAATATCCACAATTCGTTCTAAGAGGTTATTAGAAAATCTACTAGTCTACTAATTAGAAATATAATCTATTGGATATAATTCATACTATATGTTTCATTTATCCAATACAATCTATTGGCCATAATTCATGCAAAAAGAGAAAAGAGTGGGGAAAATGATCACTGCAAAACAAGCAAAAAAGTATCCTAAAATTCAACAGTTTTTTTTTTTTGTAGATTCCAAATCAGGAAGAGAATTTCCTTATTCTGATAAAGGATATTTACCTACAATCTATAGCAAACATCACATTTAAGAATGAAATGATATGATAGAATATATTTGCTGGGAAGAAAAAAACAAGAATGAAATGAAATAAAAGATGTCTGTATCATGCTATTGTAGAAATCCTAGACAAAGTAGAAAGATGAGAACCCTACTATCACACAGTACTGGACGTCCTAGCCAGCACAGTAAGATAAGAAAAATAAATACGAGGTAGCATAACATTGGAAAGGAAGAAAGCAAACCACCTAGGCTGAAATCCCAAACAAATGCACGTGCAAATTATTAAAGGTGATTTCATAAACGTTATGTCATTTAAGACAGCCATATAAAAGGAATCATTAGTCCCATTTTCTCTATAAGAAAACTGAGGCTAAGAAAGGTTTTTAGCAACTTGCCTGAAGTTAAAGTCCCCCGGTATATTAAGTGCTGAAGCTGGAATTCAAACCAATTGATAATTTCAGTGCTCTTCATGCTACACCACATGACCTCCCCTCAGTTAATACTCACCCATTTTACCAGTGGGCTAACAGACAGCTGCAATAGTATCATTTGCCACTTTAAAAACAGTGACTTGGTCACATTCACCGGCTAAGAACACCCTCCTCAGCCTGGCATTCAAGGCCCTTCACAGAAAGGCCACACACCTATCTATCATGCCAGTCTTGTGCTCCACCTGTGTCCACTAAAAAATTATGCTCCTCTCAAAGTATTAATGTATTTACTGCCCATACTAAGCTCCAAGCAAATCCATCTAAGTACAATGTTTATTCCAAATTCCCCCAATTTTAGCCATCTTTCATGATGCAGCTTCAACATCACCTATTCCATATATCCTTGCCAATTCCTCCCTAGTAGGTACAGTCTTTCACAGCAAATGTTTCTATCTTAAGTTGCTCATTTGATTCTACACCATATTATGGGTATTTGGGCCCCTATTATCCCTGCAAACTTGGAAGTTGCTTAAGGGTAAGGACTTTTAAATGTCTATTCATCAAGATACCTAGCAAGCAAAATGTACATATATATTAGGTATTCAATAAATGCATGTTCAATTGAATAAAAGTGCTTTTATTTGCTGTTAAAATTGTTTTCCTCTAGAAACAAATGACCCTATGTAGGAATAAAAATACTTTTCCAATGATGTCATAAACTACATTATTTTATCAACCAATAAACTACAGGAAAAGTCTTTTTACTGCCATGACAGAAATAAACACTGTACATGCGTACGTTTGGCCACGCAAGTGCTAGACAGAGCTTAACACAACTCCATTCGCCCTGAAATATGAACCCAGATCTGTATGGATCTCAAACCCATACACTCTGGGTTGGCTTCCTCTCTTCACTGTAAACATGCCATTGTGTCTTAAGACTTAACTTCCTGGTGTATCTTCCCTACTACAATGTGAACCTTCTGAGGGCAAGAAATACGTCTTCATCACTGAATCTCCAGGCCTAGAAAAGAACTCAGTAAATATTTGTTGACAAATAACCATTAAATGTAGGAAGAAGCCCAACATGCTGACCCTTCCAAAAGCATCACTGAGGGTCCTCACAAAAGAATAAAGAGATGACCCTGAATGGGAAATTACAAGTCCTATTATGTTCACTAACTTCTTATTAAGAAGAAAACTGCATATTTTAGAAAACTTTCAATTGAAATAGCTGAAATAAAAATTTGGGGGTTCTTAAAAAGCTAAATTCTAGTCATATAAAACACTGTAGTCTTGGATGGCAATAAACCGATCAAGCATAATTACATAATAAAGTTTATCTTATTACTAATAAATACCATTACAATAAGAGTTCCAGGCCCGGCACGGTGGCTTACACCTGTATCCCAGCACTTTGGGAGGCTGAGGAGGGCGGATCATGAGGTCAGGATATCGAAACCATCCTGGCCAACATGGTGAAACCCCGTCTCCACTAAAATATAAAAAAAGTAGCTGGGCGTGGTGGCACACGCCTGTAGTCCCAGCTACTCAGGAGGCTAAGGCAGGGGAATCGCTTAAACCCGGGTGGCAGAGGATGTGGTGAGCCAAGATGGTGCCACTGTACTACAGCCTGGGTGACAGAGCAAGACTCTGTCTCAAAAAAAGAAAAAAAGAATTCCAAGTAGCCAAAAATATCCCCAAGCTCCTGCCAATGTCCCACAGTACAGTGTTTAGGTGATAGCACCACACTGAAATTTACTAGGAATACAAGACCAGTAAGACAAGATATTTTCACAGACGCATGGTAATACAGAAAATTTTAACTAGTCTATGGTCTAGCACACATAAAAGAATAAACAAGTTTAGATGTAATAAAGAAGTTTACTCTCTTGGTTACAGGTACAGAGGAAATTAAAACAAGTCTGCATTAGTCCTACCACCACATCCCACATTCTAGAAAATTATTATATCTGTAAAAAGAAAGGTGCAATTTTGATAAATCAGAATTTTAAAATGTATTTTGGATTATTACTTAGAACTCGTAAAGCTTAACTAGCACAAATTTCAGTAAATTTTTTAACTTACAATTTCAAGTTCCTTTAAAAAAACTGAATTGAATGAATTACAACAGATAACAGCAGTTTGTAATTTTCCTAATTTTTTACAGCCAAATATTTTCATGAATACCTATATATTGTTAAACTAAAATAAAAACAAAACACCAATTTACATCATGATGAGTAAATCTGTTTTCACATCTGCTGCCATCATTTTTACTTGCAAAAATAATCCCCTGGCATTTTCATGTTTTTCATATAGAAAGGACTCAGATGGAGAACTGAAACGCAGCCAGCAACTGAACAGAGCCCTGGCGATAGCCCAGCCACGGTTGGGTTCTATGGGAGGGATGAATTCCAAGTGAGTCTTTCCTGGTTCTGATGGTAAGCAGAAGTGCCTGACCGTCAGCCAACAGATGGACAGGGAAGACACAGAGAGCATGCCCACACTGTCCATTTAGGCCAGAGATCAGGGCAGGGCAGGGCAACAGGGAAACAAAGCTAACCATGGACCTGTGCCCATACAAATGGATGCACTTCCAATACTAATACATGTGCTTACAACTACACGGAAGCGGCTGTGAGCTACTCATTCAATTATTTCCAACATACAGAGAGAATCTCAGTGTGGTGAACAGCGCTCACAAACAGGCCTGGCACGGAAGGAGTAAGCAGGCCTGGACTGTAAGGCAAACTGCAGTAGGAATTCAGGTAGGAATCATCAGTTCGAGACTGAGGGAGGAGAATATAGATGTCAACACCATAAATGGCTAGCAAAAGCATTTCCTTACTTTGCCAAAACTCTCACATAATGATTTTCTGGACAGAAATATTCTCATTTCCTCATTACAATGGAATTACTGTGATTAATAAACAAATAATTGTTTATTGTTGCTTAACAACAACAACAACAAAATTTACCAACAGACCAGTCCAAGACTAGGTAACATAAAGTTAACATAAAAATACAAGATCTGGACCCTGAAAAGTAAACAGTTCACAATCTGTTAGGAAGGGTAAACTCACATACATGAAATAATCAGAGAACAATTAAGAGTGAGGATGTGGAGCTCTGTGTAGGCTTGAATAACCAAAGACCTTGAGAATCAAGCCAGCAACAGAAAAGTGTTTAACCTGAAAAGCAAGAGAATTGGGTCACTGTACTATCGGTGACTACTGAAGACCAAGACGAAGGAAGAATGGACATATCTGGAGCAGACAACATGCTGGTTAACCTTTCACGGCCACAGCAACCCTGTGAGGTAGGTATCATCCCCATTCTACAGGCAAGGAAACTGAGGCTCATACCTGGGGCAAGTTCTGTGGTGTCAGTTTTTTCATTTGTAAAATACAACCACTGTGGTCTCAGTTTCTTCGTTGGTAAAATACAGGAATTAACATAATCAGCAGTTTTCAAACTGGGACCTGCAAAGTACCAGTTTTCTAGCATTGAAGTGGGCGGGGCCATAGGCCAAATGTACCAAAGCCTCTGGTCAGCAGCTCAGTACACATTTCTCCACAGAGTGTTTTGCCATTATAACCATAGCACTGAGGACAGCATTCAGTATATAATAGGTGGTCAGTTAAAAAGTGAGGGATGAATGAATCAAGCAGATGGCACCTCATCACTGACTCTAAGCTGACTCTCATTCATAGTGGCTCATTTCCTTATATGTCTAGCAATGTTTTTGTCATCAGCATATCCCCAGCTCTTCATCAGTGGATGGAGGGTAGCATTCTTCCTGAGGGTATTTGCATTTATTTCTGCCGAGCATCCCTGGGCTCTTCCGACTCAGAAGCATTTAGATTCGTTTCTCAGCTTGGGGTTTTCCAGACCATGCAGGTAGCATAAATTCAAATCCCAAGCCCAATGGTCTCAAAAGAGACTTTTTCTTTTTTAACTCCATTTGATGACGGATGTTTTTGTTTTGTTTTCCAGCGTGGTCTCATCTGGCCTGAATAAGTCCCAGGCCCCGGCCTTCAGTGCTTACTTCCCACTCCAGTTTTAGACCTTCTGTCTCAGAAACACTCACTCCTCTTTCTCTTTTCCCCCTACCTATGGATTTCTCTCACTTTCGTGTGATAAAGATTTTTAAAGAATGTTTGCTGTATCTTTTGCAGTATTTCTAAGTGCTTATAGCAGGAGAGGTTTCCAGAATATATGGTCAGCCTCATTTACAGGAGGGGTCCATAATCTACTGCTTTTAACTTCAGATGTGGTTTAGAAATCATTCCTTGAGGTAAGTGAGCACAGAAACCACAGAAGCCATCAAAGGATGGGAGGACACCCCAGAGGACTCCCAGAGAGGGTGAAGAGAAACACAAGAGAGAGGCCGAAGCCGGCTGGGGTGGAGGAGGAGCCTGATGTGCAAGGAGCAGACCTGCTGAAGCAGAAGGCTGGAGGCAATTCATTTCCTACTGAAAGGAGACCAACTTGCACTTCAGTAATTAGTTCTGAAGGATGACTGGTAGGTAAATGAACATAATGATTACATTTACTGGTAATTCCACCAATAAAGAGGATACTTTAAGAATATAGTAGTAACGGCCAGGCGCGGTGGCTCAAGTCTGTAATCCCAGCACTTTGGGAGGCAAAGGCGGGTGGATCACGAGGTCAAGAGATCAAGACCATCCTGGTCAACATGGTGAAACCCCGTCTCTACTAAAAATACAACAATTAGCTGTGCATGGTGGTGCATGCCTGTAATCCCAGCTACTCAGGAGGCTGAGGCAGGAGAATTGCCTGAACCCAGGAGGCGGAGGTTGCGGTGAGCCGAGATCGCGCCATTGCACTCCAGCCTGGGTAACATGAGTGAAACTCCGTCTCAAAAAAAAAAAAAAGAATATAGTAGTATCATCACTTGCATATATAACGCTATAAGGATAAGCACACAGATCCAAAGTCGAATCAAATTCAGGCAGGAAATAGCACAAAGGAAACCCCAAGTACAAGGAAATAAGATGAATGAAGGGGACGTTGTGCTCTCCTTGCTATAAAGTGGTAAAATTCAGAGCACAAGCCAAAACCTTATGTTTTACACAAGAATTTTGTTATACAGAGTAGAAAATAGGTGAACTACCACCAAAGGCTTCGAAACATTTATTATTCTGTTTCAATTATTGTTGAATGTAGCTAAACATAGTGTTTCAAAATTTCTAAAAATGATTTTCTTTTACTGTAATAACCAATTATGGAAGTTATTAATAGTTACAAGTTGGCAAAATGAGGGTAAAAGAAGCCATGTAAGCCATAGTGGCACCACTATATCTAAGCTCTCACTGATGCACATCTTTATAGATTTTTTTTTTTTTTTTGAGACAGTCTTACTCTGTCACCCAAGGCTGGAGTGCAGTGTTGGGATCTCAGCTCACTGCAAGCTCTGCCTCCTGGATTCAAGCGATTCTCCAGCCTCCTGAAGAGCTGGAACTACAGGCATCTGCCACCATGCCCAACTAATTTTTGTATTTTTAGAGGCAGGGTTTCAACACGTTGGCCAGGCTGGCCTGGAACTCCTGACCTCAAGTGACCTGCCTGCCCTGGACTCCTGAAGTGCTAGGATTACAGGTGTGACCCACCATACCCGGCCTATAGATTTTCATGTAATATAATGTTCTGTATATGAAATAATTAAAATAATTCTATACAGAGAAAGGGTTAATATGAGATGGGGTTCATCAAGAAAGCATCTGCGTTTCTGGAAGATCCAGATGCCTGCTTCACACAGGTGTTATTACAATAACAATGAAAAGAATAAAAAGTGTCAGGGAAAATTCAGTTGATTCTTGACTACTACCATGCCTGATAGGTGCACAAATATAACATGAGAAAATTAACTGCAGGATTTAAATCTTGTAGCCATTCTTCCCAGAAAATAGCATTACCTCAAATCAGAGTAGACACTGGGTAGCAGGAAAAAAGATAATGATCTAAATGTGCACATTTCAGTCAAAGGTTATAATCATAGCTGGGCATAATGAACATTAGTTTGGGGTTCAGCAATGATTTATACCACCTAGTTCTTACAGGGAATTCATATTCACTTATCAAAAGCTTACCTTTTAGAAAGAACAAATCAGTTCTATTTCCTATAAGTACTTATACCATAATCTTAAGATCTTAACAAAATAGTATTTGTCCACCCAAACGTGGAGATACTCAACTTGACCCAGGAATAAACAAGAAATAAAAATCAACTAGGGTTATCAGGAAAAGGTTATACAACTAAGAAGCATAAGTTCAAAGGAAGTACTTAATGTATAATGAACATGCACTGTTGTTTTAAAGAATCTATTAGAAACATGACTCTTTCCAAGAAGAATGTAAAGCACCTAATTAAAAGCACATACAAAATAAGATTGTTTATAATAACTTTTGAAAGGAAAAACAGAGTTAAGAAAAAGAAGATAGCAGTAACGTTAACGTCAAGCATAAAAATCTTGGCCCTAAGTATGCTCTTGATCAGAGCAAGGAGAGACTCAGGATGAGTTACACAAATCTTAACAGAAATGAGGAAACTATCTAGTTAGCCAGGAAAGATATTCTTCCCAGTAGTAAGTGTTAAAGAAATGTCAGCAATGAAGCACTACGGAAGAGTCATCAGATGATGAAAGGGACAAAGACAATAATCTCACACAAATGTAAAAACAGAGTTTACAATTATTTCCTATAGCCAAACACGAATCAAAGCTTAACATTAATGGGTAACTCAGTAAAAGCAATGTTTTAAGGGCTAGGTTAATGGGGTCCAAAACACGCTATGAACAAAATAGACAAGAGAACCTGCCCTTCCCCTTCCCCTAAAAATCATGACTCTTAATAAGACCAGTTAACAAGCTAAGGGTTGGTTCTAAGGCTCTACACTGTATTTTCCCACCTCCCTGCATTGCTGTGAAATATGACCACCTGCCCCTGTCACCCCTTCAAGCTAATGGAAGGATAAAAACCAGAATGGGAATGCCTCACTATATTTAGGCCAGTTCTGTAAATAAAAAAAATTAAGGCAGGAATCTCAAACTAGGTATCTCTCTGAATTCCAGTAAAATGCACAAAAACAAATGAAATGTTCTTCCTTTCTCCTTCTTTTTTAAATATCCTTCCCATAACACCCAATAAGTGAGGTGGTTCACCATGGTCCTATGTCATAATCCATTTACCCTAGTCATTGGCCCAAAGAAATGGAACTGCAAAAGCTACAGAGGAGCTATTATTCCTCAGATTTAATGTAAAGTATCTGCTACTCATTTCTTTTTAAATATTTTTAAAAATAAAGACCAACTAAATTTATTTATCCATCCATCTGTCCATTTATTCATTCACTGTTTAAACACTTGAGTGCCTAACATCCCAGGCACTGTGCTAAGCAGAATAAAACAGCCTTAACTTTCTAATTTAGGTGACAAATTACAGCATTTCTCTCTCCCAATTTAAACAGTTATAAGAGTGCACCTTTCAAAGACCATTAGAATGTAAGACTGTCTCCTGCTTGGGACCTCAAATACAAAATCGTATCTTCAATTAATCACCCAACTATCGCCACTCTATACGTAGAGCCAGGCTTGCAGATCTGTCTGGGCCACCAGCAGTTAAGACAGCTGCACAGGCACAGGCGCAGGGCCTCATGTCAGTGGAAATCACACTGTGCAGGGACTCCTCCTGGCCAGTTTTTCCTTTGGCATGAAGCACTTCTTCGTTTCACTGAAGAACTTCTGTTAAGATACCAATTTTCACAACAAAAATAAAATCTATATTCAGGTAGCCACTTGTTCCAAAACGCTAATAAAACAGAGTCCTGGTAAAGAAAAATGAAGAAAAGATGACTTTAAATAACCACGGAGGAAAAGGTAATAAATGATCAGCTGAAATATCAAAAATAAAAAGGCAATTTTAAAAAAGGATAAAATGGGCTGGGCACAGTGGCTCACCGTTGTAATCCCAGCACTTTGGGAGGCAGAGGTGGGTGAATCACTAGGTCATGAGTTTGAGACCATCCTGGCCAACACAGTGAAACCCGTCTCTACCAAAAATACAAAAAGTAATTGGGCATGGTGGTGGGTGCCTGTAATCCCAGCTACTTGGGAGGCTGAGGCAGAAGGATTGCTTGAAACCAGGAGGCAGGGGTTGCAGTGAGCCAACATCATACCACTGCACTCCAGCCTGGG
>NW_016107321.1:6551296-6556109 GCF_001604975.1 Cebus imitator
TAGAGACGGGGTTTCACCGTGTTGACCAGGATGGTCTCGATCTCTTGACCTCGTGATCCACCCGCCTCGGCCTCCCAAAGTGCTGGGATTACAGGCTTGAGCCACCGTGCAATATATAAAATTTTTAAGTGTGTTCATATTACACTGGTCTTGCTACCATAGTAAGATTAATGCTATACTATAATTCTAATTAAAATTCATACTAAGGCCCAACTCTCAACAACATTCAAATTGATAAATAAAAGGAAATGGAGAAGGAACACATGAGAAACATGCAGCTTTCCTGCTTACCAAATTGTCAGTATTTACTCCCCAGTTATTGAGAAAGTCAAACTCTCCCATTTACCATGGTGCACCTCACCTCTACATGCAGTTAGTGGTGCACTTTAGCCTGGCCATAAAGAAGCATCACCTCACTTCACAACTGTGTTCTGAAATAAAGCCCTCCGGTCTAGGGAAAAACCATCTAGGCAGAGGTTCACATGCTGAATTCCAAGCCAAACACATATCAAGTGTTCACAGCTGTCTGCTGTTTTGAGAACTTCTTGGAAGAGAATGAATAGGTCTGCTGTACATCTCACTAAGAGTAAAGAGCACCCACACCAATCTGGGGGAGAAGGAGGAGAGAGGCCAAGGACACGTTCCCAATTATGCTATTGTCAAATGGCTGGCCTGAGAGAGGGAGAGTCTCCATTTCCTTTTATCTTTTTTTCTTAACATAATTATCAGATATTAAACACAGATTAAGTCATTTGAAACTATTTTTGTGCCATGTAAGCCATGTGCTAAAGATTTTCCTCATAAATGTATATAGCTATCACAAACTGAGGCTAGAAATTATCTTCTAAACGTATTAGTGTTGAAAGCAATACTGCTATCTTCCTGTGACATTAAGATCTGAATACAGCAGTGAAGGGAAAAGAACATGTCTTCATCCTATCATACTTGAGCTAAAATTTTAAAGGCGTACCAAAGCAATTTAAGTGTAAATTTAACAGTATCTTTTAAAAGTTTAAACTAGATGGTAGAAAGCATATATGATTTAAGTTCTGAATATCTATTAATTGTTCTACATTTTCAAAAACTACGGCCAGTATTCTGGATCCACATGGAGTCTACATAAAGAAAGCTAAGCTCACTCAGGCAAGCTCCCCAAACAGAGACTGCGACTTACCTCCAACTCTCCTCCCTTTCACCAGTTCTATAACAGTGCCCTAAACATAGGAGGTTCTCTGAAAGTATTTGCTCAATAAGATGCCTAAAGAGGAAAAATATCAGAATCAAATAAAGAAAACTTGCTGGCATCTATTTAAAAAAAAACTAATAAAATAGGTTAAATGATCAAGAAGAAAAAATCTCATTACTATCAGACCAACTGTTCTTCTCAACTCATGTCAAAATGTTCTCAAATTACATCAAACAGAAAGTATTATCAAAGTTAACATTACTTTTTTTTAGGAAAGATCTAAAAATATATACTGAAAATTACGCTTTTCAATCAATTTAATCAATATAAGCATATAGATAATAGTTTAGTTACAATAATAAAAACATCTTTTGGAACGTGCTGGATCATTTTACATTTAAAGCATATGACCCAAAATAACCCCAGTATTTCCTTCTACATTTCCCCTCTAAACACTCCAAAATGTACTATGTTAAAACAACTGTATGGAATGATACAGTGCTAGATTTGTTCTTTGTGAAGCTGTATTGTCACTACAGCTCACTGTACCAAACAATACAGGCCGGACACTTTTGCAGTCTCAAAGGAGCTATGAAAACACAGACTCTACACTTCCCCCGATATTTCATCTAACACAAACCAAGGGCAGTCCACTTGATTGACATACAACAGATTTAAGATCCCTTGAAGCTCAGTTACTCCATGCCTATGATGATTAATTTAGCAGAAGAGGAAGGGAGTCCACATTCACCTCCACCTATGCTGAGAGCCCAACAAACGCTTGAGCCTAGGCTCTGGTTTAAAGGCCACAGCAGCAAAAGAAGTCAAGAGAATTCCAGGGATGAGGTGATGGGAGCTGATATGATGCTCTCTGAGTGAAGGAAACAGAGTTGTCTCAAGCCAAGCTTGAAATGGCCCAGAAAGACCACAAAGGTTACTGCTCCAGGAAAAGAAAAGAAGGGGTATCTCTGGTACCCGGGACTGTTGCAGAAAGTTCAGGATATCTTCATCATTGAAGGACATCATCTCAAGAAGTCCCCAAATTAAGATCTGTTCTTTAAGATGCAGGCTGACAGCTTCCATACAAAAGCCAAAAGTTACCCTCCAGGCTGCCAGAAACAGTATAACCAAGACCAGTGCGGCACTAGAAACAAGACACCTACCGACACAACCCACACTGAGCAGGCGGGAGGGCAGGGATAAGAGTTGTTCTGGCTACTGTGGCCAAAGCTAACCCTTGCTTCTGGTGACCCTAACATAAATCTCCCCAATTAACCCACGGACTATGCTGTTAAAACCTTCTTATAAACAGATTGTTCAGAACTCCGAAAAAATATTTCTAGAGAAGTAACGTCATAAGCATTGTCATTGCTACATAAGACTAGTCTATAAATGTCATTTTAACCCATGATGTACTTGAGCTGTAACGCCAAAAGTACTTTCTCTGATACTCTTTAATATCTAGAAAGAATCTCATTTTCCTGACCTCCCTAAGAGGTCATTAAAGGTGACATCATTCAAGACCAACAGACAGGCTGGGCACAGCTGCTCACGCCTGTAATCCCAGCACTTCGGGGGGGTGAGGCGGGAGGATTGCTTGGGCCCAGGAGTTTGAGACCAGCCTGGGCAAAATGGTGAAACCCCATCTCTAATAAACATACAAAAAACTGGCCAAGCCAGGCGTGGTGACACACGCCTGTAGCCCCAGCTTCTTGGAAAGGTGAAGTGGGAGAATCACCTGAGCCTGGGAAGTTGAGGCTGCAGTGAGCCATGACTGCACTACTGCACTCAAGCTTGCGCAACAGGAACAAGACCCTGTGTCTCAAGAAAGGAAAATAGAAAAAAGAAAAAAAGACCAAAAAAAAAAAGACCAACAGAGGTCTTGGCAAACAAACGAATGTGGGTTCTAGTAGGTTAGGCCTTCTCTAATTCCATAATACCTTGGTATTATTAACAAATATACTATATATTTATGTAATATACATTTATGTAAATATACTGCTTGCATAACACCTTGGTAGGTTTGCAGAAAAGACAGTGCTGCTTTGCACCCACCACTTCCCGATTATTCTAAGTTTAAAGAGCATGCTCATAGCTGGGCCCAGTGGCTCACGCCTGTAATCCCAGCACTTTGGGAGCCCAAGGCAGGTGGATCATGAGGTCAGGAGTTTGAGATCAGCCTAACCAACATGGTGAAACCCTGCCTCTACTAAAAATTAAAAAAAAAAAAAAATAGCCAGGCATGGTGGTAGCGCATGCCTTTAACCCCAGCTGCTCAGGAGGCTGAGGCAGGAGAATCGCTTGAACCTAGGAGGCAGAGGTTGCAGTGATCTGAGATTGTGCCACTGCACCCCAGCCTGGGCAACAGAGTGAGATTCTGTCTCAAAAAAAAAAAGAGAGAGAGAGAGTGCTAGGCAAAGGGACCCTATGACACAAGGGTGTCAAGCTGGGACCATCTATATTGACTTACCGTCACCTATATAAGTTATGAACTCAGGACCACAGAACAGTTGAAGCAGTTCTGAGAGTCATGTTTACCTTTCCATTGTCAACTAAGAACATATTTTTGTTGCTTTAGAAGAAAGAGGCGTTTGTGACCACTGTGAGACTGCATGTCTACTATAAATAAAATTAGCCAGGGCATGGTTGCGTACCTATAGTCCCAGTTACTAAGGAGGCTGAAATGGGAGGATGACTTGAGCCCAGGAGTTTGAGGCTGCAGTGAGCTATGATCATGTCACTATACTCCAGCATGGGTGACAGAGCAAAACCAAAGAAGAAAGAGAAAAAGAGGGCCGGGCACAGTGGCTCACATCTATAATCCCAGCACTTTGAGGGGCCGAGGTGGGCAGATCACCTGAGGTCAGGAGTTTGAGACCAGTCTGACCAACATGGAGAAATCCCATCTCTACGAAAACTAAAAAATTAGCTGGATGTAGTGGTGCATGCCTGTAATCCCAGCTACTCGGGAGGCTGAGGCAGAAGAATTGCTTGAACCCAAGAAGCGGGGGTCGCAGTGAGCCAAGATCGTGCCATTGCATTCCAGCACTCCAGCCTGGGAGCAACAAAAGCAAAACTCTGTCTCAAAAAAAAGAAAAAGAAAAAAACGAAAGAAGAAAAAAGAAGAGGAGGAGTAGGAATAACAGGAAGAGGAGGAATAGAAAGAGAAAGAGGAAAAAGAGGAAGAGAGAGAAGAAGAAGAAAAAGGAAGAGGAAGAAGCAGCAGAAGCAGCAGCAGCAGAAGTAGCAGTAGCAGTAGCAGTAGCAGCAGTAGAAGTAGAAGCAGCAGCAGCAGCAGCAGCAGCAGCAGCAAGCAGAAAGCAGAAACGAGTCTCCCAGCCGGGTACAGTGGCTCATGCCTGTAATCTCAGCACTTTGGGAGGCCAAGGCAGGCAGATTACTTGAGGTCAAGAGTTCGAGACCAGCCTGGCCAACATGGTAAAATCCTGTCTCTACTAAAAATACAAAAATTAGCCAGCATGGTGGCGCACACCTGTAATCCCAGCTGCCTGGGAGGCTGAGACAGGAGAATCGCTTGAACCCAGACAGCAGAGGTTGCAGTGAGCTGAGATCACACCACTGCACTCCAGCCTGAGTGACAGAGCAAGACACTGCCTCAAAAAAAAA
>NW_016107321.1:6556205-6600221 GCF_001604975.1 Cebus imitator
AAAGAAAAGAGGAAAGAAAAAGTCACCCTAGTTTATTACAGTCATTATTCTTGCTCAATATTTATAAAGCATATGTGAACTGCCCACTCCTACATTCATAGCAGGGGCCTTCTCTCCCTCAATACTTTCACAGAATGACACTTCTTTGGAAGTCACAGGGTCTTAAATAAGATGACAAGTTACTGTCTTCCACAGAAGAACTACAAACAAGATCTTGATTTGCTAAGTTATTGCTTATTTACTAATATTTCCCCAAATTCTATGTTTGTTCGCTTACTACAGAAATTCTCCTAAGACCTACTTCCTTGGGCTCCAGGCTGAGAGGTTTGGTTACTGAAGAAAATCGAAGAACTTGCTATTAGTGTAGTTACGTGCATCAAGGTGGGTTCAGAGGAATCCCTAGGGACAGTGACAAAGAGCTGCCATGGGTTAGAATGGGCATAGAGAACTAAAGGAAGGAGTGACTGTGGCCATCCAGACAGCTAGACTTGTTGCTCAATTTGCAAATCAGTGCAGGAGAATCTGAATTGTTGAGGGTCAGTGTGGGACCTTGAAGATTACCATATCTCATGGTCTTTCACAGGCAGAAATATGTCCAAACCCTCTCAGGCTCAGCTTCTCACCCTGTACATCCCTGGCCAGTTTTCTTCCACTATCCACAGAACCATCACAATCACCACAGTCTGGAAAGCAGCAGTTTCACGAAGGTCAAACACTGTGGCACATGAGGAAGATGGGCAGGACTAAGAGGGAAGCAACAACGAAAAATGCAGCTGCAACTGTGTAGGGACACTTGTAGCCCATGGGTTCCAGACAGTGGCAGAACTACATATGCACTCCACAACTCAGCACTGGACTGTGTTCCAGTCTATGGAAGATTTGGCTCTTCTGGAACTCAGAACGCATTTTCCAAACTGAATACTGACGTAGCCTAAAATTAAACCTGTATCTATTCCTTACTTCTTTCCTTCTTCATTGATCAAGCTCTAGCCCTCAGGGGACTTATTACATTCTAATTGAGAGAACAACAAAATGGGAGAGATAAATAAAAGGCTAACAAGAGGCAGGAAAGACTCTGGCATGTAGCAGGATACAGAAAAGACCAGGAGGTTTGGGGTTTGCTCAGGAGGGGCCTGTGGGCGACAGAAAGGGGCTTATATTTTACTCAGAGTGCAGTGGGAAGCCACTGGAAGGTTTAAATGAAATGTTCTGGTTTTCATTTCAGGATCAATATTGCTGTGTGTGGAAAGCAGAAAGCATGGGCAGGAGGCTGCTGCAGTGATCCAGGACAGCTGATGGTGACCAGCACTAAGATGCTCACTAGACAGCGGGGGAAGAGAGCAGCTGCAAGGCAGGTTTTTTGTTTGTTTGAGAAGGAATCTCACTCTGTTGCCCAGGCTGGAGTGCAGTGGTGGGATCTCGGCTCACCGCAACCTCCGCCTCCCGGGTTCAAACAATTCTCCTGCCTAGCCTCTGGAGGCTGACTATCTCACTTCAAATCCTGGTCTGTCTACTTCCTGCATTAGAGCTATGTTACATAACTACTCAAGGTCTTAGTCTCCCCAGCTGTAAAACAGAGGTATGACAAAACCTATCTCAGGCAGCTGAGAAGGGATTTCAAAGAATTAACTGTAACCTCTCTACATGAGCTCTCTGACAGTTCCCTCCTCCCTTGTGATTCTATCTTCTCTGCTTGTTCCTCTGCCATGGCTGGCTTGGGATGCTGGGATTCCACAGCACTCACCACCAGATCCTCTTCTCCATCTCCAACCTCTCCTTCACTCCGCTCACGTTAGGCATAATTAAGTACAAAACTAATATGAGCTATTAATACCATTATCTTGTGCTGAACAATAATTCTTGGCTAGTAATAAGATTATAGCCATGGGGGCAGGAAAGGAGGAAGAAAGAAAATAATAAAAGAAATCTGATGATAAAAACATTGGTGACTACTGGTAATTCCTAACTGAAAAATTCCACTTCTATATGCTGGAAATGCACCTGCTGCCACATTACATAGTCATCGGAACCTTGAATTAAAACCTAGCGGATAAGGCTTTCTCCCCTACCCATCACCTCCCCAAGGACAGTAGCCACATCTGACTTGGCAACAGCATATGCTCAGGAACTGTGGAACACTCCCTGGGTACTTAACCGTCAGCCCCTTGCTCCTAAATTCACTCATAAATTTCTAATTTAGAGATTAAAGGTTCTAAAATTTTTTTCTGCAAATACTTTTAAAGCCTTCACTGCACATGTGCCCCAGCGAGTCCTTTCAACAACTTACCCCATCCTTTGTCTCACCTGAAGCAAATTCTACAGATTTTCAAATGTAGCATTTCAACGTCTCCCCCAAAACAGATTTATTCTCAGTGCTTTCTAACTTTAAAATACAACTTCTCACAACATTTTATTTTAGGAGGAAAGTTACACCTGAATCAAAGCTACCCTTTCAAAATTCCTAATGTGGGGCCAGGCGTGGTAGCTCATACCTGTAATCCCAGCACTTTGAGAGTCCAAGGCAGGAGGATGGCTTGAGCCCGGGAGTTTGGGACTAGACTGGGGAACAGAGTGAGACTCCCATCTCTATAAAAAAAAAAATTATTTATTTATTTTATTTATTTATTTATTTATTTTTTGAGATGGAGTTTCACTCATGTTACCCAGGCTGGAATGCAATGGCGTGATCTCGGCTCACCGCAACCTCCGCCTCCTGGGTTCAGGCAATTCTCCTGCCTCAGCCTCCTGAGTAGCTGGGATTACAGGCACGCACCACCATGCCCAGCTAATTGTTGTATTTTTAGTAGAGACGGGGTTTCACCATGTTGACCAGATGGTCTCGATCTCTTGACCTCGTGATCCACCCACCTCAGCCTCCCAAAGTGCTGGGATTACAGGCGTGAACCACTGCACCCGGCCCTATAAAAAAAATTTAAAAAATCACCAAATGTGGTGGTGCACCTGTGGTCCCAGCTACTCAGAGGCTGAGGTGGGAGGATCACCTGAGCCCAAGAGTTCAAGGCTGCAGCGAGCTATGATAGCACCACTGCACTCTGGGTGGCAGAGCAAGACCCCATCTCCAAAAACAAAAACAAAAAATTCTAAAATGGAAAAAAAATATTCTCTGAGCTACAAGAGACAAAGCCTGTGAGGGTTAGATGTCTTCTTGCCCTTCCTCTGCGTCAACAAGTCATGACACAACTTGAGGAAGCTGGACCAAAATAGGTACCCACCTAACTTGGTCTTTAAATGCTTTCTTCATTACCACATGAGAAGCAACAAATGATAATGAAACAAACAAACAAAACAGGACAGAGCAGAGACTAGCATAAAACTGTTTATATTAAATAAGCTAATTACAGTATCTTTTTTTTTTTTTCTTTGAGATGAAGTCTCACTCTGTTGCCCAGGCTGGAGTGCAGTGGCATGATCTTGGCTCACCACAACCTCTACTTTCTGGGTTCAAGTGATTCTCCTGCCTCAGTCCCCCAAGTAGCTGGGACTACAGATGTGTGTCAACATGCCTGGCTCATTTTTTTATTTTTAGTAGAGAGTCTCACTTTGTCACCCAGGCTGGAGTGCAGTGGCACGATCTTAGCTCACTGCAACCTCCAACCTCCATCTCCCAGATTCAAGTCATTCTCCTGCCTCAGCCTCCCACATAACTGGGATTACAGGTGCCCACCACCATGCCCAGCTAATTTTTGTATTTTTAATAGAGTTAGGGTTTCACTATGTTGGTCAGGCTGGTCTCGAACTCCTGACCTCAGGTGATCCAACTGCCTCAGCCTCCCAAAGTGCTGGGATTACAGATGCAGCCCTACAGCATCTATTTACACTAGACTGCTTTATAAACTCTGAGGCAAAAAATGAAGGCAGCCTTGAAAGTTGCCACATTTAAGCATAAGGAAGCCTGGAGTAAATCACCTCTAATTCAGGAGCAATTTCATCAGTGAAGGACCCAAAACGTCAGGAAGAAATTTTGAAAGTTTGAGAAAGGCTTAAAAGGCAGCAAGCATCACACCAACAGCTGATGTGTGTTAATTTTAGCTGCAATAGTCTAAAGTGCAGTGTGAAATGAGGAAAGCTGCCAAGCAACACTCAAGCCAGAGACTCTTACTGAGTGCCCATCACAGGCCCTGGGACCAGGCCGGGTGCTGACAATGCAAAACTCAGCAAAGTCCTGTTCCTAGCCTCGAGAAGCACCCTACATAGTGAGAGAAGATGGGCAAAATAAACCAACTTCCATACTTCAAGACAAATCCTGCAATCAACAGCCAAAAAAGTGCTGTGGAGCAGAGTTGAGAGAATCTTGCTGGAATGATCGACCGGGTCCTTGGCAGCATAAAGCCAAGGTAGGGTCTTCAGATGATGATGACGATACAGCAAAACAAAGAAAGAGAGCTCCAAGTTGAATCAACTAAGGACAATTTACTCACAACAATATCCCAATAATGAAGCCCTCATAATAATCCAAGAGAAAATTAAGCCAGAGTTCTTAAGTAGAAGGATATTAAAGATAAACAGAAGACCGACTTATACTGCCTAGATAAGAAAAGGTCTTACTGCTACAGAGTAGAATTAGCATATATTTTTAACTTAGAACCTCTGTTGTAAAATCTATGGGAATCAAAGTGTGGATGAACGGAGGGTCTCAGTCAATTGGTCACATTTCACCCTCTGAAAGCGGCCAACAGCCATCCCTAGTCCACTTTAAAAAAAAAAAAAAAAAAGAAGAAGAATTAGCATATATTTAATAGATATGAATGCTCTGTATTTGACACTTGCTATTTAACTCTAAAAGAATTAGCCTTTTCAAAAACTCAGTGTTTTTGTTTTAACTAACTCTAGAAGCCATAAAACAGGCTTAAGGAACACAGAATAAAGGGAACAACCCTGTAAAGACCTCGAAGGCAGCACAGTGACAGCAGCTTGGCAGCCAGACTGCTGGGCATGGGGCCAGGCTCTCCCACAACCTAACTGGATGACCTTTCAAGTGCCTTTATTTCCCAAGAAGTAAGAATGTTGGGAAGATTAAATAAACATAGGTAAAGTACTTAATTACCTGCTCACATAGTAAAGTGCTCAATAAATGTTGAGCATTGCTTTTGCCAATTTATTTATATTTTTACCCATTAAGCAATCTGAAAAATCTGGAATAAAATAGATGATTAAAGAAATATGCAGAGACAATTATCATTGACCCTGATTCCACTTGGAAATTAGGGACAAAAAATCATGAAGAAAAAATATTAAAATTATCTTTGATCAAAATTAAAGTCTATCAAAATGGCAGCAATTCTCGCTGAATGGCCTTGGTATGTGAATGCTCATAATTTCTCCATTACTAAGGAAGGGCCCACTTTGCATGCATCTTACTCCATGTTCTCAATCTCTCAGTGAGACACAGTAAGATCCTTTTTTTTTTTACAAATGCTGAAACTAAAGTTCAAAGAATTTAAGGTTATGAAAAGTCACCAGGCTATTAGTGACAGAGCTAAGATCTGACATCTGGCTCTAAGACTCATATTTTTTTCACCAAACTATGGTGCCAAAATTAAGAACAGAAATTTCCACTCCAGAACACTGTTGCTTTGGAATAGGAAGAAAAAGTTGTGTTAATTATCTGGTGAGAACAAAACAATGTATGAACCTAGGCCAACTCTGACTATTCTCAGACTCCAGAATTTCTAGGGGAAATAAGAAATGGCAACCCCAAATTTAATTTTAAAATGACAAGGGTCACAAAGTTGGAAGAGCCTTCACGATGCTCTGGTCACTAAGCTTGGGTGTGGACATGGGTGACAAGCACTCTCCAGGTCTAGCACACCTTTCCAGAAAGCAATTTGGCAATATGCAGAAAGTGACTATAGCCAACAGGACTAGAGGCTAAAGTGAGGATTAAGCCAAAGATGCCCACCAAAAGTGCTATTCAGTATCATTCTAGAAATTACAAGCAGAATATTACAACAGGAAAAAAAAAGTCATATAAAAACAGAGCCAAAAATCACCCTGATTTATAAGTATTATAATTTTTTATCTGGAAAACCCAACAGAATCGAATGAAATCAGAACAATTAAGAGTTCAGTAAAATGGGAAAATGAAATTGCTATGGTCCAAATGTTGGTGTCCCCATAAAATTCCTATTTTGGAACTTAATATAACAGTATTAAGAGGCGGGGCCTTCAGGAAGTGATTAAGCAAGCCCTCACCAAACAACAAATCCACTGATGCCTTGGTCTTGGACTTCCCAGCTCCCAGAATTGTGAGCAATACATTTCTATTGTTTATAAATTGCCCAGTCTAAGGTATTTTGTTATAGCAGCCAAACAGACTAAGACAATAAATAGTACACAAAAGTAAATTCAGGATGATGAATGAGCCATGTGTTTACCTATTCCCTCTCCCCAAAGTCTTATTAAAATGATCAAACAAATGTAAAAGTACACAAAATTTTTTTTTTAAATCTGTAGAAAACAGAGAGGGGTACCACTGATAAACCCTTCTAAATTTCTAAAAGACATGGAGGAGAAGGGATTCAACTGATAGAAAAGCACCTAAGAGAGGCGGGTGGATCACGAGGTCAAGAGATCGAGACCATCCTGGTCAACACGGTGAAACCCCATCTCTACTAAAACTACAAAAAATTAGCTGGCCATGGTGGCATGTGCCTGTAATCCCAGCTACTCAGGAGGCTGAGGCAGGAGAATTGCCTGAACCTAGGAGGCAGAGGTTGTGGTGAGCCGAGATCGCCCCATCGCACTCCAGCCTGGGTAACAAGAGTGAAACTCTGTCTCAAAAAAAAAAAAAAAGAAAAGAAAAGAAAAGCACCTAAGAGCCTTCATTCAGCCAGGCAAATGCAAGCACATGACCCTCAACTGCAGGGCTTTAGGCAATGTCTGGCCAACAAGCATGTGTCTATACCAGCCCAGTAAGGAAAATGGGATTCTAACCTTGGCAGGCCTTCTAGCACCACATCCATATGGGAGCAAGAGAGAAAAGGGCAGCAACACTCCAGTTAACTTTAGATTGCCACACAACTTGCTAATTGGGAAAAGGTATAAACTGTCCTGGCAGAGCAGTGAAACTGCTAATGATTTGGAAGATTTACTATGAGATGGCTGCTAACTGAAAAACAGAGGCCTAACAGAGCAGCAGAAGTGGAAGGGTCAGAAATCAAACTGAAAACCTTCTTCTGGGATCCTCCCAGGTCCTACTCTCCCTCAATCTAACTACTGCATGAAAGGCGAGGACAGCCTCCTTTGGTTACTCTGTATGAACCCACAATAGCTTCTTACATCACTTAGTTGCTTTCATTTTCTGTTTGACATGTTGGCATATCAACTTCAATATTGTTTGAGGGCAAGAATTACATCTTCTAGTGTGATTTATCTACTTGATGAGCTATTATAGTCTTTTAAAAGTTTAATTACCCGGTGTCCATCAATGGATAAATGGGTTTCAGCACTGTCCTGGATTACAGAAAGAAAAAACAGATGAATGGATTAACAAAATGTGTATCTACACACAATGAAATATCATTCAGCCTTGAAAGGAAAGGAAATTCTGACACATGCTACAACACAGATGAACCTTCAGAACATCATGCTAAGTGAAATAAGCCAGATACAAAAGGACAAATACTTTATGATTCCATTAATATGAGGTATCTTCAAATTTATAGACAGAAATAGAATGGCAGTTATCAGAGGCTGGGGAAGGGGTAATACAGAAGTGTTTAACGGGCACAGAGTTTCAGTTTGGGAAGAAGAACAAAAGTTCTGGAGATGGATGGTGATGATGGCTGCACACCAACATGAACATACGTAATGCCACTGAATTATACAGTGGACCCTCAATACCGGTGGGGGTTGGTTCCAAGACCCATGTGGATAAAAATCCTTAAATGTTCAAGTCTCTCATATAAAATGGCATAATATTTGCATATAAACTATACACATCCCTCATATACATCATCTTTAGATTACTTATATTACCTAATACAATGTAAATGCTATTGTTCTACTATATTTTTGTTTTTTTTTTCTCTGAATGTTTTCAGTCCCCACAGGCGGAATCTGTGGATATGTAGAGCCAGCTGTATACTTTAAAATGGTTATGATACATTTTATATATGCAGCTGGGCACCATGGCTCACACCTATAATCCCAGCATTTTGAGGCCAAGATGGGCAGATTGCTAGAGCCCAGGAGTTCAAAGCCAGCCTGAGCAACATGGTGAAATCATGTCTCTACAAAAAAACACAAAAATCAACTGGGCATGGTGGCACGTGCCTATAGTCCCAACTACTCGGGAGGCTGAGGCAGGAGGTCCGCCTGAGCCCAGGATGTCAAGGCTGCAGTAAGTCATGACTGCATCACTGCCTTTCAGCCTGGATGACAGAGTGAAACCCTGTCTCAAAAAAAAAAAAGAGAAAAAAAGGTAAATTTTATCACAATAAAAAGTTTTTCAGGCTGGACACGGTGGCTCACGCCTGTAATCCCAACACTTTGGGAGGCCGAGGCAGACGGATCATGAGGTCAAGAGATCAAGACCATCCTGGCCAACATGGTGAAACCCCTTTTCTACTAAAAATACAAAAGTTAGCTAGGTGTGGTGGTACACGCCTGTAATCCCAGCTACTTGGGAGGCTGAGGTGGGAGAATCACATGAACCTGGGAGGCGGAGGTTGCAGTGAGCCGAGATCATGCCACTATACTCTAGCCTAGGCAACAGAGCAAGATTCTGGCTCCCCCAAAAAAAAATTCAAAAAGAAATATAATTATGAAAACCACTTTAAAACATGAAAAAATGCTTATGCTATGCTAACTTTTAAAAGCATACAGTACTTATAGCGTTGCTTAGAACTTTTTGAAAAAATGCATATGAGAAAAGAATTCAAAAGAATGCCATGCTTAAGAGTTATAATAACAGTAGAGGCTAGGGATGATTTTCCCCCTTTTACAAATGTACGATAATATTTTACTACTTTTCATGTCTAAACACACAAAAACAGCAAAATATGACAAAGTATAATACCAAAAAGGTAAAGGGAATGTGGCTATACAAAAGCTCCATCATTTGTTACTCCTTTCTCGATTCATATTATCCTAAATTTGGAGTGAAATACAAAGGTTTTATACATGCTTAATATTGAGGGGCTGTGCAATGAGCTCTGGCCGCACAGGCAAGATTTAAGTTTAATCAAATAAACAGCTCTCTACTTATCCTCATTTTCAATGCTTAAGGAAAACAAACAAGTATTTGCCTTACTTGAGCCAAAATTTTCTATCAACATAACTTCCTCTTTAGTCATTACACTTAAGCGACCTCAAATGTTTTGGGGGAGAAGGTTAAGCTCTAAATAAGCAAGTAAAGCTGTCATAAAATAAAATTTCTTTTAAAAACGACAAGTGGGGAAAGTGAAATGGAAAAAGAATCAGACCAGGAATCAGAAGACAGGTTCTGGCTAACCTGCTAGTTCCTGGCTGAGCGACCTGGCATGGGGCTCAGCTCCATGAAAGTCAGCTTTCCCATCTGCAAGTGAACAGACTGTCTGCTCTGCCCTTTCTCAAGAATGCTGTAAAGACCAGTGATGATAATGCTGATAAAGAAGCAGAGAAGAAGTTGAGGTTCTTTCAGAGTTAAAAGCTGTGCCCTGTCAAATGCACAGTAGTAACTTGACCATTCTGTGTTGTCAGAGGCACCACCTGAAGTCAGTCCCTCACAGATGCTTTTCTCCTTTTATCTTAGTACTTCTAAATTGTCATTTTGAAGGCACCGAGAATCCCCAGTCCTTGGAGCTCCCCCGGCTCCACATTTTTGATGCAGAGGTATGGTTCAAGGCATCCTATTTAAGACAGGACATTTCAGGGGTGGCACTGATGGTTTGTAGAACTTAGAGGCCTGGAAGAGAGGGCCTCATGGGATAAAGGGTTTGCCAAAACCCACATGCAGTGCTTCCAATGTTCATTCAACAGCAGGGCTCTTTCAGCACTATTCTGGAATACCACTGGCTTTTAAACCCTTTAAAGCTATAAAAACTGCTTTCTAGTCTTTTGAAAGTAGGAAATTAGTAGGGTCGGGGCATGTCCAGGCACCTCTCCAGGGGTATCTTCCCCCAACTGATGTTTATTCAGGTACCCATCGTGCCTCCCCACAACTCCAGGAAGACGTCGTACCACACAAGCCACATTTTCTAGAGAGGAAAAATGGTTCGTTTTAGTTTTAAACACACAAAGAAGCCAAGTGGGTAAATGACCTTTATGACTGATGTGCAAATAAAGTAGATCCTGGTGTGAAGATGACAAACCAAGATACATATAAATTCCCAAATTCTCAAATGGCACTAACTCCCCAAAATATCAGACCAATCTTTCTTCAAATTGAAGTTCACTTCAGCAACAACACACACCACCGCCCTCATCACCTCAGAGCCCATATAAACTTCTGAATGGGCTCCTACACTTTTCCTGAACGTGATTCTGTCAAGGCAGCAGGACCTCTGCACCTGCCCAACCCCCTATGCAGCATACATTTCACTGAAGTTTCGTCTTTTACTTCATGAGCAAAGTTTTATTAAGTTTTTTTTCTTTATTCTATTTTTTTGTTTTTTGAAGAAAGGGTCTTGCTTTATCCCCCAGGCTGGAGTGCAGTGGTATAATCTCGGCTCACTGCAACCTCCTCCTCCCAGGTTCAAACAATTCTCCTGCCTTAGCCTCCTCAGTAGCTGGGATTACAGGTACCTGCCACCATGCCCAGCTAATTTTTGTATTTTTAGTAGAGACGAGATTTCACCACATGGGCCAGGCTGGTCTCGAACTCCTGACCTCAGGTGATCTGCCTGCCTTTGTCTCCCAAAGTGCTGGGATTATAGGCATGAGCCACTGCGCTCGGCCTGTTTTTTGTTTGTTTGTTTGTGTTTTTTGAGACAGGGTCTCGCTCTGTCGCCCAGGCTGGAGTGTAGTGGTGCGAACATGGCTCACCGCAATCTCAACCTCCCAGACTTAAACAATCCTCCCGCCTCACTCTCCCAGGTAGCTGGGAAAACAGGCACTATGCCATCACTCCCAGCTAATTAGTTTTTCCTTTTTGATAGCTTCATTCACATTATAGACCCAAGCCACTACCAAATTTAATGCCTATTCTTTAGACAAAATTTCTATTTTCTGGCTAGTAAGTCTCAGAATTTTTACCTCCATAGATAGCACTAATAATTGCTTTTCTTCTCTAGAGTATTTTTCACAAAGAAATAAAGTCTTTAGCAGCTCAGGAGTTACTATTTATAAATTAAGCAGAGGATAATAAAACTACCTTGAGGGTGAAACAGTAAGTGGTTGGCTAGGCTCACTTAACCATTAACTTCATGAGTGTCTAGTTCTTAGGAGACAGTCCCCCAACTCAGGCCCAGTTGGAATTAGTGCTTTAGTCAAGTTACTAACAACCCGTCATGGCCTTTCAGGGGTCACTGGTAAACAGTTCAAGCCCTGATATTAAATCCAAAAATGCCATACTGCTGAAAAAAGATCTTATGTCAACCTAAAAATGTAACTAACAAACTGGCAGCAGGTTTCTGAAGTACCACATGTAATTTAAACTGGTAGGTTGTTCAATCTGGCACATCAATCACACACAGATACAGGGACACAGAGATACAGACACATCTGTTTTACTTCCTTGCCTTCAACCTCCACATACATGGTATTATGAGAGATGATGACAGGTAAAGATTTTGAAAGATCATGCATTCAGCCACATAGACTATAACAAGATTCTAGGTGGATATGGCAACTCCCTCTTCACAGAGGAAACATCGAAGGCGCAGAGAGAAATGACTTGGCTGAAGTGATGTGACTAGTCAGAGCTACAACTGAAAACCCAGCAGAAGAATGCTTAACTCCAATACACATTCCAAAAGCAAAACAATTCCAAAATGCCCACAACCAGCTGCACTGCTGAAAAGCAAGGTGACATCGCATGGTGCCAAATGATGTGGCACAGAGAGAGCTGCTTCTCCTGGATGCTCTTCTGCACCCGCCACTTCTGAACCTGCACATGCAGCCCATGACACCACCCTCCAGCTTTCTTCCAGCCTTCTCTCAGACTCTTCCGGAATGCTCGCTGAAAAGGATAACAGATTGTAGGGAGGGGAAACAGTTCAATTCTTTATAGAAGAACTAGGAAAATTACTGATTTAAGCTCCTGAATGGGCAGAAGGCTTATCTAGTTTGTGCCCCTATGTGTGTCCAGCAGCTAGCTGTCCCTGCAAGGAACAATGTGCAGGAAGACTTCAGTGGTCGTTGGCCTGGGTGAAGAATATGATTCCTGAGACTGTGCCTCTGGAAACTGACTCTGATTCACACACTCTCCCAGGGAGCACTCAGGAGCGCTGTAGGCTTGTTACCAGTTACCTGAACCTAAAGGAGCAGACAGCCCACAACTAAAGTCTCTGCAAGAGCTCTGAGAACCAAAAGGGACTGTTGTAAAAGCTGTGCCAACCTACAAAAGAGCTTGCAGAGAATGATGGTGTGCTGTTTTTGACAGCAGGTGCCTCCATGGACACGATGTCAGAGAATGAAGGCACTGGTGCTTCCCCCATATGCATGAAAGTATACCCTTTCCACTCCAAGGCAGGGACTGCCAGCCATCTACCCAATGTCCAGTCTCCCTTTCTTCCTCACCAACAGAATCCCAGTTTTATTTGGGGCAGCAAAATGCCCAGATCAAAGACTCATTTCCCCACCTCACCTGTAGCTGTCACTGATGAAGCTTAACAGGAAGCCAAGTTGTTGGGTGTAGGGGGAGTTTCCAGGAAAGATCTTTAAGGGGGACTAGCTCATCTGGAAGGTCAGTCCTTTGCCCTTCCCACCTTTCTTCTCCTCCTGCCTGGTCGCAGTGTGATTACTAAGCTCCAGCAGCCACCATGTACCGTCACGAATCTGAGGCTAAAGATGGTGCATGAGAAAGGCAGAGAAATCCTGGAACCCTGATGACCAAGGAGCCACCCAATTGGCCCACACCTACCTGCCTCCAGAACTCTACATGAAAAGTAAACATTCACCCTGTATGAGCCACTTATTTGAATTTTCTGTTACAGGTAGCTGAACCCTTCATATTAAAGAAATTCATATCCCTTGCCTATTTTTTTAAGACTCTCCATCAATCAAATTACTATCTCATTCTGACATTTATGGTTCATTAAATATCTGAATAACTGGATCTTACCCTTGAAGCCCAAGAGATTTACCAGGTCCCAAGAGGTTCGGAGGCTGCTCCCAATTACCTAAGTTCTCTGTGGGCAACATCCTAGACTTAAACTACCCTAAAACTTCAGCCCTAGAGCCTGATGGCTGAGAGGAAAAAGTATACTTGTAGGCCTATCCTTCTTAACCCACTGACCATGCCCTCAAATCGAACTGCACTGTACAAAATGGTAGCCACTAGCCACATATGGTTAAATTAAGTACAATTAAATACAAATATATCAGATGCCCTAGCTGCATTTCAACTGCCCAACAGCCTCCATGTGTCTGGTAGCTACCTTACTGCACAACAATATAGATTGTTCCTATCATGACAGAAAACTCTACTGGAGAGCACTGGTCTAGAAATACACTTTTCCCTAGGCTTCTATGACAGCCAGTTCTCCCTGTCTCCCTTACACCTCACCAGGCATTTCCCAGCCCCCCATCTCTACTCACTGCTCAAATGCTGGCATTTCTCAGAGCTCTATCCAAATATACCTCTTCTCCCCTCACTCCGCCTAGGGGATCTCCTTCAGCATCACCTGTCATCCTTATGCAGAAGGCTTAAACACTAATGAACATCATATCCTCAGAAACTTCCTGCAAGAACCCAAGGTTTATCTAAATCATGGATGTGGTAGAAAGAATGTATCTGAGTTTTGCCCTTGTTCCTGGCAGAGAGCTCCTAAAACTCTTAAATGTTCTAGGTGACAGGACTGTCTTTTGTTATCTACGAAGAGCCACTTTTCACCTCAACTGAGTCTGCACTAATGAGGTGACACAGGGTGGGTGACACTCTAGTGTTTTAAGGGATGGGATGGCCACTCCAGAAGGACCAAGCATGTGATGAGAGGGCTGGAACTTTCATTCCCACCCCTGACCTCTGGGAAGGAAGAGGGGCTAGGGACTGAGCTCAATCACATGACCAATGATGTCATAAGACCTTGATACAATAAACACCTGAGCTCAAAGAGCTTCCTGGTTGATGAACACATGGATGTGCCAGAGGGTGATGCACCCAACTCCATGGGGAGAGGGGATGGGAGCTCCACATCCAGGACCCTCTCAGGTCTCTTAATTAATTGCCCTATGTGTCTCTTCCATTTGGCTGTTCCTCAGTTGTATCCTTTATCATAAAACCATTTTCTGTCAGTTCTGTTAGTTTGTTTTAGTAAACTATCAAACCTGACAAGGTGGTAGAAATCCCAAATTTACAGCCAGTTGGTCAGAAGTGCAGGTAGCCTGAGGACTTGAAACTGGCATCTGCCATGAGAGCAGCCTTGCAGAGAGAAGCCCTCATATCTGACATTAAGTTCAGGTTGTTGGTGTCAGAACCAAGTTGAAGTGACACCCAGCTGGAGTCAGAGAACTCGTGTCAAAGCATTATGACCTCTTAGCCACTGTTCTGATAGTTAGTCAATAAAAAATGGTTAAAAACTGCAATAATTAAATGATGCTTTCAATTCACCTTGGATTACTGCACACAGGTTCACAATTACACAGAATATTCAATCCCAACTTAATCCCAATTCATAAGAGTTCTCAAAATCATAGAGGATATCTATGTACATAACCAAACAACCATAAGAGGAACAGCTATTTTTCATAACCTCAAAAGTCAGTGGAGTATGTGATCTACCCATGAATCAGTGACCCTAATGAGACACAATGACAGAAAGGGAGGACAAATCCACTGATACACACTGATTTAAGTGAAAATTCAAATTATAACATGAAATTTGTAGATTTTAGAAAAGGGCCTTTTAACAGCAAGCTTTCCTTGTGCATTTAAATTTTAATTTAGGTTTTTTTGTTGTTTTGTTTTTTGAGACGGAGTCTCACTCTGTTGCTCAGGCTGGAGTGCAATGGTGCAACCTGGACTCACTACAACCTCTGCCTCCCGGGTTCAAGCAATAATTCTGTTTCAGCCTCCCGAGTAGCTGCGACTACAGGCACATGCCACTACACTTGACTAATTTTTGTATTTTCAGTAGAGGCAGGGTTTCACCATACTGGTCAGGCTGGTCTCAATCTCCTGACTTCAGGTGATCCACCTGCCTCAGCCTCCCAAAGTGCTGGATTACAAGCATGGGCCACAATGGCCGGCAAATTTAGAATATTTTATTTATCCTGCTTTTCAGGCATATATGTCCCATGTCAAGCTACCCTCCTTGGTTAAACTTCGGCCATAATTTCTCTGAGCCCAAATAATGGTGATATGAAAATAGGCTACAATTTATTTTACTAAAAAAGAACTTTGATTTTACAAAAAGGAGCTTCAGAATTTGTTTAGCAGGTTCAAATCTTCAACCTTGCAGGATTTCTTGTTAGCATTGGTGATGGTGGCATTTTGTTTTAATCTGGTTTTTGATTTGCTTTGTTTTGCTTTAAATATTAATGCAAGGCTTCGGAGCTTTCACAGCCCGAGTCCTTTCCTATCTGTTAACTGTTGGAGTGGTGTCTCTGACATTTTTATAAACTGCAGCAAGGATGGACCTTCTGTTGAACCTCAGCGACTTCCTTAATGTCTCCCATCCTCCCGTGGTTACCATGGAAGTCACCATTTTCTACACCAATTCATCAGCTCTTCCCTGGACATTATAGAACACAGAGAAAATAGTCTCTCTCTGGACGCCTGAGTCATAATACAAAAAACATGGGGCTAGCAGCCAGGTTCTACCACCTTGACCAAGGAGCAGGGAATGCTGGTCCATGACGGAAAAGGAATAACTCAGAAACACTGAGGGAGCCCACAGCTGGGAGGGAGAGACAGAGGAGAAGAGAGAAGGAAAGAGTATCCTTCTGGCCCTGGCCATGCGGCATTCTATCCCAATCTCTGGCTCCTGGCCTGGATTCCACAGACAGCCCAGAATCCTTCCAATGAATTCCCTTTTTTTGTGTTAGTTGAGTTAGGTCTCTTTCACCAGTAACCAAGAATCCCCTGACTAATAGAGGGTTCTACAGTCCTTTTCGTTGATTGTTTTGAAAAAGGCAAGACAGAAACCTATGGGTGGTTGACTGAACCCAGCAGAGTCCTAGAGCCAGAAAGAGACTGGCCACCCCTTGGAACCTGCTCCTGTGGCCAGGGCTTAGACCGCATAACCCAAACTCACCGCTCCATACCAGGCCACTGCAGGGCTCCACAGCAACTTCTGGCAGGCCCTTGGGCCACAGACTAACTTCTCCAGACAACCTACCAACTAATGCTAGGTTAAGGGGAAATGAGTTGTTCTCTATTTCATATCACTGCTTTGAGAGTGTAACATGGAGGAGACAGAGCAAAGTGTTCAGGATACCATCAATGACACCATACATGGAGGGTAGAGTTTCCCCAGCTGCAAGGGCTGCAAATCAGACCCAGAAGAAATGCAGGCAAAGCACAACTCCTACAGCAAAGGAAGTAAATGCAAGCTGTAAAACCAAACGGACCTCACGTTAGAGAAAACATGCTGATGATTTATCATACAGAAGAAGCATTCAGTATTTTTTTTTTTTCAGATGGAGTCTTGCTCTGTCGACCAAGCTGGAGTACAGTGGTGCCATCTCAGCTCACTGCAACCTCCGCCTCCTGGGTTCAAGCGATTCTCCTGCCTCAGCCTCCCAAGCAGCTGGGATTACGGGCACCCGTCACCACACCCGGCTAATTTTTGTATTTTTAGTAGAGATGGGTTTCACCATCTTTGCCAGCTGGTCTTGAACTCCTGACCTCATAATCCACTGGCCTCGGCCTCCCAAACTGCTGGGATTACAGGCATGAGCCACCGTGCCCGGCCAGCATCCACTATTTTTTAAGTCCATCAAAGTACCTGGTTAAAACATGATACACTATGATGGCCATACAATATAAATGTTCTTAATGGTCTGAACTATACATTTTAAAATGATTAAAATAATAAATTCTGTTATGTATATTTTACCACAGTTTTTTAAAAAGACACATCATAAGAGTTTGAGAGAGGCTGAATCCCCTCCATTGCAAACACACCACAGGCAGTGTACATGTGACAGATACATAAATAATGTGTTCCCTGGCCTGAGGCAACTCAGTACAAAGCTGAGGCTAACCTGAGTGGTGAGTCTGGGTAGGCAGAAATGAAAAGAGTCCTGGTTTTTCGTTTTTTGGAAGGAGAGAGGGTAGGTGTTGTCAAACAAAGTAGGCATCTTCTGAAATGAGTAGCAACAAAAATCACCCCACAGTCCATTTTCTTCAACCTACTAACACCTGATCAGCACGGTCGTAACATTACTAATTCCTAAATATTTCAACATAAATGGAACAGTTCCTCACTCCTCAGAAATCACTGCTGGTTTCCTATCAGCCACAAACAGATGGCAGCTCAGAAGAGTCCTGTTCCCATTATGCCAACTTGGCAGGAGGCTCACCTGCTGCCACCTGAAACACCAATTCCTTCCACCTTTACACAGAAGGCTCCCACACACAACTAAAATCCTGCCTGGATACCCACTGATCAGCATCCTTAAAAGCACAGGGGGTAAGTTTCATTACAACTCCACTAATTAATAAACATAGGGAGGGACCACATCACGTCCTAATATAATTACAGGAATACCGTAGCATTTCATTGCAGTTCCACTATATGGTTCAGACGGGTTCCCTGCCTGATTACACTGGGATGTAATCCAGTTTTGCTAATATATCCATATGTATAAGATTGAGAGCAGATCTTACATGAAACCTGAAGGAAAACTTTTAGAAATGCTAAAAAAAGTTCCATTTCAGACATATTAATACATCCTCAAAATTTTATTTACAATAAGACCACCCATCTTGTTTTTATAACCTCAACAGGATTCTTGTTTCTTGGCTACAACTTTGTAATTTAAATGATCAAAGACTAAGAGAACAACAGACTGTTCACAAGTTACCCTTAAGGTAAAAAACATGAAAGCTGCCTGTGTGTGTGTGGTATATGTGTGTACATGTGAGTATACATACCGCTACTAGCAAAGAAAGAAAAAAAGAATCTGGGCTGTTTAATTCATGAGATTCCAAGCAAAGATGCTCTTCTGTGCTTTCTGGACACACCTGCTAATCACCAGACCCTTAACCACTGACTGCTCCTTGCCTGCTCAGCAAATCAAACTCGGCTCTGGAATGTTAAGCCAACGTGTTATTTAACAGGAGTAGCTTAAGTAGCTACAGAGTTACTTTAAATAATAAGAACTCACTGCACTCATGCCATAGCCCAGTACTTAAACCCATAAGAGGCTCTGCTCTTGCAATAAAGACCAAAATCCTTAAATGTGGCACACAAGGCCCAGCAAAAAGGGGATCTCTCCCACGAAGGCCTCTGCACTTCCCTAGGGAAGCCACCTCTGACCCTCTGACTAGATCGATTCTGCCTTTATACCCTGTACATCTCCTTCATGGAATGAAGGAGTGAATAAAAGCTATTGCATCAGTTAGCACATCTTTGGTTGCAAGTAACAGCTAATCCCAACTAAAATTGGCTTAAACAATATGAAAATTTATTTCACAGAAAAAGTCCAAGGTGGGTGGGTGCCAGGCACGGTGCACCGGGGCTCTGAGAGGTTCTCTCTGCTGTTGGCTTGGTTCAGTCCTTTCCCTGATGTTGGCTTCATGCTCAGACTGGTAGCAAAACAACTGCGACAGTTCTAGGCACCACACCCAGACATGACAACTTTCAGAGGAGGAAAGGGACACCTTTCCTAGAGTTGTCACCATAAGGCTGAGAATTTTTCCAAAACCTCTGGACAGACCTCCTACTAATCTCATTGACCAGAACTAGGTCTCTGGTTCACCCCTACAGTAGCCACCTATGGAGAATGGGACCAGTGTGATTAGCTGAAACCAGTCAGGATTTACCCTAGTGCTAAGGATAAGGCCAGCTTCCCCAGAGTCACACAGGGGACAAGAGGCTCTCTAAACAAAATTCCAATTCTACTTAGAAAGAAGGGAAAAAAGAACATTAGATATGCACTAGACAGGGTCTGCTAGTTAACAACCTGATGTACATACTACGGTCCCCAACATTGTCTACAACTGCCAAGAGAAAGCCCCCACCAGCATCACCTGCAGGGGGATCCATAAAAATGACAGGACCAATGCAGAAGGGAGGTCATAGGGTGGGAGTGAGGGAGTAAGAGAAGGGACACACAGTTTTTTTGTTGTTGTTTTTGTTTTGTTTTTGAGACAGGAGACTCACTCTGCCATCCAGACTGGAGGGCAGTGGTATAATCTCAGCTCACTGCAACCTCCACCTCCTGGGTTCAAGCAATTCTTCTGACTCAGCCTCCTGAGTAGCTGGGATGACAGACGCCCACCACCATGCCCAGCTA
The DNA here is from genome assembly GCF_001604975.1 of Cebus imitator. Classification (NCBI taxonomy): domain Eukaryota; kingdom Metazoa; phylum Chordata; class Mammalia; order Primates; family Cebidae; genus Cebus; species Cebus imitator. The sequence goes on from NW_016107321.1 coordinate 6,575,772, forward strand.
ATTTTTGTACTTTTAGTAGAGACCGGGTTTTGCCATGTTGGCCAGGCTGGTCTGGAACTCCTGACCACAGGTCACCTACCCACTCACTCTCCCAAAGTGCTGGGATTACAGGCATGAGCCACAACACCTGGCCAGGACACCGAGTTTTTAATCAGGAGATGCAGACTCAAGTCTCAAGACTTCTGCTTAACATCTTATGACTACAGGCAAATCTTAGCCTTAGTTTTCTCATCAAATATGAAAATATGTGCTTGACACATTGTGCAAGGTTGCTGTGAAGACCAAATGAAATGGCATATGTGGAAAAATACTTTGTAAACTAAGTGTTAAACATATGCAAGCAATGATTATTACTTGCAATGGAAAAAGTCACAAACCATTGAGAAAAACTCCTTGGAGAAAAGGCCAACACTCCTATCTGGACAAGCTGAAGTATGTATAATCTACTAATGGACATCTACTTTAAAAACAGTGTTTCTGGCCAGGCACAGTGGCTCACACCTATAATCCCAACAATTCGGGAAGCCAAGGTGGGCAAATCACTTGAGGTCAGGAGTTCAAGACCAGCCTGGCCAACATGGTGAAACCCCATCTCTACTCAAAATACAAAAATTAGCCAGGCATGGTGTGGCACATGCCTGTAATCCCAGCTATTTGGGAGGCTGAGTCATGAGAATCATTTGAACCCAGCAGGCAGGGGTTGCAGTGAGCCAAGATCGTGCCATTGCACTCCAGCCTGGGCTACAGAGTGAGACTTTGTCTCCACTGATTTACTAATGACTGGTTGGAGGCAAAAACCAAGATTCCCTTCTCCACTCTTTCCTCTCCTCCATAGGCATGCATAATAATCAGATTCTTACTGTTTTCTTTTTTTTGAGACGGAGTCTTATTCTGTCACCCATGCTGGAGTACAATCTACACTCACTGGGGCAATCTCGGCTCACTGCAACCCCTGCTCCTGGGTTCAAGCAATTCTCCCTGCCTCAGCCTCCCAAGTAGCTGGGATTACAGGTACCCGCCACCATGCCCAGCTAATAATTTTTCTATTTTTAGTAGGGACAGGGTTTTGCCATGTTGGCCAGGCTGATCTCGAACTCCTGATCTCAGGTGTACCCACAACCTTGGCCTCCCAAAGTGCTGGGATTACAGGAATGACCCACCCTGCCTGGCAGATTCTCACTGTTTTCTATATGGAAAGGCAGGGCAATGATGTTTTATAGGTCAGAAAAGGTTAAGAAAATTTTTAAAAAGCGTTGTTAGAAGGGAGATCATTTGAATGCACAAATAGAAGCTACTACTGGTCACCCACAAGAAAGCTCAGGTCAACTAACATTAACAGGTATAAGCTGCGAAGCTGCAAGATGCTAAATGCAGAAGCATCTAAGGCCTCCCTGCTAATGCTGTTTTTACCAGGCAGCGCACCTGATGTGAAGCCACCCAATATACAGCCTGTTGTGCCTAATTCCCTGCCTGCCCTCTCCATCTCTTAGTTCTGTCCATCCGTCCCCCCTTGCAGCAGGGCAGAGACAGGAGAGCAGGCCACAGAAGAGTAAACCTATCTGAAGAGTAAGACGTGTTTATCCAGGCAACATGTCTTGTCTAAACAATAAAGTTGGAAGACTGGTCATGCCTAGCACTAGATTCTGGAGAGTAAAGGCATTAATGTACAGGAATACATCCTTCTTCACAACAAGGGTGGCTTTCTCTCCTAGGCTTAAAAATAAGCAACAACATATCCTAATTTTCCAGGCAAAGGAAGAACGAGACAGCAGAGTGAGGGCAAAACATCTTAGGGAATTAAGATGAATGAAAAATGGAAAATAGAAGCAGTGACTGACAAATCGAATGTGATTTCTGTAACCAAGTTTTGTGTGGCCTCACACATGCAGAACAGCACCCCGCCAACATGTATGCTTCATGGAGCAGATGTGTCTAATAAGACCAATGCCCAAGATTATTTTCCATCTAAATTACCATGTGTGTGAAAGGACTCTGAACTGTAAAGCTGTAAAGCTCTACACAAACACAGACAGAAAAACCTACCCCATCTAAATGCAATGCAGTACCCTGGAAGAAGGACATCAGTGAAAAAATCGGGCTGCCCTGCCTATAGAGTAGCCATTCTTTTGCTTCTTTACTTTCTTAATAACTTGCTTTCACCAAAATTAAAAAAAAGAGAGAAAAAGAAAAAAACTGACAAAATCTGAAAGAAATCTAGCATTAAGCTAATAATAAATAATGTACCAGTGTTAATTTCTTAGTTTTGACAAATGCTCTAAGTAACGTAAGATGCTAAGGTTAGAGGAAGCCGAGACAAGGCTATAAGGGCACTCTGTACTATCAAAAAGATAGTTACAAGGGAACCAACCTTGAAAAACAACTTTTCTATAAATTCAAAATTATTCTGATAAAAACATTATAGGTCAGGTGCAGTGGCTCATGCCTGTAATCCTCGTACTTTGGGAGGCCGAGGCAGGAGGATCACCTGAAGTCAGGTGCGGGAGATTGGTCAGGATGATGGGAAAAATTATAGGAAAGACACAAACCTTCTTGGAAGGCCAGAAGGTTTTGAGCTAATGGCAAAGGGCAGGTAACAAGGGATTGCAAAGGAATTTATCTAGATAAGCTTGTTTACCTATTTCTCTGGAAACCAACATTTATTTGATCATGCACACAGAACTGCTTTCTACTCGGGGTTGACAATGTTAATTACCCACAAGTGATGTTTGCTCTAGGTCTTCGTCATTAAATCCGCACTAAATAAATGCAGGCATCAACGGCTTGTGGGGGCTGCTACGGACTCTGGCAGGAGCCCCCTAGCCTGCTGATAGGCAAGCCTGTGTCTGTGTACTCTGTTCATCTGTCACTCAGCCAGAGTCTGCAGGACAGACTTGGCAGTCAGGAGTTCAAGACCAGCCTGGCCAACATGGCAAAACCCCATCTCTACTAAAAATACAAAAATTGGCCGGGCGCGATGGCTCAAGCCTGTAATCCCAGCACTTTGGGAGGCCGAGGCGGGTGGATCACGAGGTCAAGAGATTGAGACCATCCTGGTCAACATGGTGAAACCCCGTCTCTACTAAAAACACAAAAAATTACCTGGGCATGGTGGTGTGTGCCTGTAATCCTAGCTACTCAGGAGGCTGAGGCAGGAGAATTGCCTGAACCCAGGAGGTGGAGGTTGCGATGAGCCGAGATCGTGCCATTGCACTCCAGCCTGGGTAACAAGAGTGAAACTCCGTCTCAAAAAAAAAAAAAAAAAATTAGCTGGGCGTGGTGGCACACACCTGCAGCCCCAGCTACTTGGGAGACTGAGGCAGGAAAATTGCCTGAAACCTGGAGGCAGAGGCTGCAGTGAGCTGAGATCACTCTGTCCAGCCTGGGTGACAAAGTGAGACTCCGTCTAAAAAAATAAATAAATAAAAACTTACTAAAAAATTAAAAATACCCAACATTTGCTCAAGAAAAAAGAAAGAAAAAAAAATTCCATGGGAAAACACTTTCTAAGCAAATCAACAAGGTAGAAACAACAGAAAAAAGATGGATAGGTTTGACTACATAGTATAAACTTTTACACATCAAAATATGTCATGAACATACGGTTACAAGGCAACCAACCCTGAAAAACATTTATACACATAAGAGGTTAAAACAGTAAGAAAATAAACTCCACAAACTTATTTAAAAAAACAAAAAGACTGCATGTCTAGGTGCTCTATTTGCTATAACTGCTTCACACATTTCAAAACCATCCAAAATCACATTCAGAATCTCCTTCAACTACATGCTTTGTCCCAACAATCCAAGCCCTTTGGATTCTCTGCAGCCTGACAGTTCTGCTGGAAAAAGCAGAGCTTCAATGCAGCTTCCCTGCCAAAGGCTACTCTCTGTTTAATTTGACCATTCCTAGCCAAAATCTTCTAGAATCTAAAGCCTTTCCTCTTTGAGTCCAGTATGTCAAGCTTAGCCACTTGGTGCCTGCAATAGTGACCTGGTCAAACCAGAGGCGGGAATTCTGAGAAAAGACTAAGGGGTGCAAAGACTCCACACTGTCAAAACTAGACTCAAATTTCAGCACCAGAAGAGGGAAGTGGAAGAGCTTCAATGTAAGCGAGCAGTCGTTCCCACCTAGAACTCCATTTACCTGGATTTTTAGAGTGACTCACATATTCAAAGAAAAGGCATCTTTTGGCCGATCACTGTAGCTCATGCCTGTAATCCCAGCACTTTGAGAGGCCAAGGCAGGTGGATCATGAGGTCAGGAGATCGAGACCATCCTGGCTAACATGGTGAAACCCCGTCTCTACTAAAAATATAAAAAATTAGCCGGGCATGGTGGTATGCACCTGTAGTCCCAGCTACTTTGGAGGCTGAGGCAGAAGAATCGCTTGAACCCGGGAGGCAGAGGTTGTAGTGAGCCGAGATTATGCCACTGCACTCCAGCCTGGGCTACAGAGAGAGACCTCATCTAAAAAAGAAAAAAAAAAAGGAAAAGGCAACTTTTAAAATAAAATACAGTTACCCTTAACTCAGCAGTTTACATTAGAGCCAATCTATATCAGCAATTTTTTGGTTGTTATTTCTGTGTGTTTTTAAATGTATAAAGAGACCAGAGAATTAGAAGAGAGAATGTACTTCTTTCAAATGTTTCTCTATATGTAATAGTTTATGTTAAGTCTAAGTTAGAATCATATTTAAAATACTAGTTACACTGTCAGATTAAGAATTAATCATATTAAGAATTAAGAAGCAGAAGGTTGTAAATCTCAGGTGACAATGAAGTTCCACACATGACGTAATATAGAAACCAAGAAACAAAAAAAATATTTTCACACAGAGGATGATCATATTAAACCACTAAACTAAAAATTTAGTAGCTGAAGGTATGCATCCCAGTTGATTAACAATCTTCCAATAATGTTAGATAAACAATAAACCCATGCTATAAAATATTAATAGTTTGCTTCTCAAAATATTATGTGGTAACAGGCAGTACTTAAGGCCAGGTAGACACAAAATAAAGAGAAAGGAATTGAACCAAATTTTGACTTCTAGGGGCTCTTTCATGATCTAATTTGTAAATGAGTCAAGCCTCCCCTGTCTGCCTCTTTCCTGGGACATCTCATCTGGGATCCACTTTACCACTCTAACACCAGAGGAGCAAAACCAATTCTGCTAGTCATTAACAATCTAGTAAAAGGTTTAGCAATAAATAATGGATAACTGATGAATATAAAATGGTGAAGTAACTGGCTTAAACTGACCTCCAAAGATTATAGGTTTCATTCACCTGATAGTGCTTGCCTTCTCTCCCAAGTTTGGGCTGTCTTGTATACATCAGAGTAATAGATCAATTCCCTATTAGTAAAATCACATGCCATTTTTCTTGGTCATGTTGGGGAGAGAGAACTTCACCAACTAAACATGGATGAAGGATAGCCAAGGAGGTTCCATTTATATGACCATCAGTCGGCCAAGGAGACGAGTTATTTGTGAAACACAGAAAGCAAAGCTAAGAAGGGGAAGAAAATGTGATAACCCAAGGCTCTCAGAATTAAGAACAATACTCCTACCATTTCTGAACCACATGGTCAAACTTGAGGCTTCTCTTTTTTTATAATAAATTTATAGAAAGCTGATTTCAAAGCACCTCATAAACATTACTGCTTCTATGTATCTCTATAAAGAAAAGCATTTTGGTTGGGAGTGGTGGCTTATGTCTTTACGACCCTGTCTCCAAAAAAAAAAAAAAAAAAAGCAGCAGCAGCAATTTTAGCCTAGGAGGGACCCACAATGATACTTAATATTACTCTATCAAATTTCTTGCACAAAAATGCATATAAAATACAATTCTCATATGCTATCATCGACTACTACTTTTTATACTGTATCACAAAATTTTTCAAAACATTTTAATTGCCAAAAACTTTAAACAAATATATTCTGTATATCAATGTAATTGAGCAGCTTGTTAATGGTCCAGAAAAGTCTGAAAGTGATAATTAAAATTAAAGGTTGACATAATTAGATAAACCTGAATGAGAGAAATAATTTGTGGAGTTCCTATCAGCAATTTGCTCTCCACTGGTAACACAGACCTGGCTGTCATAGCCATTGAAGTTGTGAGGAGGGAAATGCAAAATCAAACACAAACAGAATGTCATAAATCCAAAAAGGCTGGGCACAAATGCATTAGAGTAAGCTACAATGGAGATAGATTCTGGGCAGCATCCCAATCCTACATTATCTAATTTACTCCTGAGTCCCTTAGAAGCAAAGCTGGGTAAAAAGACAAAACAGGATGTGTGCCACTTTCATTCTCACTTCTGTCCCAGTATTAAAAATAATTACTAATGGAATAAGATAAGCAAAATGTGAGCTTTCTGTCTTTTATTAAGAGTTATTGTGTATTACCCCAAGCATTTCAAATACTAGATTATTTATTTCATTATTCAGGCAACAGAAAATTAACTCAGAAAAGTAAAGTTCCTACATATGAAACACAAGACTGAGTTTCTCATTTCATAGGAAAAGATGACAAGAATAAAAATGGAAAAGGCTCAAATTACTTGTAAGGTCTGGAAAAGGTGACCTCAGTGTCAACCACATTCCTCTTACAGGCTTCTATGACCCAATCTCTTTTTTGGAGCGGATGGGGTCTCGCTCTGTCACCTAGCCTTGACTTCCCTGGGCTCATGCAATCCTCCCACTTGAGCTTCCCACCTCGCTGGGACCACAGGTACATGCCACTATATCTTAATTATTTAATTATTTGTAGAGATGAAGTAGGTCTAGCTATGTTGTCCAGGCTGGTCTCCAATTCCTGGGCTCAAGCAATCCTAACGCCTCAGCCATCCAAAGTGCTGGGATTACAGGTGTGAGGCACTATGCCTGAGCAACCCAATCTCTTTAAACCTCACTCTCTAAAATACATTAAATCCAGGCATCATTTATTTTTATTTATTTTTGAGACAGGGTCTCGCTGTCACCCAGGTTGGAGTTCCGTGGTGCAGTCATGGCTCATTGCAGCTTTGACCTCCCCAGACTCAAGCGATCGTCCCACCTCAGGCCTCCTGAGTAGCTGGGACCACAGACGAGCCACCACGCCCAGCTAATTTTTAAATTATTTGTAAAGAGCAGGCCTGGCTATGTTGTCCAGGCTGGTCTCCAACTCCTGGATTCAAATGATTTTCCCGCCTCAGCCTCCCAAAATGCTGGGATTACAGGCATAAACTACCACGCCCAGCCAGGCATCACATTTTAAAGGGATTCTCTAACCTGACTGTTAACATAAAGGTAAATTCTCTGATTATTTAACAACTCTAAACAGTAACTCTGCCTAAAATGTCAGCTTCGGCTGACAGGTTTTGTGGGCACAGCATAAGCCTAACTTCTTATGATGTAGGTTTTGATATTCTAACGATTAGAGCTGAATTTGTACATCTGGTTTTGTGGCTAAGAGGGTCATCTGAAGCTTAAGAAACTGATTACATGTAAAGATAATCCTGTACATTTTCTCAGCATATGGTAACATCACTGCTGATCAATTTTTTTATGAATATTAAAACTGTCCCAGCACTAACAGCTCAATTTGTTGTCTGAGGATCTCTGACACTACCATTTCCCCATGGTGGTAAATACACTTTTAATAGCCAAGACAGTGGAAAGGCACAGTTTCAGAGGAGAATAATACGGTACTGTAAGAGTTTGCTACACAAAACTCTTGATTTCCATAACTGGGATTGAAAATTATTCACACACACACAAATCAGAGGTATAACTGTCTCAAGAAGTTTAAACTAATCTTCCCTTTGTCCTTGACAAGAAACTAATAAAAGAAACATCCAGGAGGATGAAAAATTTCTGAACCCAGTGACAACACTCCATAACATCTACGTAGAATTCAAAATCGCTGAGCAACAGTTTTGGAAAGCAGACACAAATGAGTCTTTAGAATGTAGTGTTCCAACTAGTAACTAGCTCATCAATAGCTGAAACATACAAATAAAAGCTTTAAGACTTCATAGCTTTCTTTCATAAAAATTTTTTAAAAGCTTTCATAAAAATCATAAAAATATTTCATAAACCATAATTCACTTAAAGGATCAAATTCTTAGACTTAACCAGACATTAACAGATATCTCACACTCCAAGCATTTTATCCCAGGGGCTCTAACATGCCCACTACAAACTGGGATACATGCTAAAACTACAAAAGGAAGGAACAGTAGAAATAATGGTAACAACATAATACCCCATGTAATGTGTTTCCAAATCCTTTCCCATCCATTACAGTCTAAATAAAGTCTTTAATTTTAAAAAAATGAGAAATCAGTATCTTACATTACAGTACCTTTGCAAAGCTCTCTCAAATCTATTTTGACTCTAATTGTGTTTCTGAATAAAAATAACAGAAAGATGTTCAAATAAATCTGTATCCTCTGCACAGCACCTCTGCACACCTACAGAATAATTTCCTACACTCTATAACTTACCACACCATTATTGTTGGAGCTTTCCATAAACAATACATTTCAATTCTATTCTTAAAATACTATTTCTCTCATGGGTGAGTATCCTTGATACCGCAAAAGTATAGAGACTGGTACTTCTACTTACATCAGAAAAAAATCTGATTATAAATTAGATTATAAATTATTTATTTTAAATCCATGAATTCAAAATTTTATTTTTCACCAATTATTTTCTGTGAAAGCAAGAAAGCAAGTAGAGCTGACCCACCAGTATAGATCCTAACATGGTAAAGAGATGGTTAAAGGGAAAAGAAAGCACGCGTTTATCAGAGTTTGCAGTCATTTTATGAAGATGTGGTGATTAATGTTTCTGAGCAAAGCATGCATTTAATTTTAACTAAATAGGTAGTGAGCATCTAGATCCTTGTCTTCCTAAAATGTCTTCCCCTTTCTTTAGTTAAAATAACCTCACCTCTTCTTGTGACTCCATCCCCATTCTATACGGTCTTTATGGAAACGTCAATTGACGCAATCCTACACACACACACACACACACACACACACACACACACACACACACACAGTGTAGGCAAATTACTCAATCATATGCTCAGTCCAGGAAATTTAGATCTTATGACAGGAGAATTAAACCAGTTGGTGCAGTCTTTGAAACCATGGTGAACCAAACAAATATCTATTAGATGGTTTCTGAAGCTTAGATCCTCTGAGCTCAGCCTTCAAAGCCTAGTTGTTCAGCATCTTCTGTGCCTATACTATTTCTAAGTACTATGCCTATGGTTATGTAACCTATCTTTTTCACTCAATAATATATCATGGGTATCTTTCCAGACTGGTTAGTATAAATGAATGTCATCACTTTCAATGGCTGCATGCGAGGAAGGTGATATAATTCTTTAAATCAATTCCTTATCTAAGGTTATTTCCTATTCTTTACTATGCACATATATCTGTTCTAACATTTCCTACTATTTCTTCAGGATAAATTCCTACTTAATGTGGACTTTCTGGATAGAAGGTTATACACATTTTGCATTGTGATACCTAATAGCAGCTATCTGGAATGAGTGCATCAATGTCTACTTAGACTATCCGAGAGTCTATATACACCTCCCTTCGTCTGCACCAGCACCGAGAATTGCCATCATCCTTATTATTCCCATTCCACACTGGAAGATGCCCAAACATTAAGATTACCAAGAAAAGGAACAGCAGAAGTCATCATCACACCATACTTTATATTAAACTTTACCAAATCATTTCAAATCCATAAAGATCTAAATTGTGTCTAGGCTGGCTACGATGGCTCACACTTGTAACCCTAACACTTCGGGAGGCCAAGTCAGGAGAATCCCTTGAGCCCAGGAGTTCAAGACCAGCCTGGGCAACATAGTGAGACCTCATCTTTACAAAAAGTTTTAGTTGACCAGGTGTGGTGATATGTGCCTGTAGTCTCAGCTACTCAGGAGGTTACGGGAGGAGGACTGCTTGAACCTAGGAGGTCAAGGCTGCAGTAACCATAATTGCAGCACTGCACTCCAGCCTGGATGACAAAGTGAGACCCAGTCTCCAAAACAATTTAAAAATTGTGCCTAAATTATATTGCCAACATAATCATTGAAAAATGCTGTCGGGCTGGGCATGGTGGCTCACAACTGTAATCCCAGAACTTTGGGAGGCTCAGGCGGGAGGATCACGAGGTCAGTAGTTCGAGACCAGCCTGACCAACATGGTGAACCCCCGCCTCTACTAAAAATACAAAAATTGGCTGGGCGTGGTGGTGTACGCCTGTAGTCCTAGGTACTCAGGAGGCTGAGGCAGAAGAATTGCTCAAACCTGGGAGGCAGAGGTTGCAGTGAGCCAAGATAGCACCATTGCAGTCCAGCCTGGGTGACAGAGAAAGACTCTGTCCCAAAAAAAAAAAAAAGAAAAGAAAAATGCTATCTTAGTCTGCTCAGACTGCCATAAAACCATAGACTGAGTAGCTTAAAAAACAGAAATTTATTTTATATTTATGTTTTTAGTGTTTTTTTAATTTAAATAAAAAATAAATAGAGACAAGGTCTCGCTATGTTGCCCAGGCTGGTCTCGAACTCCTGGGCTCAGGTGATCCTCTCACTTCAGCCTCTCAAAGTGCTAGGAAAGAGGAGACGAAAACAAACCTTTCAGCAAATGTTGCAGCTGAAAGCAACTGGGAAAAAGTGGCTCCAGAGAACTCGGGCCTTCAAGAAGGCACACATAAGCTGTGCTACAACACTGCATGTGCACTGATAGGCCAAGGCCAGCTGAACCAGGCCATAAAAATTCTGCAAAAAGCTGAAGACCTTTGCTGCACTGGTCATTATCAGAAGACGCTGAGGGGACTGAGGAAGACCCACAGGCAGAACTGGCCATCATTTATGGTCAGATGACTTATATTCTGCAGCTTCAGGGTCGAACAGAAGAGGCCTTGCAACTTCATAATCAAATAATAAAACTAAAACCAACAGATGTGGGATTACTAGCTGTAGTTGCAAACAACATCATTACCATTAACAAGAATTAAAATGTCTTTAACTCCAAGAAAAAAATGAAATTAACCAATGTGGAAGGAGTAGAGTTTAAGCTTTCCAAGAAACAGCTACATGCTATAGAATTTAACAAAGCTTTACTTGCTATGAACACAAACCAGACAGAACAATGCTGCAAAATATCTGCCAGTTTACAGTCCCAAAGTCTGGAGCATCTCTTACCTGTGTTAATTCAAGCTGCCCAGTATTATGGTGAAAAGCAGCACACAAAAGCAATAGAGCTGCTCCAGGAATTTTCAGATCAACGTCCAGAAAATGCAGCTGAAATTAAGCTGACCATGGCACAGCTGAAAATTTCTCAAGGTAGTATTTCTAAAGCATGTCTAATATTGAGAAGCACAGAGGAGTTAAAGCATGAGCCAGGCATCGTTGTCTGTACTAGTGACCATGTATAGCATGAAGAAGATATTGATAGTGCCACTGAGGTCTTCTCATAAGCTATCCAGTGGTATCAAAACCATCAGCCCAAATCTCCCGCTCATTTGTCCTTGATAAGAGAAGCTGCAAACTTCAAACTCAAATATGGGTGGAAGAGGGAGGCAATTAGTGACCTAGAACAGCTACGGAAACAAAATCCAAAAGATATTCACACCTTGGCACAGCTTATTTCTGCTTACTCACTTGTAGATCCAGAGAAAGCCAAAGCTCCTAGTAAACACTCGCCATTGTCAGACAGTACGTCTCTAAAAGCAGATGCTGAAGCTCTTGAAAATTCTCCTGGTGCTACGTACATTCTGAAGAAGGGTGGAAAAGTTACTGGAGATAGACAACCAAAGGAACAAGAACCGGGAGATCTGAAAAAGAATGGAAAACTGCCTAAGAATTATGACCCAGAAGTTACCCCAGATCCAGAAAGATGATTGCCAACATGAGAACGTTCTTTCTACTGGGAAAGAAAGAAGGGTAAAAGGAAGGATCCGATTGGAAAAGGGACCCAGGGAGTAACTGCAGGAGCTTCATCTGAACTGGATGCCAGTAAAACTGTGAGCAGCCCACTCATCGCCCCCAAGACCTGGCAGCGCAGCCACAGTATCTGCCTCTATGAGTAACATCATACCCCAAGACACCAGAAACCTGCAGGGGCTCCAGCAACAAAAAAGAAACAGCAATAAAAAAAGAAGAAAGGTGGAAAAGATAGCTGGTGATGAGAATATTTTTGTTGCAGGCTGTTTTTAAACTAGTCTCAGTGACACTAGGAACATAATAAAGGTAACACAGCAAGTAGCACAGAACTGCTCCCTCTTCATCTCCATATTTTCATAAATAATTTCTTGTGTTTCAAATAGGGAAACATCTTTCTCAAAGTCTGCCTAGTGAAATATGGCCTACTGGTTGACTCACAGCTTTGTACAGATTATGGGAACTGAAAATAATTGGGCATTTACCCATCTTGGTATCTGTTGTATCCTCTATCTGCATGTGCTGATTTGACCTTTTTTCAGTTTCACAAACCTTATCTAAGGGTTCCCAGGATTTAAACAGAAACTACTTTTACTATTTCAGCTGGAGTCTGACAATACTTGTTTCTGTTTAAGTCCCACTTCAAATTGTGTCTTAGGAGAACTTAGGAGACTGAAAGTACATTCTTCTGAGCATTCCAAAATGTCTGCTTAGAAATAACATGAGATAAAGAGGGACATTCTTTATATATATATATATATTATATATATATATAATATATATATATAATATATATATATATATTATTGCGTTTTGGGGTACATGTAAAGAACATGCAAGATTGTTGCATAGGTACACACATGGCAATGTGGTTTGCTGCCTTCCTCCCCATCACCTATATCTGGCCTTTCTCCCCATGTTATCCCTCCCCAACTACCCACCCCCTGCTGTCCCTCCCCTAGTTCCCCAGTGTGTGATGCTCCAAGAGGGACATCACAGACCCCAGTGTGTGATGCTCCAAGAGGGACATTCGTAATACACTGATGTTCTTCACTTAAATGAATGACCACAAGAAAAAATTTCCATGATAAACAGTTGAAATGTAAAGAAAAAAAGATCTGTTCATGTCCTTAGCCCATTTTCCTAATGAACTGTTCATCTTTTTCTTATTGATTTTTACAGCTCTATGTAAATTGAGATGCTTAATATATGCTGCACATATTTTTCCAGTTTGTCATTTGTCTTTTTGCTCACACCATTCTTTACTATACAGACAATGAAAATAATGTATGCTGTAAAACCTGTTGTCAAATCTTTTACTTTATAGGTTTTCATTTGATGTTAAGCTTAGAAAGATTTTTCCCACACCAGAATTCTATGCACATTTATCTACATTTCCCTTTAAGAGGTATTGAATTTTAAAGGAGCCCTATATATGAATATACCTTTCCATTCAGCAAAATATACCACCACTATAACATTGCTGGGAAATAAAAACATCATCTGCTTCAGCTGCAATTTCAGAAAGATGTTCTATAATGTCATTATCCATATGGAAGGGAAGTGATGGGACCCAACAAGGACTTAACACACTTATTGGTTTTATCCCCCATGCGTCCTGTATTTTAAAGAGTTTCTATGCATTAAATAATAACTAATTTGTTTTCCTGTTTTAATAAAACAAATGTTCTATAACTTCTAGTCAGAGTTTATGATCAATGCCTTTTTGCTAAAATCAAGTACAAGGCTCCTGATCATCATGAAGTACCACAGTTATAAACATTTAGTATACAAAAATCTAGAATGTTTGGCTGGGCATGGTGGGTCACGCCTGTAATCCCAGCACTTTGTGAGGCCAAGGCGGGTGGACCACAACGTCAGGAGTTCGAGACTACCCTGGCCGAGATGGTGAAACCCCGTCTCTACAAACAATTTTTTAAAAAATTAGCCGAGTGTGGTTGTACACGCCTGTAATCCCAGCTACTCAGGAGGCTGAGGGAGAAGAATTGCCTGAACCCAGGAGGTGGAGGCTGCAGTGAGCCAAGATCGTGCCACTGCACTCCAGCCTGGGCGACAGAGACTCCATCTCAAAAAGGAAAAAAAAAATCTAGAACGTTTATCAACAAAATGTAGTACATACATACAATGGAATATTATTCAGTTTTTAAAAGGATGGGAATTCATCTGGGTGTGGTAACTTATGCCTGTAAACTGAGCACTTTGGGAGGCCTAGGTGGGAGGACTCCTTGAACCCAAGAGTTCGAGACCAGCCTAGGCAACATAGTGAGACCTCGTCTCTATAAAACAACAAAAAGATGCAAATTCTAACACTTGGTCTAACATGGATGAACCTTAAGGACATCATGATAAGTGAAATAAATAAGCCAGTCATGAAAGGGCAAATACTGTGTGATTCCACTTATATGAGGTACCTAGAGTAATCAAATTCATAGAGATAGAAAATGGAGGGGTTGGTTCCAGGAGCTTCAGGGAGGGGAAAACAAGTTGGGGTTTAACGAGTCTGGAGTCTCAGTTTGGGAAACTGAACAAAGTTCTGGAGAGTGGTGATGGCTGCATGACAACGTGAATGTACTTAATGCCACTGAACCATACACTTATAATTTAAGTTAGTTTTTTTTCTTTGAGACAGCATCTCACTGTGTCACCCACGGTGGAGTGCAGTAGTGCAACCTCTGTTCACTGCAGCTTTATGGCAACCTCAGCGTCCCGGGTTCAAGCAATTCTTTCGCCTCTGCCTCCCGGGTAGCCAGGATTACAGATGTGTGCCACCATGACTGGTTAATTTTTGTATTAATAGAGACAGGGTTTCACCACCATGTTGGCCAGGCTGGTCTTGAACTCCTGGCCTAAAGGAATCCATCTGCCTCAGCCTCCCAAAGTGCTGGGATTATAGGCATGAACCACCACACCCTGTCAGGCTAGTAAATTTTATGTTATATATATTTTACCACAAAAAAATTAGTATGTTTAGTATGTTATAATAACTAACTTAACATTATCTCAGCCAAATTAAGAGAAATTTGACATTTTAATTACATATTCCATGCAGTCTCACTAAAGACAAATGTACAATTTCTGTATGGCTTTTGGTAATACTGAAATGCTTCACAGAATCCTAAACGGAAACCCCTGCAGTAACTGAATCACAGCATTTCATAAGAGGCTTTACTCAATTTTTAAAAGCATTTTACAAATCACATGCACGATTGAGCCACTCTCTATCCTCACTCTCTCTATCCAGGAGGGAGATTGTTAACTGATGTTGTAAATAAGTGAAACAGTTGAAGTAACATTCCCACCTAACTTAGCCATGCACATGGCAGCCACTTCACAAACCTTCCTCAGTTCAGATCCTGGAATCTATAGCAAAATGAAAAAGAAAGCCTGGGCTATGAACTATCCAGTGAGAGGGCTGAAATTTAGCCTGAAGGAAGGCTGCTGTCTCTTGACCCTTATTTCATTACTCGAGATGTCAGCATCAATGTTGGACGATTCCATTTAAAGCAGGCTTCATGTCCCACACATTGCACCAAGCTACCATTCTTGGAGCTACATATGCAAGGCTAAAAGGTAAATATGATATATAAACAAAAACTTTCTAAATGAAGAGGACCAGGACATTTTAAAACACACAATAGTAAATGCATAAGGTTATTTCTCAACCACCAGAACTAATCATGACTTTCTAATCATCTCCCATGTATGAAAGCTCCATTGTGTTGAAAACATTTTTCCCCATATTCCTCCAATTCAGTACTACAGACTTTAACTCTGGAAGTCAACACCTCCCCACATCATGTAAAAAACAAAACCAAAAATTAAATAAATAAATAAACCTGCTACTTCTACAGCCCTAATACAGAGCTCTTAAAATTCTTAAAGGAAATTCACAGCTTCTAACAACTTTCATACAAATTAAGTACTATTCTTTAAACTGAGGAACTAAACATGAGATTTTCTATTCACAATTTATTCATATAATCACTTCCATGCCAGTTACCTATCAAGGACTTAACTACAAGACAGGACACTTATGACTCTTCCATTCAGAACGTGACTGTCACTGTACAACGTGAGATGAGTGTCCCCATGGCCTCTCTGGATTGCAGTGTGGCTATGTGCAAGGTGCCCTGTCACTTCTCATCCATCACAACCTCACACCCCAGCAATCTGGCGCTGCGGAGCCTGGGGAGAACTTTCCAGGACCACCGTACCATTCCCAGCGGGTTTGTATGCACGAACGTCAACTGAGAAATGGAGACCCCAGACAGGGAGGAAGAGGCACAAAGGAAGGAAGGAACCCACACCTACCCCTACAACGGGCTTTAACGTTCTTCAAAACCTTAGCAATAACTTCCTCTGTGCTTTTTTTATAAACCTGCCTATTATCATGACTTAATGGATATCCTTAAGGTGCTGAATTACTGTAAAACAAAAGGGAGGCAGTGGAGACCTCAAACAGGGAGAGAGCCAGGAGACAGTTCCCTGGCGAGGGGTGTTGATTATTCCCAACGGGAAAGTCTTGAGACTTTCTGATGACAACGGCAGTTCAGGAGGTAGAAGGAATAGGTCCCTAAGGGATATCAACTCCGAAGAAAGCTGTGTCACCCTCATTTCCTTCTACAAAGCCAGACCGCCCTCACCTTCCCACCCCTGAAGCGCTGTCGCCCGGGGAAGAAGCCGACACCTCCCAGTTAACTGCCCCAAGCGGGTCAAACTTTGGGATCGGCGTCCTGCTCCGTGTTGTGGAGCGCAGGGCAAAGGGGAAGGATTGGTGCTGGGAGGAGCGGAATCTCCGTGATCTGCCAGAGGAAACAGCACAGACTCCAGACAGCAGAAGCGCCGGGATTTCCATGCAGCTGCCACGACAGGTGACCGGGCCCGCTCTGCAGACACCCGGCTCGCCCCGGGGCTTCGCGGAAGGTGGGGCGGGCGGGCTGGGGAGCCGGGCCCGGCAGGGGAGGTGGCGGCGCAGCCGGGGAAGCCGCTCGGGCCCGACGCCGGGGAGGAAGAGGAGGAGCGCAGCCCAGTCTCCCCGGGGAAACCGTTTTCAGGGATTTTCTGTCTCCACAATTAAGAAAAAAAAAATGGCTCCAAGCCAAACGCCTCCCGATCTCACACACACACCACCCCACACGCACGCCCGCCCCGCGCTCCGCTTTCGCCCCATTTTCTCACACGGGGAGACAAAAGGCTCCCACAGACAAGCAGCGGCCACGGCCGCCGGGCCCGGGTCAGACGCCCCTTCGCGCCGCCCCCTCCCGAGCCCCCCGCAGCCGCCGCCCCGGCCCCCGCCCGCCGCGCCCACCCAGCCAGTCGCGCCGACCCGGGGGCCCGCCGCAGGGGGACACACGCCCGGCGGGGCAGGGACGGCGCTCGAGCCCGCGCCCCCTCCCGCGGGACTGCGCGGCGCCCGGCCCGCCGCGGTGGCGACAGCGGCCCCGCGCCTGCTCACCTCAGGGCGGCAGCCGCCGCGGCTCCTCCGCGCCTCTCCGCCTCCAGCAGCCCCGCGCCGCCGCCGCCACCGCCGCCGCCTCCCCCCGCGTCTCGGCCGAGTCTCCGCCTCCCTCCACCGCCGCCGCCGCCGCCGCCGCCACCGCCGCCGGCCGGGCTGCGCGCCACGTGACCGCGCCACGTGACCCGGCGCGGCTAGCGGCGCCTCCCCGGCCTGCGCCCCCGCCCCGGCCTTCGCAGCCGACCGTTGGGGCCCCCCGGCCGCCCTCACGCCCCGGCCCTGGGCTCGAGTCCCCACGCCACGCCGCGAGCCCTCCACCACCGGCCCGGGCCACGTGCCTGAACCCCCGCGCTACCGCCTCCGGAGACCCCCGGCCCGCCACGTTGCGCGCGGTGCCCACAGTGCCCACAGTGCCGGGCCTAGGACTCCAGTCTCCTGGCTCCGGACGGCCTCAGCACCCGGGCACCGCGCCGTCTGAACTTCGTTTGAGCCGGAAGTGGACGTCCCAATCCCATTATGTCTTACATGGAAAGCCGCTGCGAGCACAGGGGCGCGGGCACCGCCGACCCGCGCAGCTCCCCGAGAAAACGGTCACCCGAGTGGCCACGATGGTGACATCCCAGATAGAGGACCTCATCTTCGATTGTCTATGGAGAAAGGACCGGATAGCGTCATTTTAACTCAGGGAAGAACAATTCACAGCCTTCCCCCCTCCTGTTAAATGGATGTCCTGCTAACAACGAAACTTGATCACCTCTCCTTGTACCAGCTTGTGCAAAGAAATAGCATAGCTGATCGTGCGACTCTTCTTCACACGTGTAGTTTAAAATAAAAATTAAAAACAGACAAGAGCAGCATCCTTTTTTCCTTGATTTGAAGCAACAGAGGCCCCATATCGTTAGGAATAGCAGCCGCCCTTCTGAAAGGGCTCGCCGTTGTTTTCTATTTTGCCTGTCTGCAAAAGTCTTCGATTCCGTTTCAGACTTAATAATTCCTGATTCTGCGAACTTTTATCAAAAAAAAGTTGGACCGAGTTTGTTAAATTCTGAAATTCCATGCCTCGCCTCAGTCTCCTGAGTAGCTAGGGACTATAGGTGCGCTCCACCATGCCCGGCTCATTTGTGAGTTTTGTTTGTTTTTTTTAAGTGTAGGAATCTCGCTTTGTTGCCCTGGCTCATCTCGAACTCCTGGCTCCAAGTGATCCTCCTGCCTCTGCCTTCCAGAGTTGTGGAATTACAGGCATGAGCCACCACACTTGGCCTACTTTTACAAATTTTGACAAATGCCCCCTAGACTTTATTTTTAAAAAGGCAAGCGTGGCGTGTAGTCCCAGCTACCCTGGAGCTGAGACGGGTGGCTCCCTGGAGACCAGGAGCTAGAAGGCTGCAGTGAGCTGTAATCATGCCTGTGAGCAGCCAGTGGACTCCAGGCTGAGCATAGCGAAACACGGCTCCAACAACAAAAAAAATTAAATTTTAATTTAAAAGTAACTAAAACAAGAATAGTTCCCTCATGTTTGAATGGACATAAATATAATGCATTTAACTGTGGTCCCAGCTACTCGGGAGGATGCGGCAGGAGAATCGTTTGAACCTTGGGAGGCGGAGGTTGCAGGGAGCCCAGATTGAGCCACCGCACTCCAGCCCGGGTGACAGAGTCAGACCCTGTCTCAAAAAGATAATACACACACACACATATATATATATATGTATGTATAATGCATTTAAGTATTAAGATTATTTGATAATATTTAATAAGAACTCTGAAACTTAATTTTGAAAACTTTAAGAAATAAAACTACATTTACATCTTAGAGTACCTTAAATAAAAGATAATCTTCACTCAATATAATCAGTATTACACTTCAGTTTAGTGCTCAATATTATGTTAAATACTGTGGGGAGATCAAAGGAAGAATACCGTATGGCCCTTGCCTTTAAAATTTACAATTTCTAGACAGAATTACTTTAAAATATACACTTTTTTTTTTTTTTAGACGAAGTCTTGCTCTGTCACCCAGGCTGGGGGTGCAGTGGTGTGATCTCGGCTCACTGCAACCTTTGCCTCCCAGGTTCAAGCACTTGTCCTGCCTCAGTCTCCGAAGTAGCTGGGATAACAGGCACCACCACCACACCTGGCTAATTTTGTATTTTTAGTGGAAACAGGTTTCATCATGTTGGCCAGGCTGGTCCTGAACTCCTGACCTCAGGTTACCTGCCCAACTCAGCCTCCCAAAGTGCTGGGATTACAATCATGAGTGACCGTGCCTGGCCAAAATATATACATAATATTTTTCAAACCCTTTCTTTTTCTCTCTCTCTCTCTCTCTCTCTCTCTCTCTCTCTCTCTCACACACACACACACACACATACACACACACACACGGATCAGGGATCAGCATTTATTTGCCTGGCCTGGAGCAAAGCATGGAAAATTTGACCCTTGCTGTCAGACTAATGAGTTAGCAAAAGCATTAAAGATGAACTTTCTTGAATCAATAAATACAATCTATATAACCGTATGAAAACTGTAACAAATACCATCAAGACTGAATAATACAGGTATTCTTTCTGCAAAATGAAAAAAAAATACTAACCTTGAAACTACTCTTCTACTAATACCATAGTTTTCCATAAAGCCCATAAGTATAAACTCTCTTTTATCCAAGCGCTCCTGGGTACAAATACACCCAACTCTCAGCAAAACTGAGAAGTCCCTCAAGTTTGTTTTCTGCCTGTGTCATTTCGCATAGTGTCAGTGGTTTTGCGAATGTCTTTGGAACAGGTATCTTTGCTGAAGTCCTGGTTCTACCACTTACTAACAAGTGACAAGCAAGAACAATATTCCAAACACTGTGTCTTTAGCCATACTTTCAAAAAACAATTATCTGCCTCACAGGGTTGTTGAAATAATCAAATGAGATAATTTATGTAAGCTATATGCCTGACACACAAGAGGGGCTCAATCAAAAATAATACTTGGGCCGGGTACACTGGCTCATGCCTGTAATCCCAGTATTTTGGGAGGCCAAGGCCGGCAGCTCGCCTGAGATCATGAGTTCAAGACCAGCCTGGCCAACATGACAAAAATCCCATCTCTACTAAAAATACAAAAATTAGCCAGGCATGGTGGCACACGCCTGTAATCCCAGCTTCTAGTGAGGATGAGGCAGGAGAATCACTGGAACCCAGGAGGCAGAGGTTGCAGTGAGCCGAGATTGTGCCACTGCACTCCAGCCTGGGCAACAGAGTGAGACTCCGTCTCAAAAATAATAATTAATAATAATAATGATATCTACAGCCTGGCCAACATGGTGAAACCCTGTCTCTACTAAAAATACAAATATTAGCTGGCTGAGGCAGGAGAATTGCTTGAATCTGGGGGGCAGAGTTTACAGTGAGCCGAGATTGTGCATCTGCACGCCACCCTGACTGACAGAGGGAGACTCCATCTCAATAATAGTAATAATACCTAAGAACCAGACACACTGGTGGCATGCACCTGTAGTCCTGTTACTCGGTGGCTGAGGTGGGAGGATCTCTTAAACTCAGGAGTTGGAGGCTGCAGTGAGCTGTGATCAGGCCCCTGCCCTCCAACCTGGGCAGCAGAGTGAGATCCTATTTCTGCAAAATAACAATAATAGTAATAGCCAAGTTTTATTAAATGCTTACCATGGGCCAAACACTGTGCCTTGTTTGTTCCTATTTTTGCTGTTCTTTCTGTTCCTTGCTTCCCTGAGTGGGTGCCTTCTGTCCCCTACCTTACCCCTGCCCCCTTAGGAATCTACTCTTCTCTTCATGTTCAGAAGGAAAATGGTTTAAGACTTTTAAAAGTCATTTATAATAATCTATTACATCTGTTGTGAATATTCATTGTATATTTTATTTATTACTGAATTTTGTGACTTAAATTGTTCTGTTGAGTTTGCCAGCTGGCTACTTGGGAAGGACTATAGAAAGTTCAAGGATGGAAGATTTGGGCAAAAGTTGTTTTTTTTTGTTTATTTTGTTTTGTTTTGAGATGGAGTCTTGCTCTGCCACCCAGGCTGAAGGGCGATGGCGCGATCTTGGCTCACTGCAACTTCTGTTTCGTGGATTCAAGTGATTCTCCTGCCTCAGCCTCCTAAGTAGCTGGGACTACAGGCACCCACCACCACACCTGGCTTTTTGTATTTTTAGTAGAGATGGGGTTTCACCATGTTGGCCAGGCTGATCTTGAACTCCTGATCTCATGATCCACCCACTTCGGCCTCCCAAAGTGCTAGGATTAGAAGCATGAGCTGCCACGTCCAACTTTTTCTTTTTTTTTCTTTTCTTTTTTTTTTTTTTTTTTTTTTTTTTTTTTTTTTTTTTTTTTTTTTTTTGAGACAGGGTCTTGCTCTCTTGCCCAGACTGGAGTGTAGTGGTGCAAACTTGGCTTAATGCAGCCTCAACCTCCCAGGCTCAAGTGATCTCCCAGCTCAGCCTCCCAAGTAGCTAGGACCATAAGCATGTGCCACCATGCCAGGCTAATTTTTTAAATTTTTTTGTAGAGATGAGGGCTCACTGTATTGCCCAGGCTGGTGTTGAACTTCTAGGCTCAAGCCATTCCTCCTGCCTTGACCTCCCAAAGAGCTGGGATTACAGGCGTGAGCCTCCCAGCCCTTTGGGAGGCCTGCATTTTATACTTCTCTAAAAAAACCTTTCTAATTATGAAATGAAAAATGTTGCTGCTTATTTAGAATTCCGAGGCATTTGGGAGCCATTAGGAACGAGATCTGGCAATGGGGACCCTTCCACTGTCCTTTGAAATCCCACAGGTCCAATTAGTCTCATTTTGTTGTGTTTAAACACTTTTAAACACTAGATTTTGGCACCACACTTGAAGAAATTAAAGCACATAATAACTGCAAAATGGTAATTGCTATAAGAAACAGTGTCCCTCATGTGGCATTCGTGATCATGACGCTGTTAGCTGGCTGTCCTGTAGCCCTAGAGTCAAATTTGGGAAAAGTTTCTTACTACCCTGACCAAGCTTCCAAAAGTTCTGAGATCCATGACCTTTCTTTAAAAGTTACTCTTCGAATAACTTTCCTTTGCATCTGCCTTGGGTCACACAGTGAGCTCAGAGCCAGCTGAATCTGAAAGGCATTCCGGTAACAGTATATATTATATATTGGCCGCTCATTAAAACGTGGCTGTGGTCCTGGTGGTGGCTAAGCACCACTGTCCCGCCCCAAGGATAGGGCTGAGGGCACAAGGGATCCATGGTCACAGCCAGCTGGGCACCTGAGTTGGGCTCTGTTCCCTTCTCTCCACACTTCTTTGTACCCCTCCCTGCCCCTCACATTACTCTGACATCCAGACAACGAAGCTCCAGCAGCTCTTCTCATTTGGCCTCTGCCCTGCCTCCCTGTCACCAAGCAGCCTGCTGGGCGACTCCTCTCCCTCCCGGCTGCAACATAACTCAGAGCCCAAATTTTCTGTTGACTCAGGCCCTCTGACCACCAAGACACTCAGCACAGGGATAGGGAAACTGGGTCCTGGACATAAGGAGATGGCAGAGGAGTCGGAGCTTTAGAAGAATAAGACACAAGCCCTTCGCCTTTCAAGGTGTCCTGAGAGCCAGAAATCCCAGCACCAGCTGAGGCTTCATCACTGGAAACCAACAGGGGAAACGCTGTGGCCCTGCCGTACTCTGCTCAGCCATGCCACATGCAGACGGTCTCCTGCAGCTCAGGATGCCACCACAGCCACATGTAAAGAGACAGTGATGAGTTGTAGCACATCATTTGAAGGGTGGCCAGGATGCTGAGGACTCTAGAAGCTGTCTTACAATGTCATACAGTTTTATAAACATCTGATGAAGAAAATAAGAATAACCTGGGAAGAAACACACTTACAAGACACTCTGCTCTGATGAACCTCGTCCCATTGACAGCAGTGGTATGGCAGGCTTGTTCCTTTTTTTTTTTCTTTGAGACTGAGTCTTGCTCTGTCACCAGGCTGGGGTGCAGTGGCGCAATCTTGGCTCACTACAACCTCTGCCTCCCGGGTTCAAGCGATCCTCCTGCCTCAGCCTCCCGAGTAGCTGGGACTATAGGCGTGCACCACCATGCCCAGCTAATTTTTGTATTTTTAGTAGAGATGAGGTTTTACCATATTGGCCAGAATGGTCTCTATCTCTTGACCTTATGATCCACCCGCCTTGGCCTCCCAAAGTGCTGGGATTACAGGCATGAGCCACTGTGCCTGGCCGGGTTGCTCCTTTTTAATCATTTATTGAATTTATTGAGCTTCTACTTTGAACAAGGCATTGTCCAAATGAGAACAAGTGTATGGGAAGCTATGAAGGGGCTTTGGTTCAGAAAAGAAAGGGCCTCTGCTAGGGCAGTCACCAGGCAGGTACTGTGTGGCCTTGCAGAGGAGCCCACCCACTTCTATCCTTTGCCTCTGGTGGCCTGAGCTGGACACCCAGAGTGCGACCCAGGGTGCTGCTCATCCTCTGCTTTAAAGGCTCAAGGCTCCAGTCAGCTAACGCTTCCCTTTCCCAGCTTGCCCAGAGCCTCCCAGAGCAAAGTAATACCTGGACCAAGATCTAGAAACAAAAGCACCACTTGGCTCACTCTGGGAAGGAGAAAAGAGCTTACAAGAAAAGACAACTTTTGCAATTGTCTCCTTACCCCCATCCAGGAGAAGAGAGGAGGAGGGCGGGCCGCGGTACTTTGTGCACAGTCGAAGTACCATTTCCCTTCCTCCCAATCCTTTCATTGCTGAGCGGTCCTTTAGGGCCCTGAATTCTGAGCAGACTCTGAGTAGATGCACATAGTTACGTATACATTTTCTTGTCTTGTTTGAGACAAGGTATTGCTCTATTTTCCTGGCTGGAGTGCAGTGGCATGATCACAGCTGACTGCAGCCTCAACCTCCCCAGGCTCAGATGATCCTCCTGAGTCGCGGGATCACCGCACCTGGCTAATTATTTTATTTTACACACACACACACACACACACACACACACACACACACACACA
>NW_016107321.1:6600268-6618533 GCF_001604975.1 Cebus imitator
GAGAGAGAGAGAGAGAGAGAGAGAGAGAGAGAGAGACACAGCTCTTTGGCGTCCTTGGTTTTTAAGCCTGTGGTAGGAAGTAGTCCTGAGTCTCACTGCTCTTCCAGGAAGGCTGCATGCCATGGCTGCTGCTGCCACCTTGTGGCCGTGAGAGGACACAGCCAAGACAGTGAGGCTAGAGGACCAGAGGAAAGTCACTGTCCCTCCAAAATAGCCAACCTGTGTATGTGCCACATGCCTTCACTATCTTGAAACCTCTTGTTCTCTGAGATGGGAAACTCCCTTGTTCCTTAAGCAATTTTAGGTCGGGCTTCCTCTGACGTACGAAATCTTCCCAGCTGTTTCAATTTTGCCCTGAAGACCTCAATGACTTTTTTTTTTTTTGAGGCGGATTACAAGTGCGCACCACCACGCCCAGCTAGCTTTTGTGTTTTTAGTAGAGACAAGGCTTCATCATGTTGACCAGGCTGGTCTCCAACTCCTGGCCTCATGTGATTTGCCTGCCTTGGCCTCCCAAAGTCCTGGGATGACAGGCCTGAACCAGCGCACCCGACCCTCAGTGACTTTTCTATGCTTTGTGTTTGTTTCCAGGTGTTTGTGGATTGGCAACACTATTTTCCAAGTGAAGACACTGAAGTCTCAAGGAAAGACTTTAAAAAGAGATCATAGATTGAAATGTGATAAAAGTGTCATTCATGAAATTAACAGAGGTCATCAGCACTGTAAAAAAGCAGATGTCAAAAACAGACAAGCCCTAGTGAAAACACACTGGCACCCACACACTCTTAGAAAAACAAACCTTCTGATTAGGACTGTGTGCTGTTATCACTTCTATTTTGTAAAATTGTTAATTTTTATGTAAATGCTAGCCATTTTCAATTTTACTTAGTAAAAATAAAACTTAGATTTTGTAACTGCAAACTTCAGACTCGGTGACTGATGTTTGCCAACAGGACCAATGGATACAAATGTCATGTCATATGTTTATACTGTAATTAGCATTGCTCCAAAGAGAATCACTTAGCAGACACTCAATAAATAACTTTTGTTATATAAAAAACGCTGTAGCTCACCCCTGTAATCCCAGCACTTTGGGAGGCCTAGGTGGGATGATTGCCTAAATCAGAGAGTTCAAGACCAGCCTGGGCAACATAGGGAAACCCCCATCTCTAAAAAAATGTTAAAAATTAGCCAGGCATGGTGGCACAGGCTTGTAGTCCCAGCTACTGAGGAGGCTGAGGTGGTTGCAGGATTGCTTGAACTTGGGAGGTTGAGGCTACAGTGAATCATGATCATGCCACGGCACTCCAGCCTGGGCAAGACCTTGTATCTGAAAAAAAAAAAAAAAAAAGTAAACAGAACAAAATACTAGATGGAGGAAGACAATCTCTGAAAGACTTAAACATTTAAGCATTATATAAGTATCAGACCACAAAAGTAAGCAATCCCAGCAATGATTTACCTATGTTGAAATAATCTTACTCATAGCTGCAAAATCATGCAAGAGTTTTGGGTATTGCAGCAGAGACGGCTAATTGTATACCATGAGTCCTCTCATGTGATGGAGTTGTAACTAGGAAGTCTCTGCCCAGCCAAAGGCTACATTTCCTAGCACCTCCCCATCTCCTAGTGGGGCCATGTGACTGATGCTTGCAGTTGGAATGATGCATCTCACTTCTGGCCAAGACAGTTAAGAAATGGGCGTGTTTCTCCACATGTTCCCTTCCCCTGGGAGCCAGCGAGGTGTTAAACACTTGAGGCCCTAGAGAATGAAGCCACCAGATAGAAGGGGCCTGGATTCCTGAATCACTTCTGATGGAGGGCTGACTACCAACAAGAAACAGCTACATGGGACTGCCAAAGGAGTACGAAATAATCCCAGTAGAGTGGGAGCAGAAAAAAAAGGTTAAAAAAGAAAGGCAAAAACAGATGAATCTAAAAAATGTTTTTAATTCCATTTTGTGGTCTCTGAAAACTACAGCTAATATTAACATAGATACTAAGATATTTTGAAGCACCAAACTTCTAAGTAGGCATCAGAAACATTTTTTGGCCTTAGGAGAAAAAAAGAGCAAGTTTCATGTTTACTATTGTATTTTATTCCCATGCCTAGCCCAGCAGCAGGTAGTGATTATGTGATGAATAATCGAAGGATGGTAAATAAACAAATTAGCAGATGAATGGATGGATAAATTAGGAGTTCACATAAAAGTTGTCTTAGACCAGGTGTGGTGGCAAGTGCCTGTAATCCCAGCACTTTGGGAGGCTGAGGTGGGCGGATCGCAAGGTCAAGAGACTGAGACCGTCCTGGCCAACATGGTGAAACCCCGTCTCTACTAAAATTACAAAAATTAGCTGGGTGTGGTTGTGCACCTGTAGTCCCAGCTACTCGGGAAGCTGAGGCAGGAGAATCTCTTAAACCCAGGAGGCGGGGGTTGCAGTGAACTGAGATCATGGCACTGCACTCCAGCCTGGTGACTGGAGTGAAATTCTGTCTCGAAAAATAAATAAATAAATAAAAGTTGCCTTGGATGGATAAATTAGGAGTTCACATAAAAGTTGTCTTAGTCCATTTTCTGTTGCTCTAAATGGAATACCACAGATGGGGTAATTTATTTGGCTCATGGGTTCCGGAGGCTGGGAAGTCCAAAAGCATGGAGCCAGCATCTGGTGAGGCTCATCCCGTGGCCAAAGCCAGAGACCAAAGGCAGCCCTATGGCAAGCAAGCCCATGAAACAGAGTGGGGAATTGGGGCCGAACTTATCCTTGTATCAGGAGTTCACTCCCTTTGAAACTAAGCCACTCCCATAATAATGGCCTTAATCCATTCGAAGACCCCACCTGTCAACATGTTCACAATGGCAATGACATTTCAATATGAGTTTAGAAGAGGAGATTCAAACTAGAGCAAAAGCTACAATAGTCTCAAATAAAATACAGCTAGTGCTCGACTTACGACCACGATTGGTTCCGACAGACTGGTCGTAACACGATTTGGTCGTAAGTTGAGTAGGCTATATGTACAGTACTGTGAAATGATGTTATAAAAATCTTTAAGTCATATTTTATCATAATTTTCTTTCATTATTGTTATATATCATAATTTTCTTTGTTCGTTTTATGCCATTTGTATCATCTCTACACCATTTTGTTTCTTATTTTTACATTCGTCAGGTTTAAGTAAAACACTGCATTACCAGTACAACTGGTTTAATATTTGCAAAACATATAAAATTACAAAATACAGGTGCATACAAAAATACAAAATACAGGTGTAAAAAATACCATACGAAACATTTTCCCAATTGCAAAACATATCAAAATATATAAACATGTACGAAACATTTTATTGGCTGCTGGTGCTTGGCTTTGGATCTTTGATGTCGTCATCTGAGGCAGCAATTGGGGTTACCGGAGTTGGTTTTTTCATAAACATAGTGAGCTTTGTCTGAATTGTATGTTTCTTTTTTTCTTCATAAATTTCACGATATGGACGAAACACATCGTGCACCATCCGTTCAATCCTTGAGAATCGTTCGATGTTTGGGTCCATTGCTTCGAAATGTATAAGAAGTTAAAACTTCTCCAGCACTCTCCTTCAGAGTCTGAAATAGACTTCTCGCCTTCATCTGCACAGTAAAAAGACTTAATGGTGTCCATTTTTGAATTTGATCTTCCATCCAAATATATAGCAATTTCTCCATTTCGTGGATGGGCCTGCTTCGTTGCTTTGTTATAACTGTTGATTGCATGGCTGCAGAACCTTTTACAGCTTCACGAATTCTTTATCTTTCAAAATCATCGACACAGTCAAGTGTGATAACTTCGTATCACGTGCAATTACATTCACTTTCTTTCCTCCTTCAAACTGCTTAATTACCTTCATTTTCGTGTCGAGATCGATGGCCTTTCTTTCGTTCTTGTCAGGCTGAGGCGTAAACAAAGGCAATTTCCTCTTGGTAGACATCTTGGGAGGGGTTTGATGAAAAATATCCAAGACACAAAACACAAATTGCTGTACCGAGTCTGGGATAACAGTTGA
The DNA here is from genome assembly GCF_001604975.1 of Cebus imitator. Classification (NCBI taxonomy): domain Eukaryota; kingdom Metazoa; phylum Chordata; class Mammalia; order Primates; family Cebidae; genus Cebus; species Cebus imitator. Next base: position 6,604,311 of record NW_016107321.1, read on the forward strand.
AATGGTGCACGCGGAGATGGTAGTGCTGCTGGAAGCTGGTCCGCACTGTCGTACGCCCAGCTGGGAAATGTTTGCGCTGCCAGACGCGGAGCAGTCGTGGCTAGCGATTGTGGTCATAAAGTCGAATGGTCGTAAGTTGCATAGGTCGTAAGTCGATCAATACCTGTAATACTAAACATCTGTGGGAAAAGTTTTACAGATTAACTAGTATTTATTTCTGTATATTTTAGGTAAAGAGCGAACTAGAGAAAGCTGCCTTAAAAGGTAGTGAGTTTTCCTGGAGGTATTACAGACCAGACAACAAGTTGGCAGGGGTATAAGATGTGACAGAGAAGGTTCAAGCTTGGAAATGTGGTTGGACTCGTTTTGCCTTGATAGTCTCTGATCTTTTAAATAAAGTCATTGGAGATACTAGGATTCTATCTTTAGCAATTTTAATAGCGAGTGCTATTTTTAGTTTTCAAAATTATTTTAAAAAGTAAAAACATGAGACGAAAAATCCATATCTCTAAATGGTTTCAGATCACATACCAAACAAATCATCATAAATTGAGTACATTTGATTATAGGCAAGATTCCCTACAGGAAATCATCAACCACTGAAGGTCAGGCCTTGCAACCCTGAACACATACAGTGACAATAATGACAGTACTAAAAATGCTTGCCTTTGATATCAGTTTAAAAAGAAAATAGATTCTATATGAAAAACTTCAGACAGTGCAAAGATATTCATTGACATTTGTTCATTTATTTGAAATAGAATGCTAAATTTTTTTTCTACTTTTCTTCTTTTTACTCTTCCAGCCTAATACTCTTGACTGAATAGAATGCTAAATTTTATTTCTCTTAATAAGACTGAAAGAGAGTAGGAAGTCAGCTTGGAGAAATAAAACAACATGAATTGGACAGATTAGATAGTTTTCTGGGCCAGGTGCAGTAGCCCACACCTGTAATCCCAGCACTTTGGGAGGCCAAAGTGAGTGGATCACCTGAGGTCAGGAGTTCGAGACAAGCCTGACCCACATGGTGAAACCCTGTCTCTAGTACAATTACAAAAAGTAGCCAGGTGTGATGGCACATGCCTGTGATCCCAGCTACTCAGGAGGCTGAGGCACAAGAATTGCCTGAACCCGGGAGGCAGAGGGTGCAGTGAACTGAGATTACGCCAGTGCACTCCAGCCTGGGCGACAGAGCCAGACTTCATCTCAAGGAAATGATAATACTAATAATAGTTTTCCTGGAAATGATTCTATTTTAGAAAAAAAAATCTATCCATTTAGCTATAGATATATCTATCTATATAATATACATTTCACCTAAATAGTACATACTTTCTCCCAACCTTTCTGTAGCTCCTGAGCAATAGAAAAGATGCAATGTAGTCGACCAGTTGCCTAGCAACTTGAAATTAGTGAGACATCTCCCCTTTCATTGACTTGATTTTAAATCACGCTTGTCAAGGGTGACTATGAGATAAATGACAAAAATGTAAAATCTCAGGATGCCAGTACGGTGCAGTGAGATTCAGGAATAAGCTGCATATGTGGTCCACATGTTAGGGTATTGTGGTTTATTTGGAAAATAATTTTAGTCCAGAATCCTCTATCTTTTTCCTGTGATGATTAAAATTATTTAAAATTCTTTTTGCTGATGGGGATCTCAGAGTGTCTGGGTAGCTTAAATAAATAAATAAATATATATATATATATTACAGATAATATATAGTACAGATATACACATATATACGGACGTATATGGTACAGATAATAAAATGTTGCTACTAACTATATATATGGTTGTACATATATATACATATGTACATATACATATACATGTATAGTCATATAGGTTCTTTGTAGACTTTTTGTTTTATATGGAAACATAAGGGTAAATTTGAGGTCTGAGGCCAAGAAAGCTTCATAAGCTCTTTTATACGGTGGTACAAAAAGAAGAGAAACATAAAGAGACTGTTTGCAACCTCCAAATATAGTTTATAAATTAGAAATGTATACTTTGTTTCTTTTTACCAATACAACATAAATGCATATAAATGCATTATTTCTCTAGTGGAAATTAAATCTGAAATCCAAAACAAATTCATTTATTCCAATGTATTCCTTCCGGGGGGGGAATATATATGTGTATATATATATATATATATGTGGGAAATATATATATATGTGGGAAATATATATATATGTGGGAAATATATATATATATATATATATATATATATGAAATAGATGCTTGGTGCTGCAAAGAAAAATTAGGACTGAGACAAAGGATCTTTCAGCCACGCAATTTTTACCTCCTGGACTGCAGGAAGGGTACTCTCACTAGCCATCCTGCCACGAGAGTACAAAGAACAAAGGAAAACACACAAATTTATTTCTTATGCATTTGGGGTCGTCCTTACTGCTGTGTCTGATCTCCATTGGCTGGAGCCAGACCTCACAATCTAAACTAAAACCCGATTGGCTAAAAGCTTAAAAGTTTTCTAAACAGGTAAAAGCAATGGAGAGCTGGGACATGCCTGTGAGCACATCCAGCACAGATATCTTGGTGAAAGTACAAGGACATAGAGTGTACTACGTGCCTGTAAGCATGGCATATTTAACAGCTACATAGGATAGGGCTTAACAAAGTTATTAGCACACTTATTCTTTAACAAGAAAATAAACTTTAAACAGGAATTTTCTACTTTATATATATATATATATATATATATATGACAGAGCTAAGGACAAATTCTAGAGCTATGGAAGGTACGGATCCCCCAGGGATCTTACCCATGCTTTTTTTTTTTTTTTTTTTTTAACAGAATCTCACTCTGTTGCCCAGGCTGGAGCAGCAGCTATTCATTTCACCTTACTGTCTGGAACTGCTGGGCTGAAGCTTTCCTCCCACTTGAGCTTCCCCAGCAGCTGAGACTGCAGGCACGCTGGGCTGTGTCTGCGCTTTTAAACTCTTGCTCAGCGCTCCCCCTACTGGAATAACGCCGTCAGTACCATGCCATATCAGACTGCATCACAATTCAAAATTTTAATACGTGTAACACAGTGTTGCAGATTCACGACACCACAAATTCCTTCGTTGTGGCAGGGAAAAGATTTCACATTAACTGCTGATTTTTTGAAAAAACATTATCACGTCTTTCATTTACCTTATAATTGATCTGTACATTGAGATTTGCCTTAACATTTACATGGGGCTTATGACCTGCCTAGCACTATTGTAAGTGTTTAATTATAACTATTCACTTGATCCTACAACAACCGTATAACGGAGGTTAATCTTCATTTAACAGGTGAAGAAGTGAGATACAGGAATGAATTATTTTAAAAACTTGCCCAATGTCACACAGCTTGTAAATGACAGAGTTTGAGCCACGGTAGTCTGACTCCAGACTCCAGAGCTCCTAATCACAGGTTATGCTGTCACAGACTTGGAGTAACCAAAAAAATGTCACCGTGTGTATTGAACACATTCTAAAGTGTTAAGAGTCAATGATGTTGAGATGATCTTTTAAAGTAGCTTTTGTTGTTGTTATTGAGATATAATTAACATACAATAAAATGAACAAAACAAGCGTTTAGTTGAATGATTTTCATAAATGTATCCATGTGTGCAAACACCACTCACAATACAATTAGTTTATTTCTCATCCTGGTCAACATGGTGAATCCCCATCTTTACTAAAAATGCAAAAATTACCCGGGCATGGTGGTGCGAGCCTGTAGTCCCAGCTACTCGGGAGGCTGAGACAGAAGAATCGCTTGAACTCAGGAGGCAGAGTTTGCAGTGAGTGGAGATCGCCCCACTGCACTCCAGCTTGGAGACAGATCAAGACTCTATCTCTAAAAAGAAAAAAAGAAAAGAAAAAGTTTATTTCCACCAGTCCAGGAAGTTGCTCTATTGCAATCAAACCTCAACCCCCTCCCTGCATCCCCACCTCTGAAAACTACAGTTTTAATTTCCATGACCACAACTTATTTTTGTCTGTTTCTTGACTTCATATGAATTATACAGTACATATACTTTTGTATCTGGCTTCATTTTCTCACTATAATGTTTTTGATATGCATCCATATGTTAATTCAACTTATTGAATTTGCATATTTGCTTCTGCAATTCTGTCGACGACTTTTTTTTTTTGGACGGAGCCTTGCTCTTTCGCCCAGACGGGAGTAAGTGGTGCAATTTCAACTCACTGCCACCTCCAACTCACTGGTACTAGCAATTCTCCTGTCTCAACCTCCCAAGTAGCTGGGATTACAAGTGCATGCCAACATGCCCAGCTAATTTTTGTATTTTTAGTAAAGACAGGATTTCACCATATTGGTCAGGGGCTGGTCTCAAACTCCTGACCTCAGGTGATCCACCCACCTTGGCCTCCCTAAGTGTTGGGATTACAGGTGTGAGCCACCACACCCGGCCAATGGATGTTTAAGATGTTGCTAGTTTTTCGCTATTATGAATAATACTGCCATGAACATTATTGTACAGGTTCTTTGTAGAGTTTTTTTATTTTTATTTTTATTTTTTATTTTGAGACAGAGTCTCACTCTGTCACCCAGTCTGGTGTGCAATAGCATGGTCTCGGCTCACTGCAGCCTCAACCTCCTGGGCTCAAGCAATCCTCCCACCTCAGCCCCCCAAGTAGCTGGGATTATACGTGCTCACCACCATACCTGGCTAATTTTTTTGTATTTTTTGTGTAGACAGGGGTCTTGCCATGTTGCCCAGGCTGGCCTTGAACTCTTGAGCTTAAGGGATCCACCCACATTGGCCCTCCCAAATGGCCAGGATTACAGGCGTAAGCCACCAGGCCCAGCAACACGTGTCTTCAGTTCTCCTGAGGTAATACCCAGGAGAGGAATTGCGGGGCCATGGGATAGACGACCACTTAACTTTATGAGAACTGTCGAATAGTTCTCTGAAGCGGATGCACCACTTACACAACCAACAGTGTGTGAGTCTCAGCTGAGCCACTCAGACAGCACTCAGCTGTGCTGTCAGTCTTTTCGCTTTCAGCCATTCCAGCTAGTGTAAAATGGAATCGCACTGTGGTTCTGATTTGGATTTCTCTGATGACTAATGATGTCGAGCAGCATTTTACATACTGGTTGACCCTCTGAATATTTCCTTTTGTTAAATGTTGAAATCTCTTGCTCATTTTATCATTTTTGTTTTGGTTTTTTGCTCATTTTAAAATTTGGATTGACTTCTGGCTGATTTGTGGAGTACTTCATATTCTGAATATGAGTCATTTATCAGATATACATATTGCTAATATTTTTCCTAATCTGTGACATAATTTTTTTAAAAAATGGTATCTACTGATTAGAAGAAATGTTAGCCTTATATTCAGTTTATTAATTTTTAATTTTATAGTTCTGCCTATCTCAATGCTGTAAAGATATTCTACAATATTCTTTTCCTTTAAGTCAGTGATCCATCGCAACTTAATATATAAAGAGAGGTAAACACCTGTTTAAGACTTTCCTTTCCTTATGGTCTTGGCCTGGCACTTCTGTCAAAACTCAACTGAACATATATGTATGGATCTAATTCCTAGGTATTTGATATTTTTAATGCTATGGAAATTATATTGTTAAAACTTTATTTTCCAGGACCAGACATGGTGGCTCACGCCTGTGATATCAACCAACACTTCAGGAGGCGGAGGCGGTGGGATCACAAAGTCAGGAGTTTGAGACTAGCCTGGCCAACATCGTGAAACCCAGTCTCTACTAAAAATACAAAAAATTAGCGGGGCACAGTGGCAGGCATCTGTAATTCCAGCTGATGGGGAGGGTGAGGCACATCACTTGAACCTGGGGGGCAGATGTTGCAGTGAGCCAAGATCTCGCCACTGCACTCCAGCCTAGACAATAGAGCTAGACTCTGTCTCAAAACAAAACAAAACCACTTCATTTTCCAATCGATTTTTTATTGTTATTATGTAGAAAAATGATTTTTGTAACAGAGTCTTGCTCTGTCATGCAGGTTAAAGTACAGAAGCTTAATCTCAGCTCACTGCAAACTCCACCTCCAGGTTCAAGTGATTCTTGTGCCTCAGCTTCCCAAGTAGCTGGGATTACAGGAGTGCACCACCATGCCCAGCTAATCTTTGTAGTTTTGTAGAGATGGGGTTTCACCATGTTGGCCAGGCTGGTCTCAAACTCCTGACACACACACAAAACCAAACTAAAAAACCACAAAACTGTAGATGAGCTAGATCTGGGCTTTCTTGCAGCTTTAGTTAGACTTTGAGTGACTGTCGATGTTTTGAGCTGGAATTAAGACTTCCGTGTTGACAGGGCTTTGTGTCTGAGCACCAGTGAGACTCCACCAATCTCCTCCCGTTTTGCACCCTACTCCCTGACTCCCTGAACTGCGGGAGATCTCTCTGTGCTTTATCATTCAAGCATAGTAGCCCTGATTTTGGGGTTGCTGAAGGGTTCTTTATTTTTTTTTCCCTTCGAGTCCTGTTGGCTTTCTGTGGTTGGGGGACGTCTTTCCAGCCTGCTGCCAGTATCCTAATTTTCAGAAGGCCACTGAAGTGTACTTCGTGAAGGCCAGGACTTGATCAGAGGGACTGCTTTCTGCCCTCCCACTCTGTCCCCAGCCTCTGAAGGATCACAGAAGTACGTTAGGTCAAGGCCCAGACGGATCCCTTTGTTCAGTGAGATTTTTTCTCCTGGCCTCGTGCCCTGCCCCCACCCTCCCGCATACTGCCCTTGTACACTTGGGTGGATGCCTGTGGAGAAGAACTGGCAGGTGGTGACCAGAGATGTGCTTGGTGACTGGAGCTCAATGCATTGTGCCAGCTCACACTTAGCCATCAAAAGTCTGTTAAAGGATGTGAAGACATGATTTCCCCACGTCTCTGTCTGTGGCTGCCTCTTCTTCCCCTGGCCACTCTGCCAGGAATAAAAGTGGCTGTCGATGTTTTGTGTCCTAGGAAGAACTCCTCGCTTCTGGAATTTAGTCCTCCAGGTTTCTTTGTGAACCCAGCTTTCTGTTGAGTTCATGGAACAGTGATTTTACACTTTATCTGGCTTACTCTTGTCGATGGAGTGAGAGCAATATCGTGCAACTTTTACTGTATGAAACTGATGTCTAAATTTTTGTTTTGTTTTGTTTTTGAGACAGGTCTAGCTCTGTCACCCGGGCTGGAGTGCAGTGGCGCGATCACAGAGCACTGCAGCCTTGACCTCCCAGGCTCAATTTATCCTCCCACCTCAGCCTGCCGAGTAGCTGGGACTACAGGCACATACCACGACACCCAGCTAAATTTTGTATATATATTTTGGTAGAGACAGGAGTTCACCATGTTGTCCAGGCTGGTCAAATGATCTGCGCACCTCGGTCTCCCAGAGTGCTAGGATTACAGGCATGAGTCATTATGCCTACCTAAAAAAATTTTTTTTGGAACGGAGTCTTGCTCTGTCACCCAGGCTGAAGTACAGAGGCGTGATCTTGGCTTACTGCAACCTCTGCCTTCCGGGTTCAAGTGATTCTCCTGCCTACACCTCCCGAGTAGCTGGGATTACAGGTGCCCGCCACCATGCCTGGCTAATTTTGTATTTTTAGTAGAGATGGGGTTTCTCCATGTTGGTCAGGCTGGTCTTGAACTCCTGACCTCAGGTAGCTCCCTACCACACACTAACTTCCAAACTTATAATTGCTACTATTCTTTTCTCCTGGAAAGCAAACCATATATCTTAGTGCCAGTGGATTTCTGCACCTACATGAAAGTAACACATCTTTCTCCTTAACCCTTCTCTTGCTTGTCTGGTGAATGGGTTCACCATTTCTCTCTCCCTCCTCCCAAATATAATCACTTACCAACTCCTGCCAACCCAAACTCCTAGATACCTTTGTTTTACTCTAAAAAAAAAAAAAACAACTTTATGGCAACAACAATAGTGGAGATTACCTCATTTTTCACTTGGTATGTTGAGACAACTTCTTTTTTATTTTTTGAGATGGAGTCTCTCTCTGTCACCCAAGCTGGAGTGCAGTGGCATGATCTTGGCTCACGGCAACCTCCGCCTCCCAGGTTCAAGCGATTCTCCTGCCTCAGCCTCCTGAGTAGCTGGGACTGCAGGTGCACACCACCATGCCTGGCTAATTTTTGTATTTTTAGTAGAGATGGGTTTTACCACGCTAGCCCGGCTGGTCTTGAAATCCTGACCTCATGGTCTGCCCACCTCAGCCTCCCAAAGTGCTAGGATTACAGGCGTGAGCCTCCCTGCCTGGCTTCTTAATGAACTCTGCTTCTGGTCTACCCCCACTCCATTCATTCGCCATGCTACTGCCAATGGCTTTTTGCCTTTATAAAAAGATACCAGAAACAAATCTGTATTGGGATCTATAAAATGAGGGGTAAATGAAGGCAGATCATTAAATTATTTTGCTTGAAATGTTTCTGTGGCTTCCCATTGCCTACAGAATGAAATTCAGACATTTCATCATAAAAACACAAACTCCTACAGGATCTCTTCTCCTGCCCTTCTCCCAAACACACCCCATTGTCCGAAAGCCCAACTGAACAGCTTGCTGTTCTTGGATCATGACGTGCTGCTATTCACCTCCATTGTTTGGTTTTCCCCGTGTTGTTGTCTCTGCTTGAAAGCCCTCCCTTTTCCTGTTGCCTGGTGGATTACTCATTCTTTCCATTTCAGCATGCATGCCATCTCCCCCTCTGTGAAGTTTCAGGCAGCATTAGATGTTCGCACCCATCTCATATAGCATCTGATAAGTACTTACATGAAGGTATTTTCCGTGTTGTTGTCTCTTTCCTGCACTGGAATCTGAGCTCTGCAGCAGCAAGAATTTTGTTTTCATCTCCCCAGACCCCAAGACACTACCTGTCTGTTGAAGGATGAAAGCAGACATTCTGACCGATGTACTGTGAGACCAGTATGCCTAGATGTCACTGGTGATATTTTCAGCTGGTACCATCATTTTGGAGAGCAATTTTAGAAACATGTACAAAGGACCACAAAAATATTGACATTCTGTAAACCAGTAACTCTATAGCTAGGAATCTTTCTTAAGGCAATAACTCAAAATATTTGGTACAAGTTATTCACCACTGTATAACTTAGATGCTCAAAATATTGGAAACCACTTCAATTCCAGCAATTGGGAAATGGCTAAGCAAATTATGACACGTTACAAAGATACATAACAGTCATTAAAATTTGATTTTAAAGAATTATTGGGAGACATGGAAAATATCTTATTTTACACCGTATGACACACACTTGCATGCACACTCTGACTGCAAATGTTCCTCTAGGATTGCTTCAGGACCTCTTGCTGAGCAGGGGGCTGCTTTGGGAATTGTCAAGGGCAGGCAGAGCGAGGAACTTAACTAACTTGAATCCAAACCAAAGAGCTCCAGGCCAGGTATGGTGGTTCACACCTATAATCCCAGCACTTTAGGAGGCCAAGGTGGGAAGATCACCTGAGGTCAGGAGTTTGAGACCAGCCTGGCCAACGTGGTAAAACCTCATCTCTACTAAGATAAAAAAATCAGCTGGGCATGGTGGTGAGTTTCTGTAATCCCAGCTACTCGGGAGGCTGAGGCTCCTCGCTTGAACCTGGAAGGCGGAGGTTGCAGTGAGCTAAGATGGCACCATTGCACTCCAGCCTGGGCAACAGAGCAAGACTCTGTCTCACTGTCTCAAAAAAAAAAGAAAGAAAAAAGAAAAAACTTCCAGAAGAGCAGAAAGTCAAAAGTCAGAAGTCAGAGAAACCAGGCACAACTCAGTTTACTCAGGTTCAAAATGACCTCAGCTGGCTAACTTCTGGTCCATTTGGAATCCCTTCTGTGGGGCTTAGCCATCTGGCAGTGTGCGGATCTCAAGATCAGCTATTAGAACTAATATGATATTTTAAAAACTTGTTTGAAGATTTTCTTAATATTTAAAAAGCCACAATAAGATCTTTCAAAAGAGGATCCGTGGTGCATTAAGGTTAAATGACTACAAACAGAAACGAGGGTTGGGCACTCACTGGCTGTGAACTCTGTTGCTCTCGGGAGGCCCTCTAGCTGACATGACTTAAGGCACAGGGTCCAGGCAGACAGCAATCAAGTAAGATGATATATGTGTTTAGGAAAAGGACCCAAATTCCATCCGCTGGGTTCAAGGTAGGGAGGACTATACCATTTGGTTAAAGTGGAGTTTATAGTGAGCTGGGCTCTGGACTGAGCCAGTGGGAGCTCTCCCCAGGTCGGTCAACTCCCTAAAGAGGCCCTGGGCCACGGAGGAGAAGGCAAGTTGGCAGCCAGGAGGTGGGGAGAGAAGGAGTGGGTGTCACAAGTCAGGAGGGGGCCTGAGGTGCTGACTCACAGAGCACCAAACTCAAGGTCAGAGACAACGGGAAGACAGCTGCGCGGGGAAGGGGTTGGAATGAGGAGGGAGAGCTCATATCACGGTGCTGGGGCGTTAAAGGCCAGCTCCGAGGTGAGTTTCTAGGACGTGCTCCTCTTCCCTAAACAGGGCCAGGAGATGTCCACAGAGCAGCAGCGCACACCCGAGGAGGGTGGAAGGAAATGCACCAAAATGCTAATTCGCATTAGATTAGGGTAGAGAGGTTGTAGCTGGTGTTTTTCTTATTTCTCTGTAATATAATCATATTGTTTTTGTAAGGAGAAAAATAATGTTTAAAAATAAGAAGCAGGCATCATCAACAGATTCGAATAAATTCTGTCACCATGCTGGATGAGATCAGCAGATGACACTGTTTTCTTGACTGACATGGCTGGAGGGAACCTGAGTGACCTGGTGCAGGTGGTGACCACACTGCTCTCCAGTCGCTTTTCTGTTCTGTGGGTTTCCAGGTCACAGCTTAGGGCTCTACCCAAGGCATCCTGCTGACAGGGTGCATGGGGGCGGAGCCATGTGGAAGAGGGCACGTCTTCCTTCACCTAAAAGTGCTATCCAGTAACCAAGTGGCTTCTGCCACCTTTTACTCAGTCACACAAAGACACTGCATGTGGCAGGTCCGTGCTCCCCCTCTGTAAGGTGGGACATCTTGGAATGTATATTTCTTTTACTAATGTAATGTTGGCCCTATTTCTTGTGAAGGAATGAGCCTGGCTTTATTTTGCTAAAGACGTGTGTGCCCCTGGTTGGCATCCTAAAGCTTCTTCACATTAATGCCAGTCCTTGTCTTTCATCCTCAAGTTTCCTCCCGGAATTGGGGTGGAAGTGGAAAGGAGTTTTAGGTCAGTGTTCGTTCGGCACTAAGTGGATTGACAGCTAGATAATGAGTGCCTGGGAGACCCTCATCTCCTTAATGATGCCTTAACCTGTCGTTTCTGCGGTTCCCCAAGTCAGCTTTCAAATCCTGCCCCTTGCCCCACAGTGGTTCCCTCACGGCCAACTTTAATGTGCGTCAGATTCAGCTGGGAAATCTGGTATGATGCAGATTCTGATTCAGTTGTTAAGAATGTGCTTCCAGGTTGGGGCCAGGGCTGCTGGTTTGGAAACCCTCTTGGTTTATCAGGTCTCTGGAGCCTCCAGACTCCTCTGGCAGTGGCAGAAAAGAAGTTGGGGGCTCCCCAAAGAAATGTGGTTAGTGGAAGAAAAGGGTACTTCCTCCATGGGGTCACTGCTCCTCCGAGTGGATTGTGGATTCATGTGGGGATGTTCTAGAACACTCTAGCCTGGCAGTCCAAAATTTGGCTTTCCAGGAAAGAAGAGGCCTCTACTGTGGCGATTCTGAGGCTCTTGGCTTCATAAGAAAAGTGGAAGACACAGAGGGGACAGGAAGGAGCTTTGCTCATCGCTCGAGGCCATGGAGTTTGTGGGCTTTGCTGAGGATTCCTAAGAACAGCTGGTCTCCTGGAGACAGAGTCTTACTCTGTCGCTCAGGCTGGAGTGCAGTGGTACAATTTCAGCTCACTGCAACCTCCACCTCCTGGGTTCAAGCAATTCTCCTGCCTCAGTCTCCTGAGTAGCTGGTATTACAGGCGCCCGCTACCACGCCCAGCTAATTTTTTTTATCTTTAGTAGAGATAAGATTTCACCGTATTGGCCAGGCTGGTCTTGAACTCCTGACTTCAGGTGATCCACCTGCCTCAGCCTCCCAAAGTGCTGGGATTATAGGTGTGAGGCACCACAACCGACCATAATTTTTATTTTCTTAAGAGATAGGGTCTCACTCTGTTGCCCAGGCTGAAGTGCAGTGGTGTCATCATAGCTCACTGCAGCCTTGACCGCCCAGGCTGAAGCAATCCTCCTGCCTCAGCCTCCCAAAGTGCTGGGACTACAGGCATGCAGCACCATGCCTAATTTTTCTTTCTTTCTTCCTTTCTATCTTTCTCTCTCTCTCTCTCTTTCTCTCTCTCTCTCTCTCTTTCTTTCTTTTTCTTTCTTTCTTTCTTTCTTAGTAGAATTTAGAACTAGAGGCAGGGAAAACTAGATTGTTGCAGGAAGTCTCCAATTTATCAATATAAGCTATCTTTGTATAACTCATTTGTAATTCAGTTGTTACAAATAATATTTATCCATGGGTTTAGTTTTAGTTAGGATTAAGATCAACTCATAAAAATAAAAACAAAGCTGAAATACTATATATTTCCCATTAAACATAGGACATAAAGTTTGTTACATACACATGTAAGACTGAAGTCGCTTTAAAAAATGAAGATAAAAATGAAAACATAGTTGAGGTTAAATTCCACTTTAAAAATATAAGATTAGTAAAAATAAAACGTTGTCAAGGAGGTGAAGGAATAGAAATGTGTTGTGTGTGCCGCGTCCCATGCTGCACAAGGATTCAAGGACCTAAGAGGGAACGGTGGGGGATAAAGAAAGACACAGACACAGAGAAAGCTGGGCCAGGTGGTCTGGGAGGTGAGGATGTCAGTCTCTTTGGCCCCAGTCTGTCTCAGTGTATTTTATTTTATATGTTTACAAAGCACATAGTAGAGGGAGGGTGCAGTTATTTAGAACAGCCTGTGGATATTATTCTCATACTTCAGTTAAAAACTATCTTGCACCAAGGTCAGTGAAAGCTGGTTATCTCTCTAGACCTGTCTGTTCTCTCTGAGACATACACATCCTCCTGTTATGGTTTCACTTCCCTGAAGTTCAACCAAAGTTCACAGCAGCCTTGCTGCTGATCCCCCCAGAGGAGGTGTGCTACTCTGGCTCCCTACAGAAATGGTTGAATTGGTTAACACTGCACCATCCACATATTCCTGGTGCAGTGTTAATCAATTCAACCATTTTGGAGATAAATCTGGCAATATTTCTTGAAGCTGAAAATGTGCCTAACCTCTGACCTATAACTCCACTGTGGGAATGAACTGAGGAACACCTGTATATGTGCAAGAGGAAACATGTGCAAAGATGTTTATGGCAGCATCGTTGGTACCACTAATTTTGGGAAGCCACTTAAATGGCTCCTAAAAAAGGAAAAGCTAAGTAATTGGTATTTATGCATAGGATTGAACACTAAGTAACAGCTATAATGAATGAACTGAAACCACAAGTAATTGACACGAATAGATCTCAAAAACTGTGAAAGGAATTGAATGGTAGTTTACAGCATGATACCACCCATGTGTCATTTATGTTTTTTTAAAATACACAATAGTGTATATCTTTTATGGGCACATGCTAAGACCAGTAAAAAATATGGATAACTACACATTAACTCTATGGTGGTGCTGTCTTTGGGAGAGTGAGAGGACTGTGATTTGAGAAGAATACAAAAGGGAATCCAACTCTCTACTGTTTTATTTCTTTAAAAAGAGCAGAATCAGGCCGGGCACGGTGGCTCACACCTGTAGTCCAAGCACTTTGGGAGTCTGAGGCGGGTGGATCACCTGAGGTCAGGAGTTTGAGACCAGCCTGACCAACATGGTGAAACCCCGTCTCTACTAAAAAAAAAAGTAGCAGAATCAGCTGGGTGTGGTGGCTCATGCCTGTAATCCCAGCACTTTGGGAGGCCGAGGCAGACAGATTACCTCAGGTCAGGGGTTTGAGACCAGCCCAGCCAACATGGTGAAACCTTGTCTCTATTAAAAATAGAAAATAAAAAATTAGCCAGGTGTGGTAGCACACATTTGCAATCCCAGCTTCTTGGGAACCTGAGGCAGGAGAATTGCTTGAATTCAGGAGATGGAAATTGCAGTGAGCCAAAATCACGCTGCTGCGCTCCAGCCTGGATGACAGGGTAAGACTCTGTCT
>NW_016107321.1:6618563-6622536 GCF_001604975.1 Cebus imitator
AAAATAGCAGAATCAAACGAATGTAAACATTGAGTGATATACAGATGCTGATACATGATTCAATGTATTTATGAGTGTCTGGATGCTTTCATACAAAGAATAAAAGAAATGAGGAATTAGAAGTGAAGGAAATTCAGGTATGAAAAGCCACAGCTAAATTAGCACACCGACGTGTATTAAAGGGCCTAGTTGTTAGGACAGTTGACTAACTGGTACTCTAGTAGTGTCCCTGAGATTAAAAAACAACATGGAACAATGAAATCAGTTAGGAAATACGTACCTTTGCTCTCTTTTAGAACGAAGACATTTTAATGCTTGCTGTGTCCTCAATTATTGTGTGATTGAGCTTCGCTACTCAAAATGTGACCTGCCAGACGGCAGCACTGCCATTCCCTGGAAGGCTGCTAGAAATGCAGAATCTCAGGCCCCAGTCCACACCCACTCAATCAGAATCAGCATTCTAAGGACTTCTAGATGGCTTGTAACCACTTTCGGGTTGAAAAGCACTGATAGAGAAGAAGCCCTCAATAGCATATCTGTCTCAGTCATGACCATACAACTTCATGCTGGAAAATTTTCAGAGCAGCTTTTGGATCAATTGCCCAGTATAGTCATAGTTAGAGGTTTAAGCACTCAAAGAATGTTTACTTTTAGACATAGTAGCTTCTACTACAATTTCCAGAGTATAATAATACAAATTACAGTTTCAAATAGCACCTGATTTAATGTGTTTAAGACTGACATAGACTGTGGGAAGTGGGAAAGTTTCTCTTTAAAGTTTCCTTTCTTGTTAAAGAATAAATAAGTGCGCTAATAACTCTTTGTTAAACCTTATCCTAGGTAGCTGTTAGACATGCCATGCTTACAGGCACGAAGTACATTATATGTCCTTGTACTTTAACCAAGATATCTGTGCTGGATGTGCTCAGAGGCAGGTCCCAGCTCTCCATTGCTTTTACCTGTTTATAAAAGTTAGCCAATTGGGTTTTAGTTTAGATTGTGAGGTCTGGCTCCAGCCAACAGAGATCAGACACAGTAGTAAAGATGACCCCAAATTCTTAAGGAATAAATATGTCTACCTTCCTTTGTTCATTGTACTCTCATAGCAAGATGGCTAGCAAGGGTACATTTCCTGCAGTCCAGGAAGTAAAAATTGCATTTTTACTTTGTCAAATTTTTACTTTACATTTTTTTGTCTCAGTGCCGGTTTTTCTTTGCGTCACTGAGCATCTATGTCCAACAAGACTAACCCTTCCATTCCATGTCTCATAGAAGTTCAAAACCTTCCAAGACTTCTGTGAATTCTTCATGTCACTCAATTAGGTGTGTTTCTATATCTGTCACGGCCCTGCCTCTGCTCTCCCTGTTTTTGTGTGTCAAACTCAACTTCTGTCCTTAATTTAATAAATTATAAATCACACATCCAAAGACCTTGTGTAAGTGCAGATGTTACTGAGGGCTTGAGGGAGACAGAGGAGTGATGAGAGCCAGGTAAAGCAGTTAATACTGAATTAGACATCCACCTGTGAAAGACTCTGCCTGAGAAAGGATATGCTGACACCTTGAGTTTATTTTGCTAAAAACAAAAACAAACAAAAAAACCCTTAACCAATTATGAGTGCTGCAATGACTTTCCTCGTCTAACCAAACTATGCTACCCAAGCTAACCACTGTCAACAAATAAGATCCTGCAACAACTTGGGGAATCAGTTATCTAATTAGTGAATTTTAACAAAAGCTGGCTCCTTGCTGGGCCGACTCAGTATTTCCTTGGCAGTAAAAGGAAACAGCTGTGCTGGTAGATTAGCCTACTGAAAACCAAACCCCAAACCAAAACCTCTTACCCTTAGTCTCCATGGTGCACACACTGGCCGAGAGTTCTCAGCTCTGACCGCATGGCAGAAGCGCCACAGAGGCCTTTTAAAGGTGTTAACGCTTGGGTCCCATTCCAGAACAACTACATTTGAATGACTGGGGCCTGAGGCCAGGCGTCAGCACTTTTAAAAAGCTCCCCATGTAAAATCAGAAGAAAAACATTCCTCTGAAATAGAAATCCTGCTTCAGGTTTTTAATAAATAAAAGATGATGAAACATCAAATGAAAAGGCAAGTGTCAAGTCGTGTGATCTCATTGGGATGGGGCGTAGAACTCTATATTCTTTAAAAAAAAGTGAAGATTGTCATTAGCTTTTTATATTTTTTTGAGACAGGGTCTCACTCTGTTGCCTAGGCTGAAGTGCAATGGTGCAATCATGGCTCACTACAGCCTTGACCTCTCTGGCTCAAGTGATCCTCCTGCCTCGGCACCTCCCCAACCCCAGTAGCTGGGACTACAGACAGGCATCATCATGCCCTTTTTTTTTTTTTTTTTTTTTTTGAGGCAGAGTCATGCTCTGTTGTCCAGGGTGGAGTGCAGTGGTGCCGTCTCAGCTCACTGCAACCTCTGCTTCCTGGGTTCAAGTGATTCTTGTGCCTCAGCTTCCCAAGTAGCTGTGTGCACACCACCACACCTGGCTAATTTTTGTATTTTTAGTAGTGACGGGGTTTCACCATGTTGGCCAGGCTGGTTTCAAGCTCCTGGCCTCGAGTATCACCCACCTTGACCTTCCAAAGTGCTGGGATTACAGGTGTGAGACACCACGCCTGGCATAATTTTTATTTGTTTTTATTTATTTATTTTAGTAGAGAAAACGTCTGTTTTATCCAAGCTGTTCTCGAACTCCAAAGCTCAAGGGATCCTCCTGCTTTGATCTCCCAAAGTGCTAGAATTACAGGTGTTAGCCATCACACTGGCCTGTTATTAATATTTTAACTATGGCTACTCCTGAGTGGTGGGATTATGATTGAGGTGTATTTTCTTCATTTTCCTTTTTCAATCTGCCTGCAATGAACGTGTATTGCTCATAAAAAGAAAACTTCAATTAAAAATAAAAACCAGGCTGTGACAGGTATAGTTTTTTAAAAAAATTATTTTAGATTCAGTGGGTGCAGGTACACGCTTGTAATATGGATCTATTGAATACAGGTGGGGATTGGGGGTCTAGCGTACACATTACCCAGAGTGAGCACTGTACTTGAGAAGTAATTTTTTTTTTTGAGACAGAGTTTTGCTCTTTTTGCCCAGGCTGGAGTGCAATGGCACAGTCTTGGCTCACTGCAACCTCTACCACCCAGTTTCAAGGGATTCTCCTGCCTTAGCCTCCCAAGTAGCTGGGATTACAAGCATGCACCACGCCAGGCTAATTTTGTATTTTTAGTAGAGATGTGGTTTCTCCGTGTTGGTCAGGAAACTCCCGATCTCAGGTGATCCGCCCACCTTGGCCTCCCAAAATGCTGGGATTATAGGCGTGAGCCACCGCGTCCAACCCGAGAAGTAATTTTAAAGGGAGTGCAATGTAACCAAAAGATTAAATCATGTTGGGAGCAGCAGAAACATGTTTTCAAGGAAGTAAATCAATTTTAGTGACGAATTTGAAAAGCATTCCTAAAACAGATAATTAAAAAGCAATGAAAATAATGAGATAACAACATAAAGGTGTTGATCATGGAGAATTAACTAATAAATTTGTGAAGAAAACCAACAGAATACAGGTATTAAAGTTATAAAAATTTACTCAAAAAATGTCAAAAGAATTCTCCCTAAAGCAAAACAAACCACTTGTTTGAAGAGATCAGGAAGACTCAACGTATTCCAGGCAACATTAAGAAGTTTTAAAACAATTAACTGCAGGCTGGGCATGGTGGCTCACACCTGTAATTCCAGCACTTTGGAAGGCCAAGGTGGGCAGATCACCTGAGATCGGGAGTTTCCTGACCAACATGGAGAAACCCCATCTCTACTAAATATGCAAAATTAGCCGGGCGTGACGGCACATGCCTGTAATCCCAGCTACTTGGGAGGCTGAGGCAGGAGAATCGATTGAACTTGGGAGGCAGAGGTTGTGGTGAGCCAAGATTGTGCCATTGCACTCCAG
>NW_016107321.1:6622566-6637384 GCF_001604975.1 Cebus imitator
AAAAAAAAAAATTTAACTGCAGAGGAAATAAGGAAAGGGAGGGAGGGGTGAAGAATGACAGCCAGCTAGAAAAAGAATAGCTGGGTAAGAAAACGAGACGAACTGAGAGAACGTTCCCACAATCCAAACAGAAAGAGTTCTTCAAAAGAATAAAGTCCAGTCCCGGCAGGGTGGCTTACGCCTGTAATCCCAGCACTTTGGGAGGCCGAGGGGGGCGGATCACTTGAAGTCAGGAGTTCGAGATCACCAACAAGGTGAAATGCCATCTCTACAAAAAATACAAAATTAGCCAAATGTGGTAGTGCGTGCCTGTAGTCCCAGTTACTTGGGAGGCTGAGGCACGAGAATCGCTTGAACCTGGGAGGTTGTAGTGAGCTGAGTTCATATCATTGCAGTCCAGCCTGGGCAACAGAGTGAGAGCCTATCTCAAAAAAATAAAAATAATATAATAATAAAGTCCAAACTAGACTCGGTAAATGTCTGAGGACAATGAAAATATACTAGTTTTGATGAAAATGGATTGTGATCCAAACATTCTATATGAGACTGATTCTCATTCAAGAATGAAGCCAAAGATAAGAATCATCTCAGAAATGTTAACTATTTAGACACCATTCCTGATGGAGTTGCTCAGAGAGTTTTGAGATCAATGAAGTATCAGACCACTGATGGACTAACTACCCAGTGCTCTTTTTTTCAGGAATTTTCCTTCTCCTTCATCTGTTAGTTTCTGCACTGCATTGTGAGAAGTGGGAAAAACAATGTATACGTACGTGTGTGTGTGTGTGTGTGAGTGTGTGTATTTCTATTTTCCCCTTTATCATTGTGCTCTTCTAGATTCAAGGTAACTAAATTTCCTGATGATCTGCTTTATATATGAGGGGACTTCAAAAAGTTCATGGAAAAATGGAATTAAAAGATAAAAATAAAAAATATAAATTTTTATTTCTCAACATACACTCCATTAAGTTCAAGTAATGATACCAGCCATTCGGTCCATCCCTAAAGACCTGAGGGTCCGGGGAATTTAACCATATCAATGCAGTCTTTTTTGTTAACTGAAGAAAAACAGATGCACTTTAGAGATTTTTTACGATTGGGAAACAAACAGAAGTCAGAGGAGCCAAAGCAGGCCTGGGAGATGGATGCCTAATGATTTTTGATAGAAATTCTAGCAAAATTGCCCTTGCTTCATGAGAGAAATGAGCAGGAGCCTTGTCATGGTGGAGGAACCTCTGGTGAAACTTTCCCAGGCGTTTTTCTGCTAAGCTTTGGCTTTCTCAAAACACTCTCACAATAAGCAGATGATATCTTTATTTGGTCCTCCAAAAAGTTAACAAACAAAATGACTCGAGCATCCCAAAAAACTGTTGCCATAACCTCTGCTCTTGATCGGTGTGCTCTTGCTGTGACTGCGCCACTTCCACCTCTTGGCAGCCATTATTTTGTATTTTATCTTGAGGATCATACAGGTAAAGCCATGTTTCGTCTCTGTTACAAGTCTTTGAGGAAATGCTTCAGGATCTTGATCTCACTTGTTTAAAACTTCCATCGAAAGCTCTGCTTTTGTCTGCAGCTGATACGGACTGGGTTTTGGTACCCATTGAGTGGAAGGCGTGTGCAACTTTTTCAGTCAGGTTTATATAAGCTGAACCAGCTGAGATGCCTGTGGTGCGGGCTGTTGTTTCTGCTGTCAATCATTGGTCCTCTTCAAGTAGGGCATGAATGAGATCATCTTTTCCTCACAAACTGATATGGTCTGCTGCTGTATGCTTCATCTTCAACATTTCTTGTTCTTTCTTACAATTAATTATCCGTTTGTAAACTGATCTCCTTGGGGCATTGTTTCCATAAACTTTTTGCAAAGCATCAATGATTTCACCATTGTTCCACCTAAGCTTTGCCATACATTTGATGTTTGTTCTTGCTTCAGTTTTAGCAGAATTCATATTGCCCTGATAGGGACTCTATTAAACTGATATCCTTCTTAGTGCCTCAGTAGATCCCGTTCAGACATGTTACAATGTTGAGTTTATTTTGTTGCAAAAATGTTTGAAATTTATGCATATTTTTTTCATAATATGCATTTTCCATGAACTTTTGGACGACCTCTTGTATGTTAACTTACATTCATTTCAATAGTCTTTAAAGAAGGGTATCCCGTTTACACAGATGAATACTGGGAGGCACAAAGAAATCCAATCAATGAAACATCTGCGATCCCAGAGCTAGTAAGCAGAGATCTGACACCTGGACTCAAGTGCTCTGGATTCAGTCAGTGCTCTTAATCACTTGCCTATCTTGAGAATAGTGTTTTTTAAAAAGCTTATCCAATAATCTCATCCATAGACATTTCAGTGTTATCTTTGCTGCAAATGAAATTGAGGTATGTTCACTTGAGAATGTTTATCGACTATATTTGCAAACTGCATTTCTCCATCTTTAAAATATACCCCTTCCCTATCTGTTGTTTGTTAAGACAGAATGATCTCAGTATTTTAGTTCAGCAGAGGCTTTTTGTCAGAGCTTCCACTCCTAGTTTGTTAACTAAGTAAGATTTATTGTATAACTACAAAACAGAGTAGTAAGTACATTGCCAACTTCTCAGAAAAAAGTACAAGTATGTCAAATCATCTGCTACAGATAATATAGAGAGCAATAAAATCATTACTCATTTGGATTATCACCTTTAAGGCCTATCAGAAATAAAATAGAGTAGCGTTTGTTGCCTATTATCAGTAATGCTCAGTTACCGTTCACCAAAACTGAGTTCTCAATATACAATCCCTGGAATTTTAAATTAATCACACGAAATTTCACAAGGTAACTGGGGTTCAAGGAATTAAGAATCTTTGATCTGATACAGTAGTAAAAGAAAAAACCTTTATCAAGAAATAGAACACTCAATATTACAACTTCAGTCCATATTTCTATGACTGATCAGCTACCTTCCATAAATTATGATTCTTTTATGGTTAAGATTTTTTTTTTTTTTTAAGGAACAAAGTTGCACTGTCACCCAGGCTGCAGTGCAGTGGCACTTTCTTCTTCTTTCCTCCTCCTCCTCCTCCCCCCTCCCTTTCCCCCTCCTCTTCCACTTTCTTCTTTTCTTAGAGACAGAGTTTCACTTGGTGCCCAGGCTGGAGTGCAGTGGTACAATCTTAGCTCACTGCAACCTCTGCCTCCTGGG
Source organism: Cebus imitator (assembly GCF_001604975.1). Taxonomy (NCBI): domain Eukaryota; kingdom Metazoa; phylum Chordata; class Mammalia; order Primates; family Cebidae; genus Cebus; species Cebus imitator. The sequence goes on from NW_016107321.1 coordinate 6,625,757, forward strand.
TTCAAGCGATTAACCTGCCTCAGCCTCCTGAGTAGCTGGGATTATAGGCATGAGCCACCACGCCCGCCGAAGTTTGTATTTTTAGTAGAGATGGGGTTTCTCCATGTTGGTCAGGCTGGTCTCAAACTCCCGACCTCAGGTGATCTGCCCACCTCAGCCTCCCAAAGTGCTGGGATTACAGGCATAAGCCACCTTCTTAACTTACTGCAGCTTCAAACTCCTGGGCTTCAGTGATCCTCCTGCCTCCAGTTAGGATATTTTAATACTACGTTTTCACAATACGTAGGACTTTGTTAAAAAAAAAAAAAAAAAAAAAAAAAGAAATAGTAAATTTCTTAGTGCCAAGCACCAACATCCTTGTTCTGGACATTTAAAGTATGTCAAATCAACACTGCCATGTGTGTACCTATGCAACAGTCTTGCATGTTCTTCACATGTACCCCAAAACCTAAAATGCAATAAAAAAATAAAATTAAAAAAAAAGTATGTCAAATCCAATATTGCCACTCAGATTCCAATAAACAGCCTAGGTAAAATGTCACTTATTTCCTGTTCACTCGTGGTTGGACATGTCAACTAAGTGGTTACAGGTGGGCTTCCTATCGTCCACATCACTCTTTCTTAATCATGTCCAGAGAAAGAAATTTAACACTTGCCCCAACACAACCTTTAAAAAGTAAAAGCTAACATTCTCCTTCACGTATTTCACTTAATACCATTCTTTGCAGTCACTGGTCAATAGTTTTCTCATAAATATTGTGTTTTCTTCTTTTTTTTTTAAAACTCAGTGGCAAAAATCCTAATACCTTTTTTTTTTTTTTTTTTGCGGAGTGTCGCTCTTGTTGCCCAGGCTGGGCTGCAATGGCACAATCTTAGGTCACCGCAACCTCTACCTCCCGGGTTCAAGCGATTCTCCTGCCTCAGCCTCCTGAGTAGCTAGGATTATAGGCATGTGCCATCATGCCTGGCTAATTTTTTTGCATTTTTAGTAGAGACGGGGTTTCTTCATGTTGGTCAGGCTGGTCTCAAACTCCCCACCCCTGGTGATCTGTCTGCCTTGGCCTTCCAAAGTGTTGAACTCCCAACCTCTGGTGATCTGCCCTTTTTGGCCTCCCAAAGTGCTGGGATTACAGGCGTGAGCCACCTCGCCCAGCCCCAATACCTTTTTAACTCTGGGATTCTAACAAAAATTTTCTATGTTTCATGTTAATTTAAAAGGTTGGTAACAAATGCCTGAGGCACACTAAAAGTTGATTTAGACATGCCTGACATATAAGACACATTAGTAACATTTTAGTATAGCTGGAAATTCTTAAGAAGCATCTTTTACTTAACAAGTTTTAGTACCAGTCACTCACCAAAATTTTTTGCATTGCTATGTGGGAACTTTATTGATTGATTGAGTTATATGGGTGGGAATCATGTAAAATACATCTAACTGAAATTTTCCAGATTCAGTAATGCTGTATAAGTGAGTAAAAATGGTACACAGGTGCTTTGAATAAATATACCATAATGAAGCAGGTAAAATGGATTTGATAAGATTCTACATGTAATGAAAATTCCCTTTTCTTCTGGAAAATTCCCATTACAGGAACCCATCCTAATGACACCATCTTCAGGAAGGGAAGCAAAGCACCTATCAGTGTTACTGTTTTTGCCTTCAATTGATCACAGAACTCTCTCTTGCTATATATACATACATACATACTTTTTTTTTGAGACAGGGTCTCATTCTGTCACCCAAGCTGGAGTGCGGTGGCAATAATCAAGGTTCACTGCAGCCTCGATTTCTGGGTTTAAGCCACCCTCTTCCCTCAGCCTCCCCAGTGGCTGGGACTACAGGCACATGCCACCACAGCCAGATAATTTTTATGTTTTTTTTTTTTGTAGAGAGAGGGTTTTGACTCCTGGGCTCAAGCAGTCTGCCTGCCTCGGCTTCCCAAAGTGCTGGGATTATAGGTGTGAGCCACCATGCTTAGCCTGCAATGTCTTTTAATGTAGTATGTCCTTTCCTGTTGGGCTGACTTTGCATATGTCTGTTCCTATTTTTCTTTTTTAGATAAGTTTGATAAGTATTCTCATAGGGACTAAGGTACAAGTAGAATTTTTTTTGTTGCTTTGTTTTGTTTTTGAGGCAGGGTCTCTCTGTCGTCCAGGCTAGAGTGCAGTGGCTTGGTCTCCTGGGCTCAAGCAATCCTCCCACCTCAGCCTCCTTCAGCTGATTTCTTAATAAAATAATACAGATTGGAAAATGTGATCAACAAAGCTTGAACAAGGAAAAACTAAAGATGCAAAGCAGCATGTGCCTTTCCCATTTGGTTGTTTCTAAACCTCTTAAAAACAATACCCTATTTTCAGGGAAATGCAAACTATAGTTTACATTTGTTTTAAATCTTCTTTATCAATTGAGCTAACTGGTATGCAGATATGATTTGTGAGGCATACATAATGGCAAAGTTCCTGCCTTGGCATATTAACACAGCAAATCTATGACATTTCTAACCTAAACCAACCACCTATATTCACACAACAAAAACGCACAGTTAACACGGACGAACAAAATAAATACCTATGTTACACTGACAATTTAAAAGCACACTCCATTATATTCTTAATGTATTAACTTGTATTACAAAGGCAGGAAAAGCATTAACATTTGTGTTTTAATAAAGGATAAAAAAGCCAAATTACAGCCAACTGTTAAAGCTTTTATTATTATTATTTTTTAAATTCTACAGTATAACAAAATCAGTTCAGGGGCTTTTTTTCTGAACAAATGATCCCTCGGTCTTTCCCGTGGCATGCTCCTAAAACAACGCTCTATGTCTAACCAGTCACCTAAGATATCGAGTGGCAAGTCTTTCACATCTGCTGCTTACAATTCCTAAATAGTCCATACTGAGTATTTTCATTTCTGGGTAAGGGAAAAAGCATTTTGGTCCATTAATTCTCCCACTCGCTCCTGGAGGACATTAACCAATTCTGCTATTACAAAGACGTGAGTGTCATCAATGTCTTGAATGATGAACTTCTTCCCTAGGGCATTGGACTCATCCAAGTACAGCAGAAACTGCTTCATGGCAGGATCACTGTGAAGACAAACACATGACTGTAAGATACCTTGTTGTCAAATCACACCACAGAGACTTGAGCAATTAAATCTGAACAGGTAGAATTTTTAGAATGATTTTTAAAGTTCTGTTACTCAATTCCTTAGTTCCTCTCTGCCGCAAGTGTTAACAATTTACAGACATGGCTTCATTTTAGAACTATTAGTGTATGTTGAAGAGGCAGAAGCCAATGGCAAGATTTTTAAAGAATAATTTGTCACTAAGTGAAAAAATAGAAGAACATTCAAAGCTTTGTAGTTAGTAGGGCCTAGAATTACAGCTTTCTTAACGGACTTAAAAAATGAATTTCTTCTTTGTCTATGCCCATTACATCTAAGGAACCAGTAGGTTTTCAATGTCTTATCAGTGACAAATTAACTTACAAAACCAGTTAAACAGTCACTTTGGTCAGGCAGGGTATATAACAAGAGTCATATCTGGATTCAGCCCCAGCTTCATCACTTACTTATGTGACCCTGAATATGTACTTAATCTCCCAGAGCCTCTGTTCCCAACTACAAAAGTGAGTTACATAACAGAATTGTTACACAAATTAAAGGAGATAAATGTCAAGGACAGTGCTTGGTTTGCAGTAGGTACTCAAGGGAAGAGATCCAAATTGAATTTTATTAACTTGTGGATTTTAGTTTGGAAGGAATAGGATTGTCATGAGGGAAAAGAGGGATACAATTTCTTCATGGGCAGTACAGATATACAGCAAAATGTCTCTAACATACAATGTGGTAAGCAAAAGATGAATATAAAAATGTCAAGCTGCACCATAGATTTTTGTAAGAAAACAATCGCATATAATCTTTTGGTGTCCTGAGAAATTTCAGTATCAATTGTAAAGGTAAGAATTTAATCCAAAAGATGTCATTGTAATTTACTGAAAACAAGAAAAATAAGTTTTAAGTACAAGCACGTATTAAGTGATGCTAACAAAGGATTTACTTCTATCCCTAGATGAGTATCAGCCTCAGAACTGACTTGAGGGACTTTGGCTTTTACCAAGGGACATGATTTAACTTAAGAACTGACTTAAATTTTAACTGTAAGGATCATATTAGCTGGGTTGAGAAAAGATTGGAAATGGCAGAGGCAGGGAACCCATGAGGTGACATCCAGGCAAAAGATGATGATTTTCACATAGGTGGCAATAGTGGAGGTGATGAGAAGTGGCTGAATTCTAGATATTACTGACATAAAACCAACATAATTTGCTAATACTGGACATGCGCTTTGAGAAAGAGGAACAAGGAAGCTCCAAGATTTTTGGTCTGAGCAAATGGAAGAATGGAGGAGATTTTTACTGAGATAAAGAAGAACAGGTTTGTAGGTAAGATCCAGTTTAGTTTTAGGTTGGGCATGGTGGCTCACGCTGTAATCCCAGCACTTCGAGAGTCCTAGGCTGGAGGATTGCTTGAGGTCAGGAGTTAGAGACTAGCCTGGACAACAGAGTGAGACCCTGACTCTATTAAAAAAAAAAAAAAAAAAAAGGTTGTTTTTTGACGTTATAATTTGAGATGGCTACTGGCCCCCGAGTGGAGAAGCTGAGTAAGAAGTGACCACTAGGCTGGGCACAGTGGCTGACACCTGTAATCACAGCACTTTGGGAGGCCAAGGCGGGCGGATCACGAAGTCAGGAATTTGAGACCAGCTTGGCCAACATGGTGAAACCTCAACTCGACTAAAAATACAAAAAATTAGCTGGGCATGGTGACACGCACCTGTAACCCCAGCTACTCAGGAGGCGAGGGGCAGGAGAATCACTAGAACCTGGGAGGCTGAGGTTGCAGTAAGCTGAGATCATGCCATTGCACTGTAGCCTGGGCAACAAGAATGAAACTCCATCTCAAAAACAAAAAAGAAAAAAACCCAACCAACCAGCCAAACAAAAAAAAACAGAAGTGACCACTAGCCGGGAGTGGTGGCTCATGTCTGTAATTCCAGCACTTTGGGGAGCCAAGGCGGGCGGATCATTTGAGGTCAGGAGTTCGAGACCAGCCTGGCCAACATGGTGAAACCCTGTCTCTACTAAAAATACAAAAATCAGCCAGGCAGTAGTGGCACGTGCCTGTAATCCCAGCTACTCAAGAGGCTGAGGCAGGAGAATCACTTGATCCTGGGAGGCGGAGGTTTCAAGTGAGCTGAGATTGAGCCACTGCACTCTGGTCTGGGTGACAGAGTGAGACCTTGTTTCAAAAATAAAAATATAAATAAAAAATAAAAATTAAAAAGAAGTCACCACTGAAGTAGAAAGAAAACCCAGAGAGTCCTGAAAGCAACAAAGGCTACTCAGGAAGTGGGAGTGATCAATTCTGTCAAAGGCTTATAGCATATAGCAAGATTAGGACTGAAAATTGACTACTGGATTCAGAAAGTCATGGATCTTGACAATAGCAGTTTTAGCGGAGTCATAATAGAGAAAGCATGACCAGAGTGGGTTTCATATGGAGGGAGAGAAATCAGAGACAGTGAAGAGAACCAAGTCTTCTCTTTACTGAGAAATTTAGCTGTAGCGACCAGAAAGGTAGATTGGAAGCTAGAAAGAGGTGTGGGAATCTGAACAGATGGGTCATAGGTCTGGTGAAGTTGAAGAAATGATGGAGTGAAGAGGGAGTGAAGGAAAGAGGAGGTGATGGTTAGAGTCGGATTCCTGAAATGAGACTGAAGAGCTGGCATGTGGGTATGGAAGGACAGGTCTAGCTACGACTACATGAATGAGTGGCTGTGATGAGGTGGAGGATAAGCTCAGTGGAAGAGGAAGTCAGGGAACTGGGAGAATAGGGTATCTACAGGATTATCCACATAGATACTAACCTCACTAAGGATGTGAGAGGAGAGCTACTGAAGATAGTTTTTTCAAGGAAAAACCTTCAGGGAAGAATGGAGTGTGTAAAGAGGAGGGTTGGTGGGTAGTCCACTCTGATGATCTAGGATGGATAACTGGGGTTTCTATGGAAGAGGAAGGGAGAATTTCTGGAAGTGGCAATAATAAGCAAGGTACCAATCCTCCTGGCCCAATGGTACAAGAGGGTGCTGTTCTAGAGGTAAAAAGGCACCACTTGATAAGATGGTAGGAGAAACAGGGTGCTCAGGAGAAAGCCAGCTTTTGTCCAAAAAACAACAACAACAAAAAAACAAACAAAAAAAACAACACCTGGTGGGGGAAGGAAAAAGGAAAGTTGAGAGAAGAGGCTGAGGCTACAGGGCATGCTGCTGCCATCTCACTATGTCCTAGAGGGCAAGTGGAAAGGATTGGGGTGGGTAGGTAGGAGATGGTGAACGGGGCCATAGATCATGAAAGTCCAAGAGACGGAGTAGCTTGGGAGTCTGTGGCTTATTGGGTGACTGAAAATAAGGAAAAATGGGCATATAAGGCATAATGAGAATTAGGGTCTCCAGGATGACACTGACATGAAACTGAATGGCAATAACAGCTGGTGACAGATGGGAGGAAGAATGGGGTATCTTATAAACACGGATAATGGTCACAGATTTAAGCAGATACAGAAAAATGTTAAACTTCATATTTTCAGCAATTCCCTAATTTTGAGCATCATACAGAATAAGAATTTAAATGAAAAGATTTCCTAGAACAGTAACACACTGTACACTGAGAAATCTCAGAGGTAAATAATTGATTAATTATTGACAAGGAGCACAGGTGGAAACATTTTTTGAAAAAAGCTTGAAGAGCAATCTAGAAGGAACCCGGAGTTGATGAAGCAGGTTCAACAGGGTGCTTCCCGGTATCACAGAAAGGAAAATGAGGAGGCCCACGGGACAGGGAAACCAAAGTTTCAGTCTCTCTAAAACTATTGTTCTTCTACTCAGACTCTTTAAAAATTCAGTTGTTTCCCTAAAATCTTCCTTGCATACACAAATAAAGGTAGAAGGGGAGGGATTGGTGGGGAGAATAAAAGGAGAGCAATTCAACAGTAGACAGGTGTGATGTCTGGGGAAGGGAGAGTCAGACAAAAACCCTGGACTTCAGTACTCTACAACTAAGCTTTCCTTGCAAACAAGAGACAAGGGAGGACTCATATGGTGACCCTGGCACCCACTTGACCCTCCAGGCCCCACATGTACCTCAATATATTCTATAAAAATCCTAGAGGTTTCTTAGGATACACTTTACACAATCAGATTATAAACCAAAAATAAAATTCTAAGCACCCTGCCCTCAACCCACCAACTGACTGATGGACCCTCCCCTTGGCCAAGGGCATTCCAAAGTTAACCTGAAAAACTAGTTCAGGCCATGATGGAAATGGTGGTCGGGCATGCCTCATACCTGCCTGCCTTTGAATTCAGGCATAGCTGACCAGTATTAACATTAAAACAGAGATCTTAAGACCCACACAACAGACATTTTGTAGCAATAAAACACCAAATTCCAGCTTGACTCTTGTAGAGCATCACATGAAGACAGCAGGCCCTGAAATTGTGTTGTACCCCAAAATATGTTTCTTTGACATATTTTGAGATGGCCCTGCAATGTGTCTCTTGTGGGGAAAATCTACTCTGTAGAGAATCCCCATTCCTTTCCAGGTCTTTTCCCTGATCCAGAAGAGTCTGGCACCTTTTTATGTCTGATAAAAGCTCTGAAGCCTGCTACCTGGAGGCTTCATCTGCATGATAAAACCTTGGCCTCCACAGCTCCTTACCTTAACCCATACATTCCATTCTATTGATTCCAGGTCTTTAGATAATAACTGTTTCCATCAACTGCCAATCAGAAGATCCTTGAATCTACCTGTGACCACCTGGAAGCCTGCCTCCCATTCCCCCTGCTTCGAGATGTCCTGCCTTTCTGGACTGAACCAATATACGTCTTACATGTATTGATTGATGTTTTGTCTCCCTAAAATGTGTAAAACCAAGCTGTAGCCCAAACACCTTGGGCACAAGTTGTCTGGACCTTCTGAGCATATGTCGTGTGCATGTCCTTAACCTTAGCAAACTTCTAAATTAATAGAGACTTGTCTCAGACACTTTTTGGTTTATAGGATGAACAGCTATTTTGTGTTAGACCTTTAAAATAAACTTTGGGTCCAAATATAACATAGTAAAAGACAAATAGGACATTATAACATTACTGTCCTCACGTGATATATTATCTTGTTACAGTTTGAGCTCAGCACATCCAGACGACACCAATTTATTCTCAGTAACTGGCTACTACTAACAGGTATTAAAAATAGCAAGAGTTAAGTGGTTATGAAGACTAATCTCTTTGGGAATTTTCTAAATGGAATAAATTTAAATAATTTTAATGAAGTTAGAGCCAAACCACTAAAACCAAGAAATGCCTCAGGACTCACATCTGTGCTGAATCATCACACCAGTGCTTTCAAAATGTCTGCCATTTGCATACCATCCTTGCTATTTTAGCCATCTCTTGTAAGTTTTCCATTGCAAATCACTTAACATTTTTCTTTTTCTTTTCTTTTTTGTTGGGCTGGCATAACAAAATAAATATTTTTCTTTACATTGCCTTTAAATCAACTAACTTTTCATCTGGTATAAAACGAAGAGTTTGATGTGTCAGTTTCCTTTTCTCCTCAAATAAATTAAACTGGTCATATAAATAAATTTATCTTTTTTTTTTTTTGAGACAGAGTCTCACTGTCACCCAGGCTGGAGTGCAGTAGGTGCTGTCATGGCTCACTGCAGCCTTGACCTCCTGGGCTCAGATGATTCTCCCACATCAGCCTCCCGAGTACCTGGGACTACAGGCATGTGCCATCATGCCCAGATAGTTTTTTGTATTATTTTTGTAGAGACAGAGTTCTGTCAGGTCAAACTTCTGGACTCAAGCAATCCACCTGCCTCGGACACCAAAATTGCTGGGATCACAGGTGTGAGTGAGCCACTGTGCCTGGCCTATTTTTCTGTTCTACTCCCCCAAAATGTGTGTTCTTCAAATCATCTTGAACACTAATGGTATTCCCCACGGTTGGGGAAACATACAGACAGTTGAGGCAGCTTAGAGGAATGACTGGCCAGTGAACACTGAAAAAACTTTTTAATGTCAATCGCCTCAAACTTTTTGTTTTTTAAGACAGGGCCTCACGCTGTTGGCCAGGCTGGAGTGCAGTGGCACAATCTTGGTTCGCTGCAGCCTCAACCTCCTAGGGATCATGTGATCCTCCTACCTCAGCCTCCTGAGTAGCTGGGACTACAAGCACACGACACCATGCCCAGCTAATTTTTGTACTTTTTGTAGAAATGGGGTTTCACCACATTGCCCAAGCTGGTCTTAAATTCCTGGGCTCAAGCAATCCTCCAGCCTTGGCCTCCCAGTGTTGGGATTATAGGCATGTGCTACCATGTCTGGCATGCCTTAAACGTTTGAAAGACAATTCGAGATTGAATTCTCAAGCATGTACCAGAAGTAAAGATAATATGATTTTAAAAGATTAATTACAAAAAAAAAACAACACCTCAAGTTTAAAGGACACTTTGTTATGAAACACAAAAGGCCTGGAATACTCCTATCTGAACACAGAGCCATTCCACTTCCATACTGAGGGAAGCAAAACAAAAAAAAAACAACCCCAAACCAAGTGTATATTTACATACTTGAAGTCCAGAAAAGAAACATCTTTGCCCTGGAAATGTGAAGGGTAGATATCATGAATAAACCCTCTCCAAAAGCAGCTGAGTATAGCTCCTATAAAATATGACTCTGAAAAGGATTATACCATGATAATCTACCAGGATGATGCAGTGAGCTGTAAAATAGTCTGGTCAAAGCTGTCAGCACTGATAATCCATTAGAACAATCTTGCCTTAGTCAATGCTAAAGTATCTTTCCTGATAATAACTGACCAACAGATATTACTTAAAAAAATTTTAAGTATTTCTCCATAAATTCCATTATGTCCTGGGATAGACTGTTTTAGAAAATTTATTAAAGTGAAATAGCTTTGTTTATAATTCGGTTTATTTCCCTTTTAAAAGCATTTTCCAAAGTGTTTTCTGAGTCTGGGTTTTGTTCACTCTGAGATATGGATGTCTAGATTAGAGCCCAGCATGTTATAGGTGCTCAATAACTATTTCGTACATGAGGAGGGACTTAAGAGAAAGAGATACCATAGGGGACATTAAGTTAACCAGAAAACAGCTCCATTTTCCCAATAAGACATTTAATAGGGGTTTTACTGTTACAAAGACACAGAAGTCTAAAGACAATATTGGACCCAGAAAGCCTACCCCTAGGCCCCAGCTCTGCCAACCTAAATATGTATAATGTATAAAGTCACTCACTCTCAATTTCTCAGGCTTCTAACTAGTGATGAGACTAGGGATTGTATCCAGCTCCTCATTCACATATTTCTTTTTTTCCCTTCTCTTGTCCCACTGATTAGAAAACCCACAGCCCTACCCCGCCGGTGATGTACCCACTAACCCCGAGGCTTTAGTCATATACAGAAAATAGCCATTCTTCTGTGCTCTCAAGTTTAACCATGACTTTTACTTAGGAAATCTAAGTATCAAATCAAGGTTGTGGAGTGTTCCACCTTGGAAAATAAAGCTGAACAACTGATTGGCAACCTGGAAGCCACTGGCCAGACCACCAGGTGGCCCATTACTCAAGATAACCACTGCAACCAGATGCTGACCACATACTGTACCGTCCACGTGCTTTGCCCAGCCCAGCCTGCATATCTTACCCTGATGTCAATTCCCATGCTTCGCCTAATCAAAAAATCCCTATCAGCTTTTGTGGGGATCAGCCGCAGAGTTCTTGATACTTCACTGTCTCCCTTGCACTTGTGCATAAGCCCTGAAATAAAACCCTTATCTGGGAAAACTGCGTAGCCCTGTGTAAATTTTTATTACATAGGGAGCCAAAGAGCCTGTGATCTGTAACAGCAATGTTAGTACTACAGCTACACCACAAAGTTGATGGACTAGAGAGTATAGGCAGAGAGGTTTAAGTTACAATCTGTTCTATCCTTATCAAATGATTTACAAAACCACTAATTATACCATATATGTGGTGTAATTCTAAGACATACGTATATCCTTTTAGAAAGCAAACACAATATTATACTTAGTTTTATATTGGAGAGATAGTATAATGTAAAGTTTAGTAGCTTGGGCTCTGGAGGATTTAAAATCCCAATTTAACAGTGGCCATGTAACTGAGCAATTGATTAATTTCCCTGAACCTCACTTTGTGCATCCATAAGTGGAGATGTTAGCACCTACCTCAAAGGGCTGTTGTGAGAACTGAATTAATATTAGCAAGTGCTCGGTATAACATATGTCACATAGAAAACAGCGTTATTACAGGCACCAGGTGTTTTCATTTAACATTATTGTGCATATCATTTCCCTGAGTCACTTAAAATGTCTGCAAATTTTAATATTTTAATAGCTACATTATTTGATTTAAATATGCCACAACAAATAAATTTATTTTTCTAGTACATTAAATACATACATTTTTATTGGCAGTTCTGATCATTTCCTAATTTTTTTTTTTTTTTTTTGAAAT
>NW_016107321.1:6637996-6639685 GCF_001604975.1 Cebus imitator
GGGTTTCACCATGTTGACCAGGATGGTCTCGATCTCTTGACCTCGTGATCCACCCGCCTCGGCCTCCCAAAGTGCTGGGATTACAGGCTTGAGCCACCGCCCCCGGCCGGGGTGCTTGCTTTTTAAAGGCTATAACTGGAAGACAACAGCCTCCTCATTTAAAAGCTATTTTGATATATAACATGCTAAAAGGAGCCCTAGTATACACACCTGTTTTGAACTAAAACTTAAATCTAATTTGACAAGAATCTCATTTCATCCACTGTGAATCTCACTGTGGGAATAGAAAGGCTCTAAAGGAACATTAACTAATTTGGAATTTCAGCTGAGAACACAAACCTGGACTCAATTCTGTTAACAAAATTCATTCATTAAACAAATATTTACTAAGCCATGTCTATATACGTATATATGTATATGTATATATACATAGCTCAGGCACTGTTTTGGGTGCCTGGAAAACTTCAGTGAACATGGCCCTACTAAGAAGCAAAGGCTGAGAAAAGATTTATGCATGCTAAGAAAAAAACACAATGGTTAGACTGGTTTTGTCATACTTCTTACTTGCTTTTCACAAACAATATAGGTTTAGAAGCCAAACTTATAAGGATAAGGGTGGTCTAATAATACATATTTCTCCAGATTCTTTGCTATTGTGATGTAAGCTGGTTGGAATTTAGCAACAAATTTTTTGCTGAAACACTTGCCAAACTAACTGTAGCAACTGTTACACCAGAGGTCTGCTCCAGCACCTGGAATTGGACACAGACATACCGTGGTCACGGGTTGCTTGCTTTGGTAATTGCTTGGGTGGCTAGATTTGGGAGAATACTTAGTGTGGGCCCGGCAATTGATGGTGGATCTCAAAAAAGAGAAAGTTTTCAGCAACCTTTCAGTTTTGACATAAAATTGTAAATTTCAAAGAGAGATCCAAGATGGCTGATCACTAGCAGCTCAGGATTGTAGCTCCCAGTGAAAGCGCAGAGAACGAGAGGACACCACACTTTCAGAAGAATTTTTGTTGCTCATGCACCAGGAGATTCTCAGCAGAGGAGCCCCACGGGTCGCCAGTGTGACTCTTGTGGCTGGCGTGGCGGTTTTGCTGGCACCTTGGCGCGGTGGTTTTTGGTGCGGAGTCAGAAAAGCACCATCAATCTTAACGCCGCTGTTTTAGATGGCGCAGTGGGTTGCTCAAATTCCGGCACTGGGAATCAACAAGTTGGACGCCCACTTAGAAACCTAATTAGAAAGTCGGTAATTACAAAGACCACTAATGGATAAATCTATGAAGAAGGGAAGAAAACAACCTAAAAAGGCTGAGAATACCCAAAATCAGAACTCGTCTCCCTCTACAGGGGATCACAGTTCCTCATCAGCGACGAACAAGGCCTGACAGAGAACGAGTGTGTTCCATTAACAGAAGTAGGCTTCAAAAGGTGGATGATAAGAAACTTCTGTGAGTTAAAAGAACTTATTCTAACCCAATGCAAAGAAACTAAGAACTTTGAAAAAAGGTTTGACGAAATGCTAATGAGAATAGACAATTTAGAGAGGAATATAAGTGAATTAATGGAGCTGAAAAACACAACACGAGAACTTTGCGAAGCATGCACAAGTTTTATTAGCTGAATTCATCAAGCAGCACAAGTTTTATTAGCCAAATTGATCAAGCAGAAGAAAGGATATCAG
>NW_016107321.1:6640121-6660069 GCF_001604975.1 Cebus imitator
AGAAAAGAACTTTCAACCCAGAATTTCATATCCTGCCAAACTAAGCTTCGTAAGTGAAGGAAAAATAAAATATTTTGTGAACAAGCAAGCACTCAGAGATTTCATCACCTCCAGGCCTGCTTTACAAGAGCTTCTGAAAGAACCACTACACATAGAAAGGAACAACCAGTATCAGCCTTTCCAAAAATATACTAAAAAATAAAGAGCATCAATATAATGAAGAATTTACATCAACTAATGGGCAAAACAGCCAGCTAACATCAAATGGCAGTATTAAACTCACGTATATTATTATTAATCCTAAATGTAAATCGACTAAATCCCCCAATGAAAAGACAGCCAAAACCCATCGGGATGCTGCATCCAGACCCATCTCACCTGCAAGGATACACAAAGATTCAAAACAAAGGGATGGAGAAAGATTTACTAACCAAATGGAGAGCAAATAAATAAATAAATAAAAAGCAGGAGTTGCAATTCTCACCTCTGATAAAATAGACTTTAAAGCAACAAAGATCAAAAGCGGCAAAGAAGTACATTACATAATGGTAAAAGGATCAATGCAACAAGAAGAGCTAACGATCCTAAATATATATGCACCCAATACAGGAACACCCAGATACATAAGACTTATAAAGAGACTTAGACTCCCACACAATAATAGTGGGAGACTTCAACATCAATATTAGACAGATCAACGAGATAGAAAATTAACAAGGATATTCCAGACTTGAACTCAGATCTGGAACAAGTAAACTTAATAAACACTTATAGAACTCTCCACTTTAAATACACAAAATATACACTCTTATCAGTACCACATCACACCTACTTACATGTTTAAATGAAATATTGGTTGGCTGCTTGTTATTTTCTTCCCTCATTTTTTCCTGTCTCCATTATTGAGCACAATTATTGGCATAAAAGAGGTTTTCAATACCCATTTTTAGACTGCATTCTAGCCTGGGCAATAAAGCAATACTCCCGTTCTCTCTCCCTCTTCCTTTTCCTCTTTCTTCCTCTCCTTCATTCTTTCTTTTTTTTTTTCTAAAAAAAAAAATTATAAATTTATAAACATAAACTTTCCAAAAAAATTTATAGCCTTTTAGTATTTGATAAGCCCTTGGGAGTTAGGATTTTGACTATATCCAAGGGCCCTGATTTTTTAATTCACTGAAGGTAAGAATAAATGGCCATCATCATAATTTGGTTTGCTTCTTTAGCAAATCTCGGCAGACTCAAACCAGTTAAATGTTATAGGGTCCAGCCCTCTAGGGTTCTGTGAGCCCCTCCCTGCTGATGCAGATGAGAAACTGTAGAAATAAAAGACACAGACACAGGGCTAGAGAAGAGAGTTTGGGCTCGGGGGTCCACTGCCAATCAAGGCTCGGAGACCTGCAGTGGCACCAAGTGCCTGGACAGTCTGACTTTTATTAAGTACAAAGCAGTGGGCAGGGAAGTTTGGGTGAGGTAACGGTGGTAAGTGATAGGGTAAACCACGTGTCTTGGAGATAGGGGGCCCAATACTTTCAAGTAGCCGAGGTGAGGAGAAAAGCTAATGCGTCAGCACTCTTCGCATATTTGTCAGAAACATCAAGGACACTATGTTACTATTAATTCTTATCTTTTAAGAAAAAGAGAAACCAGGTGTAGAAGCAGGGCATGAGAGCAGACATGGAACGTGATCACTGAAGCACAGCATCACATAGAGACAGTTAAGCCCCTGCATGTCTGTGGGCCTCCCTGACAGTGGCCAGGCCTTGCCACAAGAGCTTGGAGAAACGGAGTTTTCTCCTAACTTCCCCAGGAGGGAGATGTCTCGGTCATTTTGGACATCTCCTTCCCTAGCTGGCTAAACAGCGGGCGCTTTCACAGCACTGGCGCTGCCGCACAGCTGAGGTGCCCTCCAACAGCCCTTAGGCGGGCATGACAGAGGGCTTAGAGCATCTGGCCTCAGGATTACTTTGTTCACAATGTCTTGTCACCTCAGTTCCATGCTTTATAACCTGATAGTTATTTAGTAAAATTAAAGGTTATATTGAGTATATATCTTTATGATTATAAGTAACTATAAGATTATATATGATTACATAAAGGAATAACTATGTTTTAATTCTAATTCTTTTCTAAATCAATATTTATATGGGAACAGGCTGAGGCTTCAGACCCTTGCCACGGCACTTGTGGGATTTCCCCCCTACAAAACGTAACTGATAAAAATGGAGTTTAAATATGGCAGTAAGTCAAGCCAAGCTAAGATATATGTGGAACAGCACTACATAAGCGATTACACATTAGTTTATATTAGTACAATGATGTACTGGAATTTGGAGAGAGATTCTTGGGACAGTGGAAGCAGCTGTGAGATAGGAATTCAGCAGGACTAGTTTCCAAGACAGGAGAGACAGTAAACCACAGGTCAGAAGACGCCACCCATAAGAAGGATACAGTAAAGAAACCAGCCAGAACCAAGATGGTAACAAAAGCAAACTTCTCTACTATTATACGCTAATAATAATGCATGAGCACATTAAAAACACCCCCACCAGTGCCATGACAGTTTCCAAATGCCATGGCAAGATCTGGAAGTTACCCTGTATGGTCTGGACCAGGGACTCCTGGTTCCACGGAATCCCTGTTTCTTTTCCAGGAAACTCAGGAATAATCCACCCCTTGTTTAGCATATAATCAAGAAATGGCCGTAAAATAGCCAGTTAGCAGGCCTGCCTGCTGCCCACCTGCCCCACCCTACTCTGCCTATGGGGTAGCCAACCTTTTATTCCTTTATTTTTTAATAAACTTGCTTTCAGTTTCACTGTCGCTCACTCTTGGATTCTTTCCTGCATGAAGCCAAAACCAACTTGGCCTCCAGAGCTGAGCCTCAATTTTGGTGTCCTGCAACAGTTGTAGAAGATCCTCAAGTGGTTTGCCTATAAACTCCAGACCTATCAAATCCTATACTCCAATACGCCTAAATGCTTCATGTAATCCATGGATATTATGAAGTAATAAGCAGACTCATGCTGATACCGTATTAATAACAAGCTTCTCCTCAGCATCAAATACGTACATGAGGGAGACTGAGTGGCTCTTCCAGTTATCGTCCTAACATCTGCATCTGACTGTGAAGGGGAATCCGCTAGCACTGGCCGTGCCCTTTGTGAATCTGTGTTATTTCTTAGGCCCAAAATCCTTTTTGGAAGACTTGCATTTGGGGAAGACAGAGTTACTCTTTTGAAAAATTGTGCAGACTACACTTTAGAAATCACTTTGAATGGAAAAATTAGTTTTGCAAGGACAGTACCTACCTGTAAAAACTTAACAGTCCTGGTGCAAAACACTTCTCCATAGGGAAACTATTGAACTGAAGCTGATTAACAGTACTTCTCAAAATGTAAATGCATCTTAACAAGGTCTTTTTTTTTTTTTTTTTTTTTTTTTCCTAATGGAGTTTTGCTCTTGTTGCCCAGGCTTGAGCGCAACGGCGTGATCTTGACTCAATGAAATCTTTGCCTCCTGGGTTCAAGTGATTCTCCTGCCTCAGCCTCCTGAGTAGCTAGGATTACAGGCACCAGGCACCTGCCACCACGCTCGGCTAATTTTTTGTGTTTTTAGTAGAGACAGCGTTTCACTTTGTCGGTCAGGCTGGTCTGAAACTTCTGACCTCAGGTGATTCACCTGCCTCGGCCTCCCAAAGTGCTAGGATTACAGGTGTGAGTCACTGAGCCTGGCCAACAAGGTCCTTTGCATGCACAATTCTGACTTAGTAGATTTAGGGTAAGGTCTAAGACGCTGTATTTCTAACAAGCTCCAGCTGATGCTATTGCTGCTAGTCTGGGGATTATCCTGAAGTGCAAGGTGATGGACAGTCATTAGAGAGACCAGGCAGAATTCAGAGGCGAGATACGGGACAGCAAACTAGGCACTGAGACTTCAGAGTCTCCTCAGAGTTTTGTTTTTTTCTTTTTTTTGAGATGGAGTCTCGCTCTATCACCAGGCTAGAGTGCAGTTGCACGATCCTGGCTTACTGCAACTTCTGTTTTCCAGTTTCAAGCAATTCTCCTGCCTCAACCTCCCGAGTAGCTGGGATTACAGGCATGCACCATCACGGCTAATTTTTTTTTTGTATTTTTAGTAGAACATGTTTCACCATGTTGGCCAGGATGGTCTTGATCTCTTGACCTCGTGATTCGTCCACTTCGGCCTCCCAAAGTGTTGAGATTACAGGCGTGAGCCACCACACCCGGCCCAGAGTTTTGTTCTTTAAGATGCAATCTAGCCATCTTTTTTTTTCCCCAAATTAAAACGTAGGTTTAATGCAATTCCAACCATCATGCCAAAAGGATTATTTTGGAAATAAGACTAAAATTATTTCAAGGTTATTCTAGAATAGGCAAAAACAACAACAACAACAACAAAATGAATGTGGGAAGGGATGGGAGAGAATAGCAAGGGGAGTAAAATTATGTGATTAAGGAGGCATCAAGGATCATTAGGAAAGAAAAACAGTGGAGAACTGTTGAGCTATTTGGCAAAATGAAAAGACAAAAAAGCTCAAAACAAAAAAGAAGCTAATTTAGATCCTCACCTCATAATATGCCTCTCCTTCCAATGAATTCTAGATGGATGAACTTTAAAACACCAAGAAAAACACAAAACCCCTACAAGAGAAGGGAATGTTTAACAAACCCCGGGGTGAAGATTAAACTTAGAATTGGAAGAAACAAAAGGAAAAAAAATTGATAGCTGACATTCCGTGCATGTGTATCCTCTGTATTTAAAAATAACACTAAAAGGCCAACCAGGAAAATGTTTATGTTATGACAAATTAATAGGAAAATAAGTACATCAAACCTAGAGTCTTCAAAAGACAACACAACAGTGTGTTTTGAACTTATTCAGATCCCATCCCCTTTGCTTTTCCCCTAGTGGTTTATTCTCATCAATGTACATTCGAGTCTTTCACATTAAAAGAAAATTAACAAGAACCTGAGCCCTCACCATGTCCTTCCTCAGCTATCCGTTTGCTCATTATGACAGCAAATCTTTTCCAAAGTCTCCATTCCCACTTCCTCACCTCCCTTTCCTTTTTCACAGTGCTGCAATCTGGCATCTGCCCCCACCACTCCATTAAAATAGCTCTCATCAAAACTCCAATCTTCATCTCACGCCAGTCCTCAATCAGTGCCCAATACGGCCCACTCATCCCTGTGAAACACTTCCTCCTTTGGCTTCCCTCCCTCCAACCGCACTGGCTATTTTCTTCTTAGCTGCCTTTGTTGGTGTCTCCTCTACCAAAACTGCAAATCGGCACGGTACAAAAGGTGGCCCATTAGGTCACTACAGAGTCCTTGAAACACGGCTAGTCTGTGAGATGTGCTATAAAATTAAAATATGCATTTGACTTTGAAGATGAAGATTTCTTTTGAAGACTTAGTACATGTTGAAAGCATAGTGTTTTGCATAGACAGGGTTAAACAGAAATTAAATTCACCTGTTTCATTTGACTTTCCTCTTAATGTGGCTAGAAAAAAATGTAAGCCTATTATCTGTGGCTCGCATTAGATTTCTATTGGCTAGTGCTGTTCTAAATGTTGGTGGTGTCCTCGAGTTCCATCTTGCTCCTCCTCAGCCTTGCCATCACGGAAACAGTAACATTATCCATGCAATGGCTCATATTAGAGGCACAGAAAGGTAGACAACAGTATTTTCAGACAATGGGAGTGTCCAGAGAGCAGGATTCCCAGGGTTCCTATACATTGGATTGCTTTGAGGAACATACCCCTGCCCATTATGGTTTTTAGCTTCTCCTTTGGACTGTATCTAAAGGAATTTAAGAAACCCTCCCCATCTGGCTGTCGTTTTTCTCGTTTATAAAGTCCACAGTTTGTAATGGTGAAGACGTAAGCAAGTTCCTGAACTCTTTCAGGCCCTAGAATTCTAGTCATGTTTGAGGAGAATGCAAGCACTGTTTCTCTAAAGACTCATCTAACAAATATGCTGCCTCTGACCATGCCAGTTCCATCAATTCAACAGAAGAGACTGAAATCTGGCACGAGGAACTTTGCAACAAAATCTGTCCCAGTTGTTATATAAGAAAACTGAAGCTGGGAAAGCAAAAGACTTGATTTCATTCATATCTTAAAAACAGTAGGGTTTTGGAAAAGATATACACGTAAGATTCAGTATTTAAACTTAAAACTCATGAAGCATCAAAACTACTAACCATTCTATAAGCACTCCTTTCAAGACGTTGACCATCTTTTCTCAGTCAGAAGGTTCAGATGACCTCAAGAATACTAATAAAAAGAGAAAGGTGACATTAAATTAAAAATCATTAACTTTATTTTGGGGATGTGCCTCTGAAATGAGGCAACATATTAAACATCGATATTTAACAGTTAAGTCTATGAAAGACAGTTAACACTGAAGAAAAGAGACATACTGATTTTTTAACAAAATTAAAATGAGTCTACTTGGAATATTAATACCACATCTTACTTGCTAACCAATTCTACCCACGGTCAATTAGCTCTAATAGAAGCAAGCGGCTTAACTCTACACCAGTGTACCCAATCCAGGTGTAAACCATCCAGTAATCAAAGGATTTATTTTCCCATTCAGGTGAATGACAAAGGGTAAGATCCTGAAAAACAGGAATCAAAGAAGTTAGTTCTGAAAGGTGCTTCAGAAATTACAGTGAGCCCAACCACTTCATTTTATTGAGACAGGGTCTGGCTCTGCCGCCAAAGCTGGAGTACATTGGCGCGATCTCAGCTCCCTGCAACCTCCGCCTCCGGGTTCAAGCGATCCTCCCATCAGCATTCCAAGTAGCTGGGACTACAAGCATGAGCCACCAAGCCTGGTTAATTTACTGTATTGTCCTGGCCAACACAGTGAAAATATAAAAAATCAGCTCTCTACTAAAATATAAAAAATTAGCTGAGCGTGGTGGCATGCATCTGTAGTTCCAGCTACTCGGGAGTCTGAGGCACGAGAATTGCTTGAACCCGGGAGGCGGAGGTTGCAGTGAGCGGAGATCGCGTCTCTGCACTCCAGCCCGGCGCCTGGCGACAGAGCGAGATTCTGTCTCATGAAAAAAAAAAAAAAAAAAAAAAATTTACTGTATTGTGGAGTGTGCGTGTGTGTGTGTATCTTCTTTCATTTTTGAGACTGAGTCTCGCTTTGTCGCCCAGGGTGGAGTGATCTTGGCTCACTGCAATCACTGCCTCCCGGGTTCAAGCGATTTCAGGCTGGTCACGAACTCCTGATCTCAAATGGTCCACCTACCTCGGCCTCACAAAGTGCTGGGATTACAGGCGTGAGCCACTACGCCCGGCCAATTTATTGTATTTTTAGTGGGGCCGGGGTTTCACCATGTTGGCCAGGATGGTCTCGAACTCCTGGCCTCAAGTGATTCGCCCGCCTCGGCTTCCCGAAGTGTTGGGACTGCAGGTGTGAGCCACCACAACCGGACCCAACCACATCATTTTACAGATGAGGAGACCAAAGAGATTAAGTCGTAGTTCCCCGCAAAGGAGGAAAAAAAAAAAAAAAAGGACAAGACAGATCTCGTGGTCCTTCCTTAAATAAACCACGCCCCCCGCGGATCTGGGCTGGAAGGAAACCACTGAGCGTCCGCCCACTTAACCTTCCACTTACACCGGGGCGCAGGGCGAGCCGCCCCACAGGAAACCCACGATTAAAAATGATTGCGGGACTGGCGTGCAGCTCCGCCAGGAAGGGCACGGAGAGAGTGCGGAACACCGCCCTGTGCCCCCAGCACCCGGTGGACAGGCTTCTGAGACTTTTCTCTTCTTCCCCTCTCTCTTTAGGACCTCTCAGTCTTCCCGCACCCCACTAGCCCCAGCCGCTCAAACGCTCGCCACACACCTCGGCCTACAGATGCAAAAGCGCCTCGCCGTCGCCGACAGAGTGCGCCTGCGCCTATACGTCATCGCGCTAGGGACGCTGTCGTGGGTGGAGCGAGCCGGCGGGAGGTGGGCCCTTAGCGGGCCGAGGGGGCGGGGTCGTGAACCGCCCGCCGCCGGGTGGAGGGCCTTGGCCGGCAACCGGCGGGAGGGCGCCCCAGTCGACTGGGTCCGGCGAGCGGTTGGGGACTGGCCGAGCCCGCGGGTCGGCAGGTAGGACGTGGAGGCCGGGCTGGTGTGGGGGCGGACCGGGACGTCGGCGTAGCTGGGCGCGGTAGGGAGGGGAGAGAGGGGAGAGAGGGGAGAGAGGGGAGAGAGGGGAGAGAGGGGAGGGCGGGGGCCTGGCACAGCCGAGCACCACCGTGAGGCGCAGGGACCCGACCGACCCGCAGACGCTCCGCGGGGCGCGAGGGCCTCTCTCTGGTCGTCGCCAGCCTGACTTGTCTTTCCTGGTCGCTGCCTTTCTCTGGCTGCTGTCGAAGCCTCGGGGAGTGCACCTGCCGGTGGGTCTTCCGGGGCTCGGTAGTCACGGAGAGATGATGAGGACGAGTAGGAAACGGCCTCACGGGTCACATCTGAGCCTTCCCGACCACCGCTTCCTGCTCCGGCTCTAACCGCATAGATTGAACAGATTGAATGCCGAGACATCTCTAAACTCGGCAACGGTCATTTTAAAGTGAAAGACCCCAGAAGGTTCTTACCCCAAATCTGTTCTGTAGTCTAAAGGAACACCTCATTATTTTTACTAGTTGAGGTATGAAGTTCTTGTTTTCTGTTCCTTAGGTTAAATTGTATTTCCCCAGTTAAGTTCATGCTGCCTTTTTTTTTTTTTTTTCTTGAAGATAGTCTCGGGCTGTCGGTCAGGCTGGAATGCATTGGTGCGATTAAGCTCATGCTGCTTTTTTTTTTTTTTTTTTTTTCTTTTTGGAGATAGTCTTGGTCTGTCGGTCAACCTGGAATGCATTGGTGCGATCTGGACTCACTGCATCCTTCGTCCCCTGGGTTCAAGCAGTTCTCCTGCCGAGTCTCCCTAGTAACTGGGATTGCAGGCGTGTGCCACCATGCGCGGCTAATTTTTGTATTTTCAGTAGAGACAGAGTTTCGCCGTATTGGCCAGGCTGGTCTGGAACTCCTGACGTCAGGTGATCCGCCTGCCTTGGCCTCCCAAAGTACTGGGATTACAGGCGTGAGCCACTGTGCCCAACCTCATGCTGCTTTTTTATTTTTATTTTTTAACATTGTGTTTATTCATGTGATCTCTTGGGAACCCAGCTCTTCCATTTAGTTCCCTCTTTCTGTCCCTCAAATATTTTCCAGCGGGTGATTTCTGTATTGTTGCACTCTCTTTACAATAACAAAATTGCCTCCAAGTCTTCTTCTTCCCAAGAATCGTTTATTTGCTTTTTTTTTCTATCTTGCAATACATTCTTTTCCTTGACTTCTTCATCAGTTCCATTTTTGTGCACCTGATGTGTACCAGCTATTCTAGGCACTTGGGGTACAATGGTGAACAAGTAACTAATTTCGGTGGGGGCAGAGAGACACTCAAGTCAGTTAAGGAGAAGGTACCATTTGATGATGTGATAAAGAGTAAGTGGAAGCGTTATTTTGGCCAGGGGGATGTCAGAAATGGCCTTCAGGAAGAGCTCTGCATTTAAAAACCTTCTATATACCAGTAACAACTAGAAGTTTTAATAATGAATAGACACTATTCATAATGGCATTCACAACTAAAGGTATCTAGAAATAGATCAATCTAAACTGTGTGGTCCTTTAGACAGAAAAGTATAAGTTTCTGTTGGAACACAAGACGACCCAAGTAAATGGGGAGATATACCATATTCATGGATGGAAAGACTCAACAAGAAGATACCAGTTTTACCAATTTCTGTGAATTTAGTGTGATGCCAATTAAAATCACTGTATGGTTTTATGGAACTTGACATGCTGAACTTAAAATTTATATGGAAAGGCAAAGGACCAAGAATTGGGAAGTCAATTTTGAAGAAGAAGAAGAAGAAAAATAAGGTCTCTCCATATCAGATACCAAAGCTTAATATGAAGTTGTAATTATTAAGATGGTGTGGTATTGATTCAGGGATAGAGAAGTAGATTCATGGAACAGAATAGAGAAACTAGAAACATACCTATTTACATATGGGAGCTTAGTATACCACTGAGTGGTATTGCAAAGCAGGGGGAAGGTATAGGCTATTCAATAAAGGATGGTAAGATATGTGAGGTATGTGGTGTTATTATGGAATACAGCAGATAGGATTAGATTCTTGCTTTCAAACTATTGACAACAGTAGTTTCCAGATAGATTAAAGACCTAAATGTGAATGACACAGCTGCAAGATATTTGAAAGGAAATAAAAGAGACCATTGTCTCTGTGAAAGATTTCTTTTTTGTTTGCCTGTTAAATCTTGTTACACATAAGATTCATCATGTTAAGCATTTTGAGATGTTGAGTTTGGTGACATTTGCATTGTGCAACCAGCACTACTGTCTCCCTAACTTTTTTAAAAAAATCTGAGAACGATTTCTTAAGTTACAGAAAGCACCACTGAGGTGACATTCTATTACTCCAGATGAAACATGTTGGTGGCTTGAGCTAGACAAGAGTGTAGCAGTGAATACAGAGAAAAATGGATGGATTTTGGGGTATGTTTTGATGTAAGAGAAGAGGAATTATGCATGATTTGGATGTAGGGTAAGGGGAAAACAAGGAATCAAGGGCAACATCTGTTTTTTTGCTTAAGAGGAAGATTATTTAGCATTTACAATAAAAAAGCATTGACCATTTGGTGGATGGTGATGGAGAAGATTTGTGGAGGAAGAGTTTGGGGAGAAAAAGAATTCTGTTTTGGATGGCTAAGTATGAAAAGCCTATTGGACATCCAAGTGGAAATGTTCCAACAGCTGTTAGATAGATGGGTCAGGAAAGACCATAGCTAGAGGTACGCTGAGATCACTGGCATATAGATATTAAAAACTGTGATGCTGGCTGGGTGTGGTGGCTTATGCCTGTAATCCCAGCACTTTGGGAGGCCAAGGTGGGTGGATCACGAGGTCAGGAGATTGAGACCATCCTGGCTAACATGGTGAAACTCCGTCTCTACTAAAAATACAAAAAATTAGCTGGGCATGGTGGCACGCACCTGTAATCCCAGCTATTACAGGTGGGAGGCTGAGGGAGGAGAATCGCTTGAACCCAGGAGGCGGAGGTTGCAGCGAGCTGAAATTGTGCCACTGCACTCCAGCTTGGGCAACAGAGACTCCATCTCAAAAAAAAAAAGAACTTTCGAATATTTGTGTTAGTATTAGATTCAACTATATCACACAGAAAACAAGATAATATTGGCTTAAATATGTATATGATTGCATAGGTAGGCAGTCTTGCTTTTATGGCAGCAGCTCTGTAATCATCAGGGACTCAAATTCTTCTATCTGGCCGCTCTACCGTCCTTAATATGATGCTTCATGGCAAAATGACTGCTTTAATTTGAACTGACAGTTATTCATTCTAGCAAGAGGGAGGAGGGAAGGAGAAAGAAAGGCACATAGCCTTCTTTTTAAGGACACTTTTCAGAAATTGCATATGATACATCCACTCATATTTCATTAGCCAGTGTTAGTAAGTGCCCACGGTTAACCAGAAAGAAAGATGATGTAGTCTTTTTTGTTATCTGTGTACCCAGCGACAATTCAGGTTTTATTAATCAGAATGAAGGGATGAAATGATGTTTCAGTCTGGCTGCTGCTTCTACCAGGGCAATGAAGCTTCTGTTATGAAGATCCCAGTGACCTCCATAGTGTTAAATTTAATGGAATTTTTGAATATTTGATTTTTAAATTATCTCTTCCCTTTTACTTTCTCTGTCTTTCTTAGTCTCCTCAAGATTTCTCCTCTGTTCTCTGCTTAAAATGAGTGTTTCAGATTTTATGTAATCACAATCATAATCTTAAAGGTGCTTTTAAATAGAAATTGACAGGCAGACTCTAAAATTATGTGGAAGTGCCAAGGACCTCCAGTAGTCCATCTTGAAAAGGAAGGACATAGCTGGAGAATTTAATGCTACTAGCTTCAAGATCTACTTTAAAACTGCAGTAATCTAAACAGTGAAGTATTTATATAAGGACCGATAAATAGATTGATGGCGTGGAATAGCTCCATACTTATAAATTCCATTAGGGTTTTTTTTTTTTTTTTTTTAAGATATGAGTCTCACTGTATTGCCTAGGCTGGTGTTGGGCTCCTGTGCTCAACCTGTCCTCCTGCCTCAGGCTTCTGTGTAGCTGGGATTACAGACATGTGCCATAGGTATAGTCAGTTGATTGGTGTTCTCAAGCAATCATCCCACCTTGGCCTCCCAGAGCCACCCCGCCCGGCCTGGAGTGCCACTATGCTTGGCCCTATGGTGTACTTTTTATTGTTACTTTATAGTGTATTCCTTTATTCCCTCTACTTATAAAAAAATAAAATTTACTGTAAAGCAGTATACCAAGTTAAGCTGGCAGCAGCCTTATTTATCTTATGTAAAGGAATGTTTAGGTCAGGCCGGGCGTGGTGGCCCATGCCTGTAATCCCAGCACTTTGGGAGGCCGAGGCGGGCAGATCACAAAGTCAAGAGATCGAGACCATCCTGGCCAACATGGTGAAACCCCATCTCTACTAAAAAATACAAAAATTAGCTGGGCATGGTGGTGCACACCTGTAGTCCCAGCTACTTGGGAGGCTAAGGCAGGAGTATTGCTTGAACCCAGGAGGTGGAGGTTGCAGTGAACGGAGATCACGCCACTGCACTCCAGCTTGGTGCCTGGCAACAAAGTGAGACTCTGTCTAAAAAAAAAAAAAAAAAAAAAATTACATGTCAGCTTTTTGAGGCATTATAAACCATCTCAAAGGCTACCTGCTAAAACAGACATTTATTATTGCTTGCAGTCTAAGGGTTGAATATGGATTTGTAGAGTCAGCTAGGGGCTGGGTAGTTTGATGTGGCTTCACATGCATGGTGGCTGGTGCTGGCTGTCAGTTGGTACTTGTTGGCTTCATTAATGGGGATATTGGGCATTTCTCATGTGATCCAGCAGACTAACCTAGGCATCTTTACATAGTGCTGGTCACAGGGTTCTCAAGAGCAATAGGAGAGAGGCCTTGACATGCATCTACTGCCCAAGTCTCAGCATGCATTATGTTTCCATTGTCCTGTGGCCAAAGTTACTCATAAGACCAATCAAAAGTCGCTATGGGAGGGAACTACCGAAGAACATGGTTATAGGAAAAGGAATAATTTGTGGTCATTTAAAAAAAAATCTGCACTTAATACAACAACTATGTGTAAAAAAGCAGGCAAGTGTGAAAGTGAGCCAACTGGAAATTTTAGAAATAAAAAGTTATTGAAATACTCAGTGGGTGGATTGAATGATAGTCTAAACACAACTAAATAGAGGATTAATTAATTGGATGATAGATTTGGGGAAATAATCTGTAATGCATGTTAGAGAGATAGAAAAAAATGGAAGAAGTTGAGATTTGAAGGTTAGACTTTAAAAATCTAGCGTACATCTAACATGAGTACCAGAAGGTAAAAGTTGAATGGGGGTCAAAGTGATAATTGTTAAGAATATTGCAGAATCGAAGAAAAATGTGAGTTCTAAGATTGAAGGAGCATACCAAATCTTGAGTGGGGTATATAAAAACAAACGCATACATAGACATAAAGTAGAGAATTATAAGAAC
This sequence comes from Cebus imitator, assembly GCF_001604975.1. Lineage (NCBI taxonomy): Eukaryota > Metazoa > Chordata > Mammalia > Primates > Cebidae > Cebus > Cebus imitator. The sequence goes on from NW_016107321.1 coordinate 6,653,797, forward strand.
ATCAAAAACAAACCAAAGATCTTCAAACTGCCAGATAGAATATAATATTGATACCAATGATGAGTAAGATTTATTGAACATTTAATTTGGAATAGGCACTATTCTATGTGTTTTACATATATTAACTCATATAATATTTGTAACAATCCTTTACAGTAGTTCCCTTATTATCGCCGTTTTATAGGTGAGGAAAGTGAGACACAGAGAGGTTAATTAACTGTCTCATTATCATATATCTAGTGTTTTAAAATGTACCTGGATTTTGTTTTAATCAGGTATGGTAAGAAGACAGACACAGAAACAACTGCCTTGAAAGAAGAGTTTATGGCCGGGCACCGTGGCTCACGCCTGTAATCCCAGCACTTTGGGAGGCTGAGGTGGGCAGATCACCTGAGGTCAGGAGTTTGAGACCAGCCTGGCCAACATGGCGAAACCCTGTCTCTAAAAAAAAAAAAAAAGAAAAGAAAGAAAGAAGAGTTTATTATGTACAGGTCCCAAGGAATAATGGGCACACCACACCATACAAGGCCACATGGGGAAGTACCAGGGTAATTCAGGAGGAACATGAGCAGTGTGAAAGCATGGGCCAGAGCTTGCTTTTATTGTGTTTTTTTTTTGTGGGAAGGAATGAGCGAGACAGAGTAGACAAGCTGAACAAATTTAGGATGAGATAGTTTGAATAATTTTGAGAGGCCAGAGAGGTGATCTGTAGTTGTCCAGTACCTGGCTCTGAGGAGATACAGAGTAACGGAGGCCTCATCAGCTGTGTGTGGTGGTGGGGGGTGTACACCTGGGATTGGTTGGTTTGCATTTGAGAGGCATGCTCACAGGCAAGTTGTTTGCTACCTCTAGCAGTTAGCTATCCCAGAGAGGGGCAGTCATTCCCTAGGTTCTTAAGGTCCTAAGATGTCAAAGCATCATTAGGAAAAAAAATGGCTAATGTGAGTTGGTGGTGGAACTGGATTTGAAACCAGGTAGTATGGTCCTACAGAGCCCATTCTTAAACTTCTTTGCTATTATTTTGCCTGCAAAGAAACAATAATTAGACTTAGATTTCTCCTGAGCAACAAAAAATATCAGTGAAAATATCATTAATGTAATGAAGGAAATCTGTTATTCTAAATTCTAAACCGAGAATTCCAAACCCAGCTATTATTATTATTTTCTGAGACAGAGTCTTACTCTGTCTCCCAGGCTAGAGTGTAGTGCATGATCATGGCTCACTGCAACCTCTGCCTCCCAGGTTCAAGCAATTCCCTTGCCTCAGCCTCCTGGGTAGCTGGGACTGCAGGTACATGCCAATGGGCCTGGCTAATTTTTTATTTTTTTGGAGAGATGAGGTTTTCCTGGTCTTGAACTCCTGGGCTGGTCTAGAGCTCCTGGGCTCAAGCAGTCTGCCCACCTTGGCCTCCCAAATTGCTGGGATTATAGGCATGAGCCACCACACCTGGCCCAAACACAACTATTTTTTAGTATATCTAAAATTGAGCATTTTTAGACATGCTAAGACTGAGAGTGCTAAGTACATATATGCCTTCATGAAAACTATCAAAGGATATACCTTCATCAAGAATGATTTGAACCTAGAAGGAAGTTGTGGATGCAAGAAACAAAAGTAAGGAAAGAAATTGACAAAATGTTGGTAAATATTTAGAATGACTGCTTTAAAAAATGACTTCTTTTGGGCTGTTTAAAAATAAAATGGAGAGAGAGAGATCCAAGATGGCTGATCACTAGCAGCTCGGGATTGTAGCTCCCACTGAAAGCGCAGAGAACGAGAGGACACCACACTTTCAGATGAATTTTTGTTGCTCACGCACCAGGAGATTCCCAGTGGAGGAGCCCCACGGGTTGCCAGCGCGACGGCAAGGCGGTTTTGCCGCTGCCTTGGTGCGGTGGTTCTTGGTGCAGAGTCAGAAAAGCACCATCAATCATAATGCCGCTGTTTTGGCCTGTGCAGTGGGTTGCTCAGATTTTAGCGGTGGGAATCAACAAGTTGGACGTCTGCTCAGAAACCCAATTATAAAGATAGTAATTATAAAGACCACAGATGGATAAATTTATAACGAAGGGAAGAAAACAGCCTAAAAAGGCTGGGAATACCCAAAATCAGAACGCTTCTCCCTCTACAGGGGATCACAGTTCCTCATCAGCAATGGAACAAGGCCTGATGGAGAATGAGTGTGTTCCATTAACAGAAGCAGGCTTCAAAAGGTGGATGATAAGAAACTTCTGTGAATTAAAAGAACTTGTTCTAACCCAATGCAAAGAAACTAAGAACTTTGAAAAAAGGTTTGATGAAATGTTAACAAAAATACACAATTTAGAGAGGAATATAAGTGAATTAATGGATCTGAAAAAAACAACATGAGAACTTCACAAACTATGCACAAGTTTTAACAGCCGAATTGATATCAGAAGTTGAAGACCAACTTAATGAAATAAAACAAGAAGACAACATTAGAGAAAAAAGGATAAAAAGGAACAAGCAAAGTCTCCAAGAAATATGGGACTAGTGAAAAGACCTAATCTACGCTTGATAGGGGTACCTGAATGTGATGAAGAGAATCAATCCAAGCTGGAAAATACGCTTCAGGATATTATTCAGGAAAACTTTCCCAACCTAGCAAGGCAGGACAGTATTCAACTGCAGGTAATACAGAGAACACCACAAAGGTATTCCTCAAGAAGACCAACCTCAAGGCACATAATCGCCAGATTCACCAGGGTTGAAATGAAGGAGAAAATACTGAGGGCAGCCAGAGAGAAGGTCAGGTTACCCATAAAGGGAAGCCCATCAGACTCACAGCAGATCTCTCAGCAGAAACCCTGCAAGCCAGAAGAGAGTGGGGGCCAATATTCAACATCCTTAAAGAAAAGAACTTTCAACCCAGAATTTTATCCAGCCAAACTAAGCTTCATAAGTGAAGGAAAAATAAAATATTTTGTGAACAAGCAAGCACTCAGAGATTTCATCACCACCAGGCCTGCTTTACAAGAGCTTCTGAAAGAACCACTACACATAGAAAGGAACAACCAGTATCAGCCTTTCTAAAAAATACCAAAAAGTAAAGAGCATCAACATAATCAAGAATTTACATCAACTAATGGGCAAAACAGCCAGCTAACATTAAACGGCAGTATTAAACTCACATATATTATAATTCTAAATTTAAATCGACTAAATCCCCCAATCCAAAGACACAGACAGGCAAAAAAAAGCCAAAACCCATCGGGATGCTGCATCCAGACCCATCTCACATGCAAGGATGCACAAAGACTCAAAACAAAGGGATGGAGAAAGATTTACCAACCACATGGAGAGCAAAAATAAATAAATAAAAAGCAGGAGTTGCTTTAAAGCAACAAAGATCAAAAGAAGCAAAGAAGGATATTACATAATGATAAAAGGATCAATGCAACAAGAGGAGCTAAAGATCCTAAATATATATGCACCCGATACAGGAATACCCAGATATATAAGACTTATAAAGAGACTTAGACTCCCATACAATAATAGTGGGAGACTTCAACACCAATATTAGACAGATCAGTGAGACAGAAAATTATCAACGATATCCAGGATTTGAGCTCAGATCCGGAACAAGTAAACTTAACATTTATAGAACTCTCCACTTTAAATACACAAAATATACACTCTTATCAGTACCACATCACATCTATTTACAGGTTTCAATGAAATATTGGTTGGCTGCTTGTTTGTTATTTTCTTCCCTCATTTTTTTTCATGTCTCTATTATTAAGCACAATTATAGGAATACCCATTTTTAGACTGCATTCTAGCCCAGGCAATAAAGCAACACCCCGTTCTCTCTCCCTCATCCTCTTTCTCTTTCTTCCTCTCCTTCATTCTTTTTTTTTTATTCTTTTTTTTCTTTCTTTCCTTTTTTTTTTTTAGAAAAAAATAAAAATAAAAATAAAATGGAATTAAAATACTAGACAAAAATACCTAAGATAGGAGAGGATTGGATTTAAAGCATTTTAATTTTCTCATTTGGAAGGATAATTATATTGTTTAAATTCATACTTTATATAGCACATTTAAAGTGTAGCTATTTACTGAAGGAATAGAAATAAATGTTATAACTTTAAACCAATTAAAGTGTAATAAAATTGTGATCTATCCAACATACAAGAAATGTAAATGGATTAAATTCATCTATTAAAGGAGAGGTTTTGAAATTATAAATGATACCAAAAGTTTATAACCATGATGGAAAAAGGTAAAATAGTTAAATACCTTATAGAGAAAACTGGCATGGATATATTAATATATTAAATATAACTTAAAGCAATAAATAGAGATAAAGGAAGATAGGATGTGATGACAAAAGGAAGAAAGTACTAAGTTTCTAATAATCATGAATCTGTGGGTACCTAATGGCATATCTTTTCACATCATGACCCCCAAAAAAGGGTAGTATTTCTTTGCCACACTGATAGGGGTGTTCTGCACTAGAGTGTAAGATCTATGAAAGCAAGGGCATTTTTTTTTCATTGTTTAATCACTAGTGTCTACAACAGTTTCTTGGTTCATAGGGACTCAGAAAAGGATTTGCTTAATGAATAAAAAAATAATGGACAACAAAAGGAGAAAATTGACAAGTGTTCAAATCAGGATGAAACTTTAAAAAAACCCCTCTCATACTGGTAAGTCATGCAGACAAAAATTAGCAAGGCTACTCAATGGCTGTTTGGAGCTGTGAAAAAAAAAATTAGCAAGACTGTAGAAACAAAATTAACAAGCCTAGTATAATGGATATATTCTGCTCACAACAAAAGAATGAGCTTATATGATATGTTTATAGATATTAACTGGAATCGGGTAACAAAGCAAGTCTTTGTAATTTTAAAGGATCTATGTCACATAGCACAATAAGATGTAATCTTTGCCTGTAATCCCAGCACTTTGGGAGGCCGAGGCAGGTGGATCACTTGAGGTCAGGAGTTCAAGACCAGCCTTGGCAACATGGTGAAACCCTGTCTCTACAAAAAAATACAAAAAATTAGCCAGGTGTGGTGGTGGGCACCTGTAGTCCCAGCTCCTCAGTAGGCTGAGGTGGGAGGATTGCTTGAGCCTGGAAGGCAGAGGTTGCAGTGAGTGGTGATTGCACCACTGCACTCCAGCCTGGGTGACAGAGCCAGACCCTGTTTCAAAAAAAAAAAAGATAATCTTTAAAAATTTTATATATTGGCAAACTAAAAGCCACACTCTTAAACAGTTCACAGAGTAGAGAAAAATTACAGTGGAATTTAAGAGCAAGAATTTTATTTATATATTTTTTGAAACAGGGTCTCACTGTTGCTGAAGATGGCAGGCTGGAGTACAGTGGCATGATCTCAGCTCACTGCAGCCTCCACCTTTCAGGTTCAAGCGATTCTCCCATTTCAGCCTGCTGAGTAGCTGGGACTGCAGGTGGGTACCACCACACCTGGCTGATTCCTTTTGGTAGAGTCAGCGTTTCACCTGTTGGGTAGGCTGGTCTTGAACTCCTGACCTCAAGTGATCTGCCTGCCTCAGCCTCCCAAACTGCTAGGATTATAAGAATTTATAGTCTTAAATGCGTTTGTGAAAGAACAATAAGTGCTCGTCTTAGGCATTATTGAAGAAGTTAGGAAAAAGACAGGGTGCACTTAAAGAAAGAAAGAATCAAAAAAGAGCAGAAATAGAAAACAAAACGAGAGAGGTACCTTCAAGGTACCTTCTTTCCTTCCCCTTGTAGCAAAAATCTCACTATCCAAAGACAATCTGATATGGTTCTAGAATACTGAGTTGTGTTCTGGGAATGAATGGATCATATTTAGATCGTCTTTACTCAGTTGATTAATTAGTTGGGTGTTAGCTCACCTTTGATAGAATGCCAACAATTAACAAATTTCAAAATTTTTAAACAATGTGGGTACTATCCTGAAGGAACTAGAGAGAAGCTAAATGCGTCTGTGGATTCTAAGTGTACCGTCCACATAGAGCTTCTCATTTCTGTAGGGCCTTCAGTTATCAGAGATAAATACATACACATATGTAGATTTTCAAAGACATTAAATTTTTTTCTTGCCTACATTGGTATTCTGATTAAAAATCTAATTCTGGTTACCTGTTAATTCTTGTGTTCTGGGACTGATTGTATCATATTTAGATCATCTTTCCAATTGTGAAAACTATGCACGATTAGACACAGTATGAGGAAGAATAATGAAAATACTAACAAAATATTATTTAATAAGTCTCTCTTAAGTTTTTTTTTTTTTTTT
>NW_016107321.1:6660554-6666074 GCF_001604975.1 Cebus imitator
TGGGTTCAGGCAATTCTCCTGCCTCAGCCTCCTGAGTAGCTGGGATTACAGGCACGTGCCACCATGCCCAGCTAATTTTTTGTATTTTTAGTAGAGACGGAGTTTCGCCATGTTGACCAGGATGGTCTCGATCTCTTGACCTCGTGATCCACCCGCCTCGGCCTCCCAAAGTGCTGGGATTACAGGCTTGAGCTACCGCGCCCGGCCCGAGAAATTTTTTTAATTGGAAAGTTTTTTTTGTGATCTTGAAAAAGCTAACTCTGTGGGTCATCCACTGTGATGGTAACATGTTCTTGTAGTTAAATGTTTTGAATTAGATGCTAAATTAAATGTGTTGAATTGTTCTACTTACACAGAATGTCCCTGGCTGCTTATTGTGTCATCTGTTGCAGAAGAATAGGAACCTCTACTTCCCCACCAAAAAGTGACACATACTGGAGAGATATCAGTGAGTATAGCTTAAACAACTTATTTTCTTATAGAAACAGGGATAGACTTGTGGCTTTTTCCAGGGTGGGCCACAAAGACTTATTGAACCCATGATGAAATCTCAAATTAGTTTATGTCTTTCTGTGCTAATAGTCCAACCCAAATTTATAGGACCAGAGCCATACATACTTCTTTTCCTTGAGAATTCTTTTCCCTCTTCTACTTCTGTCAAATTTCATACTCATCATCCTAAACTTAAATATAACTGCATTTCCATTCAGCAGATATTTATTAAACTCTTGCAAAACAAAGTGCCAGGCACCCATATTAGGTTCTGGGCTTACAGTGATGAGCAAGGAAGATGCTGTCCTTGCCTTAGAGGGGCTCGGGATATGGCTGAAGTCTACTCCATTTGTAGCCTTGCCTTCATTGAGGAAGCTTCTCTGACACCCTAGGCCAGATTGGATCTGTTACTTGTTATTTTGTAGGGTCAGTATAGAACTTAGTTAATTATCTGTCTTTCCCCATATACTGTAAACTCTGTGAAGGCAGTATTTTATCTTGTTTACCATTATAACCTAGTTATTTATTATGCATGGCATATAGTAGGTGATCAAATAGTATTCGTTGAATGGAAGAATGAAATAACTTACCTTTTCTGAGCATTATTTCCTTTATGTGTAAAATGAGAAGATTGGCCTAGAACATCTTTTATTCATTTGACAATAAGCAAAAATATTTAGTTGACCGTGTATTCTGCCAGGTACAACACTAGGCCCTAAGAAAACAATATTGAATAAAACAAAGTTTTTTTTCTCATGGAGTTTCTTTTTGATCTTTAAGACAAATCTGTTTTTAGGGATAAATCATTTTTATCTAGAAAATTCTGATACTGTGTTTTAAATACAAAAAGAGAAGTGAGGAGAAATGTCATCTTGGTAGCATGAGTTGAATCTCTGAACAAAGCACTATTTCTATATGTGCAATAAATTATAGTTTAAGGCTGGGTACAGTGACTGATGCCTGTAATCCCAGCACTTTGGGAGGCCGAAGTGGGTGGATCACTTGAAATCAGGAGTTCAAGGCCAGCCTGGTCAACATGGTAAAACCCCATCTCTACTGAAAATACAAAACTTAGCTGGGTATGGTGGCAGGTGCCTTTAATCTTAGCTCCTCAGGAGGCTGAGGCAGGAGAATAGTTTGAATCCGGGATTGGGAGATTGCAGTGAGCCAAGATTGTGTCATTGCACTCCAGCGTGGACAACAGAGTGAAACTCTGTCTNTAATGTCCTCCAGGATCATCTATGTAGGTGTTTATGATAGGATTTTATTCTTTTTACGGGTGGATACCATTCCATTTTATATACATGTGTGTGTGTATATATATCTATATATATATATAAAATCTATTATATATAATATATATATTTTTATATATATGTGTACATATATATACCTTTATATATATATATATAAATATGTTATACATAAAATTATGTATAACAATATATTTATATAAAAAATAGATTTTTGTGGGCTATCCTTAGTACCTAATCATCATGAGTACCATGTCAGTTAAGTTTGTGCACAGTGCATGCAATAGAAATGAGTCCAGTGGCTTAAGTTAATATGGTTTTCATTCTTCTTATATCATAATAAGTCAAGGTGGAGACAGTTTAGGGCAGGAATTGCAGTTTAGCAATCTTATTGTCTTCTTGCTCCATTCTCTTCATTGTCTTCATGGTCACAAGATGGTTGCTGAATCCTTGGGCATCAAGAAGCAGAGGGCCAAAAGCCATCTGGAGGCTTTGTCTTTTTATGTGGGGAGGGATCCGCCTCTATAGACTTCCATCTATATCCAATTGGCTACAACTGTGTTGCACAATTAGCCCTAGCTACAGACTGCCCTAGAAATTTGATTATTTTTAGGTGGCAATCAGATTGCATATTTGTAAGGACTAAAGGGCATGTGTACTGGGCAAGCAATTAGCAATGTCTGCCACAGGAATTTTTTAATATGAAAAAAGTTTTCTAAGACCCAAACAAACATTTATAAATAAACTTGTAGAATATAATCTCTATATTATATTATATTTTATTTTAATTTAATTTTATTTATTTATTTTGAGACAGAGTCTTGCTCTGTCACCCAGGCTGGAGTGCGGTGGTGCGATCTTGGCTCACTGCAGTCTCCACCTCCCCGGTTCAAGCAATTCTCCTGCCTCAGCCTCCTGAGTAGCTGGGATTACAGGTGCTGGCCACCATGCCTGGCTAATTTTTTTTTTTAAGTAGAAACAGGGTTTCACTGTGTTGGCCAGGTTAGTCTTGAACTCCTGACCTCAGGTGATCCGCTCGCCTTGGCCTCTCAAAGTGCTGAGATTGCAGGCGTGAGCCACCGCACCTGGCCTAATCTCCATTTTAAATGGGGCTATGTACATCTATACCTTACCATCAATTAGAACGTAATTACTTTAGAAAACATTCTTTTGTGTCCCCACTTGACAATATAATCCGTCAGTATAGTACTAGTAGTGGTAGGGACAATGCTTCCCGTTCCTTTATTTAATTGTTAACTAAAAGGGGTCAGAGGGGAAGTGAGTTGCCTGCATGTTGCATTCGGTGGAAGACCTGTAGTCCTGCCAGCATCAGTAGTGGAACAGGGACTAGGAAGTGGAGAAAGGGGAGAATGAGTATGAAATGTCATCAGTACACATTACATTTGCAGTCAGTGTTTAAGTGATTGGTGTGTTTGAGGATAGGAGACCATTTATTGATAGCAACTGATTATGTTAGTAGGAAAATAATGACTTCTCATCTGATAATGTGTGATATAGGTAGAGAACTACTGTGTTGCCTGTTTCCTGTCACACTTTAAAAAATGAAATTCATCACATTGACTTTTTTTCTTTTGAAGGAAATATAATAAAGTTTACTGGATCACTTATTTTAGGGTAAGTTGTCAACTGTGGAATATTAATTGGCTTCATTATACTCTATTTGAAATCTCAATGGAAGTGACTTACAGGTTGCATGGGGTATTCAAAGGGTATAGATTTTGGAATTAGACTGCTGGATTTAATCACTGATTCCACTACTTAAATGTTGTCATGATGTTTTCTTATCTTCTGAGGAATGCGTTCTCTTAGAGCCAGCTGTGTACCAGGAACTCTGCCTACCTGGCACTGCTGCTGTGAGGAAAGCACTTTGACACACTCATATCAGGCACTCACTTAGCTGTGACACACTTAAAGTCATGTTGTGTATTAGTTTCTAAAGTGGGTGAAAAAGGTACAAATTACTATAGTCAAAAGTATTTCGGAAAATCCCTTAAATCACCGTAAAACTCACATGAAAGGAAATTGAGGCTAACTGAGAAAACCAGCAGACCAATATCTCCCATCCGATGTTCCCTCAGGAACACGTGGGTGATGAATGCAGTGACCTTCTTTCAGCAAACTGTTAGTTTTCACATTCCTCCTTTTGTTTTTTTTTTTTAGGGGAGGAATGTATATGTAATACCATTGTACTGTATTTGTTAATAGTTTGTTTTACTAGTACAAATATAAAATTAGCTCTTAGATGCTAAAATGATAAAAGAGATATATTTGGCATTTTATCCAAATGCATCCATTTCTCTGTGACATTGTAATGTAAGGCAAAATGTATTTAGATAATTTTCCCCTTTGACTCATTCTGGCCAAAGGATAAATGTATACGTACCCTTTTCTGTAATACAGTTTGTCTAGCTCACAATTATATTCAGGATATAGTGAAAATTAATTACAGTTTTTATTATAGTAAATAATTTTGTCTTTCATGGAAAACATGATAAAAGTACTGAATACATTTACCCCTTTTGTTGGCTGTTCAGATACATCCTCAAAAGAGCAGAGGATTCTTTTTCTTTTTTTGAGACAGGGTCTTACTGTGTCATCCAGGCTAGAGTGTCCAGTGGTGTGATGTTCACTCACTGCAGCCTCTGCCTGCCAGGTTCAGGTGATCCTTCCACCTCAGCTTCCTAAATAGCTGGACCACAGGTGTGCACCACCACACTTGGCTTTTTTTTTTTTTTTTTTTTTTGCATTTTTAGTAGAGACAGGGTCTCGCCATGTTGCTCAGGGTAGTCTTGAACTCCTGAGCTCAGGTGACCTGCCTGCCTTGGCCTTCTAAAGTACTGTGATTACAGGCCTGAGCCACCACCCCTGGCCAAGAGCAGAGGATTCTAAAGAGCCTTCTTTGTGTTCCTCTGGTGCTAGCCAGTGTCCGAACTTTGTTTCACCTGCTTGCCTGAGGGTGGAAACCAAAAGTCAGAAGGTGTAGGAAAACAATGTTGCTAAGCTCTGAATCCAGAGTACCACCTTTGTGTCAGGATTTAGGGAGTGTGTTGTCAGTCTGATTAGGAAAAAAGAAATCTTCATTTTGAGATACACAACAAACAACATTTAAAAGTTAACTTCAGGTATTGCTCTTAGGAAAGGAGAAACTTTAATATGTGGCTGATGGGAGTACACATTGGCTAATCTTTTTGCAGAAAGTTTGTCATTATCTAGCAAAATTGAAGATGTATACTATCAGAAGGTATGTAATTCTAGATATGTACCTTAGAGGAACATGTACGGGTATGCACAGTACAGATATATAAGATATGTCTTTTTTTTTTTTTTTTTAACAGACGGTTTCACTATGTTGGCCAGGCTGGTCTCAAACTCCTGACCTTGTGATCCACACACCTCGGCCTCCCAGAGTGCTGGGATTACAGGCGTGAGCCACCACGCCTGGCCAAGATGTATAACATACATAACAGTGGCCGGACGCGGTGGCTCATGCCTGTAATCCCAGCACTTTGGGAGGCCAAGGCAGGCGGATCACGAGGTCAAGAGATCGAGATCATCCTGGCCAACATGGTGAAACCCCATCTCAACTAAAAAATACAAACATTAGCTGGGTGTGGTGGTGCGCGCCTGTAGTCCCTGCTACTCAGGAGGCTGAGGCAGGAGAATTGCTTGAACTTGGGAGGTAGAGGTTGCAGTGAGCTGAGATCGTGCCACTGCACTCCAGCCTCGCATCTGGTGACAGAGCAAGACTCTGTCT
>NW_016107321.1:6667559-6676416 GCF_001604975.1 Cebus imitator
CATGCCTGGCTAGTTTAAAAAAAAAAAAAAATTTTAAAGACAGAGTCTCACTGTGTTGCTTAGGCTGGCCTTGAACTCCTGGGCTCAAGTGATCCTCCTGCCTCACCCTTGTAACTAACTGGGACTACAGGCATGCATCACCACACCCAGCTACAATACATTTATAAAACAATGTTTTTTTCTTCAATAATAAATTAACCTAGCTGGATGAAGTGTTGTGCCCCTGTAGTCCCAGCTATTTGGGAGGCTGAGGCGGGAGGATTACATGAAGTTTGAGGCCAGCCAGGGCAACATAGTTGAGACCCTGTCTCTAAAAATAAATGAAGTCCTGGTTTTAATCATTAACCTCAGCTTACTGTATTTTTTTTTAGCTTTATAAGCTTAAATTTTTGAAAAACTTTTTGGCCTTTGTAATTACACTTAATTTCAAACACAAACACATTGTATAGCTATATAAAAATATTTTCTTTATATTCTTATTCTATAAACTTTTATCTATTAAAAATTCTTTTTGAGATGAGATCTTGTTCTGTTGCCCAGGCTGGAGAGCAGTGGCTACTCATGGGTGCAGTCATAGCATGCTGCAGCCTGGGACTCCTGGGCTCAAGGGATCCTCCTGCTTTAGCCTCCTGAATAGCTGAGACTACAGGCCTCATGACTATGCCAGCAAATTTTTTAAAAAAAACTTTAAAAATGTTTTTGTTAAAAATGAAAGCACAAACCCATTAGCCTAGGCCTAGGGTCAGGGTCATACATATCACTGTTTCCACCTCCACATGTTGTCCCACTGCAAGCTCTTCAGGGGCTGGGACACACATGGAGCTGTCATCTCCGGTGATAACAACACTGTCTTCTGGATACCTCCTCAAGGATCCGCCTTAGGCACTTTATAGTTAAGTAGAAGGAGTACAGTCTAAAATAGCAATGAAAGTATACTATAGTAAACAGTAACATGATCATTTATTAAGTATTATATACTATACATAATTGTATGTGCTAGGCTTTTATAGGACTGTCAGCACAGATTTGTTTACATAGCATCACCACAAACGTGAGTCATATTATGATGGCTACTCAGTCACTAGGAGATAGGAATTTTTTTTTAGCTCCATTCTAATCTTATGAAACCACTGTCGTATATGAGGTCTGTTCTTGAACAAAAAGTCAGTATGTGGTGCATGACTGTATAAATGTTATATGCATATTATTGTATATATGTTATGTTTCCCAATAAAAAAGAAAGAAGTTTACTATGATGAGCTTAATAGAGAAGAGTAGCTCTTGTGTTACATTTGGATTGTGTATTTATGATGAATTTTTTCTTTTCTCTTTAAGAGGTTCTTTATTTCTTACATATGAAGTTCTGGCACTGAAGAAGGCTCTGGCATTAGATACTCAAGTGGTAGAAAGAGAAAAAATGAAGTCATATATATATGTGCACACAGTTTCTTTAGATAAAGGAGAAAATCATGGTAAGTTTATTGTAAAGTAATCTTTGTGAAAAATGGAAGCTAGTTATTGAAGTTAAAAATGAGTCTATTTAAAACACAGTATTAGTAATGTGGATTCAGCTAATTCTAAGAATCACCAAACCCCATGAAAACCAAGTTCCTAAAGAATTAATTGAGGATCAAATTTTGGACTTCCGTATTTAACCTAGGTTTGCAGCTCTCCTAAAACTAAGTGAAGACTACTGGCATTTTTAGTCTGAACCTGGAATTCCACACCTTAGTGGGACTGTCAATACAGAGGCTGGCTTTCAGTTTGGCAAGTACAAAAAACATGCTTTTGTCATTTAGCTCAGCAATATTTCTGTTTTAAGGGATGTATTCATACAAACCAAACTCATGAGATATATTCATAAATATGAATGCCAACTCATTTATTTATTTATTTATTTATTTTTTTGAGACGGAGTTTCGCTCTTGTTACCCAGGCTGGAGTGCAATGGCGCGATCTCGGCTCACCGCAACCTCTGCCTCCCGGGTTCAGGCAATTCTCCTGCCCCAGCCTCCTGAGTCGCTGGGATTACAGGCACACGCCACCATGCCCAGCTAATTTTTTGTATTTTTAGTAGAGACGGGGTTTCACCATGTTGACCAGGATGGTCTCGATCTCTTGACCTCGTGATCCACCCGCCTCGGCCTCCCACAGTGCTGGGATTACAGGCTTGAGCCACTGCGCCCGGCCCAACTCATTTATTTTAATTATCTGCCACCAAAGCTAGAAAACCTATCTTTACTAGTTAGGACTTTCCACTTCTCAGTATTTAGGTCACATGGAAGCCCTCATTAGTGATCATATGGTTGCGTGGCGAACATGAAATTTTAGAGCAGAGGAGTATATTTTCGTCAAAATATGGGTAGCGTGATGAGTCACACACTTGACTCACAGCTGTCTCTTCCTACACTGTGAGCCAGAATGTGCCAGTTAACATGATGTTCCTTGAGTGGGACAGGCTCTGCTGCTATCCTGTATCTGCCACCACTCTGCCCCGTTGGTATTAGTTATTACATCACTTTCATGTATTGCAACATGCTTTTATGGCATGTTTATAGTTTTAATTCCATAGAAAATTGTTGTTGCTTATAGTATACTTGTGTAGTGAGACCTAATTTCGTTAGTAAAGTATCTCCAAACTTCAGTTTGAGGTGAGCTCATCATGAAGGACATTTTCCTGGATATTGCAAAACCTATGTTGTATATGAAGATTTTTATTAGCTTTAGTTAGAGTTTTTGTTTTTACTTTTCCCTGACTTAGAGAGCAATCTCTTTTTGGAATTGAGAGCTCTACATTTCCATAATGATTTTAGTTGCGTTGATAGTGATAATAAAAAGACAATGATGGTATTTTGTATTTTCTTTGTGAAAAAATTTGGAGTTTATACATTTCTCTTTGAAACATTGGAGCATAGTGTTAAAAATACATTCTAAGTTTTACTTAATTTTATAATCATTTTAGGTATTGCCTGGCAGGCAAGAAAAGAACTTCACAAAGCAGTAAGAAAAGTACTGGCAACGTCAGCCAAGATACTACGGAATCCATTTGCTGGTAAATATCAAATAAATGACTTGGAATCCTTATCAGTAATCTGAAAGTCATTGAAATGACCAATCCGAGACTTTTTTTCATTTCTTATACTAATATTTTTTATAGCTATGGAAAATTAATCAGGCTGGGTGCGGTGGCTCATGCCTGTAATCTCAGCACTTTGGGAGGCTGAGGTGGGTGGATCACCTGAGGTCAGGAGTTTGAGACTAGCCTGGCCAACATGGTAAAACCCCGTCTGTACTAAAAATACAAAAATTAGCCAGGCATGGTGGTAGGTGCCTGTAATCCCAGTTACTCAGGAGGCTGAGGTTGCAGTGAGCCAAGATCGTGCCAGTGCACTCAAGCCTGGGTGGTGGAGTAAGACTGTCTCAATAAAAAAAGAAGAAAAGAAAATTAATTGAGTAACATTCTCTTGGACTGTATTTAATTTTAAGGGCTCCATGCTTTGGACAGTTTTCTTTCTTCCTTAGATAATTGTGAATAAATATGGAGATAAAATATACCCTAGGCTCTTGATGAGTGTTTTATAATTTTAAATTTGTTAGAAAATTGCTCCTATGCCTTCTCATAATGAGCATAGTACATAAAAAAAAATGTAGCTTTCTCAATCCGTTTAATGTACACTGTGGAGCTAGATAGAAAAGAGCTTATCTGATCTTAAAAAGTTGGCATGAAAATAAAAGGCAGGAAAACTTTCTACACTTAAAAGAGACTTTATTAAATCCTGGCTTTAAAAAACAGCTTTAAGGATTTTTTTTTTTTTTTTAATTGGGGAAGCATGATTTGGGAAGATTTTTGTTAGTGTTTTTGGGTGTGATAATAGCATTGCGGTTATTTAAGAGAATGCAGGATTGTTCTTAGGAGATTCAGGTTGAACTGTGAAAGGGTAAAATGTCATTTTGTCTGCATCATCCTTTCAAATAGTTTGGGAAAAATTACATATGAATATAGATGAAGAAAATATGATAAAATAGTAACAGCTGTTGAATCTAGATGTGATATATGGATGTTAATTTATCATTCTTTCTTTCATATATTTGATCTTTTTCAAAAAGTTTTGGGGAGAAAAAGATTTTAAAAATGACCACATATGAAAGACACCAGAATATATAAAACGAAAGCACACATTGAGCCTGGGTGATGTAATGAGACCCTGTCTCTAGGAAAATAAAAGAAAAAGATTAGCTGGGCCTGTTGGTACACACCTGTGGTCCCAGCTACCGAGGAGGCTGAGGTGGGAGGATTGCTTGAGCCCAAGAGGTTGAGGCTGCAGTGAGCCATGATCATGCCACTGCACTCCAGCATGGTTAACAGAGCGAGACTACCTCAAAAAAACAAAGCAAAGCTGAACCCCTCCCCCCCATAAAAAAGCACACATAATATTCATAACTGTAAAAGATAATGTGACAGAATTGAGAACAAATAATATCAGTCTTTATCAATACCTATATACATATGGATTTAACTCTCCAATTGTTGATTTCAGATATTTATAAATTACCATCTTAAAGTGAATATAAAAGTATTATCTTAACTGTTCACATTGTCTTGGTTTCTTTCTCTTTTTGCAAAGATGCTTTTAGTACAGTTGATATAGAAGATCATGAATGTGCTGTGTGGCTGCTCCTACGGAAGAGCAAGTCAGATGACAAAACAGCACGACTGGAGGCTGTGCGGGAAATGTCGGAGACCCATCACTGGCATGGTAATGAGACCACCTGAACAGGTGGCAGTCCATCAGCTGACTCTTGTTTTCGGATGTCAAAGACAAGGGAGTGAGATTCAGGAAGGAAAATAATTCAGGCAATCTTAGTATATATAAAAAGTATTTTAAAAATTTTAAGAAGCTTCAGTGGTACAAAAAGTAGAAAGCCTGCTGACCTGGTAGTCAAATGTGTTCGGTAAGAATAGCCTCAAAAATGAGGTATATACATTTGTGTAACTTTCTACCAGAACAAAGTTATATTTGATTTCATACTTCTTTGAGAGAAACTCTTGATTGTGATAGTTTCCTAATGTACTTGGATTTTCTTTTGGTTTCTATTTAATGAAGTATATTGAATTGCTTGCTACACCATACAATTATATTTGCTTTCAACTTTTTACAATCTCCTTGGCTCTAATACTAAGAGTTAGTCAAATGTACTCAATTTGTATGTGTGTATATCATTTTTAATGGACCATTTGAAATATGTAATTGTTTTTAAAAATCACAAGTTTTACAATAAAAATAGTTTAAAAAGAACTCATATCTGCTCTGATTATAGTACATGGACTAAGCTATAATTTGTTAGTAAAGCTGTCTTGTAAAAATGGGCAAAATAGAAAAAAATAATTTTCTCAGCTGGGCACAGTGGTTCACACCTGTAATCCCAAAGATTTGGGAGGCCAAGGGAGGTGGATCAGTTGAGGCCAGGAGTTCAAGACCGGCCTGGCCAACATGGCAAAACCCCGTCTCTACTAAAAAAAAATACAAAAAAATTAGGCATGGAGGTGTGTGCTTGTAATCCCAGCTACTTGGGAGGCTGAGGCACAAGAATTGCGAACCCAGGAGGTGGAGGCTGTAGTGAACTGACATTGTACCACTGCACTCCAGCATGGACAGCAGAGCAAAACTGTCTCAAAAAAAAAAGGAGAAAAAATTCTCAAAAGTTAAGTCTCAGAATGAGATCTCTGCAAATTAATTTGTTAATTGGTTGGCATCTACAATGATAATTTATAATATAATTATAAGCTCACTTAATGTTGGTGGAGATTTAGAATAGAGATATTTTTCAAAATCTGCCTTCCAGGGCTCCATTCCAGACTTACTGTATCAGAGAAATCAGAGGAAGAGCCCTGGCCTGTAGATTTTGAAAAAGTTCCCCACTTGATCCAGAAATACTCACCGAGGTTATTATTGTTATTTTTTTCGAGACAGAGTCTTGCTTTGTTACCCAGGCTGAAGTGTAGTGGCATAACCTCGGCTTACTGCAACCTCTGTCTTCTGGGTTCAAGCTATTATCCTGCCTCAACCTCCCAGATAGCTGGAATTATAGGTACCCACCACTATGCCTGGCTAATTTTTGTACTTTTAATAGAGACAGGGTTTCACCATGTTGGCCAGGCTGGTCTCGAACTCCTGACCTCAGATGATCCACCTACCTAGGTTTCCCAAAGTGCTGGGATTACAGGCCTGAGCCATGGTGCCTGGCCAACCCCAGGTTATAAGCTGCCATTATTGAAAATAATGTTTGCTTTTGTGGCTGGAATTTTGTTTTTGATATATAAAGAATGGCATGTTAATTCAAAGTACTGCTATCTGGAACTGCAAACTAAATATTCATGGACATTATGAATACCAAAAAACCATATCATCACCATAGGGCAGTAGGCTTAAATGCAACCTCATGTATTTTGAGTAGTGGTCAGAACAGCTTTTGAATGCTGGAATTATTTTAAGAAGAAGTAAAATTGGTTTGACTTACCAATTTTTACCCTGAGCTTCATTTTTTCCAAAAAGTTAGGCTGTGACCCAGTCCCCAGATATATGTTGAGAAGAATTGTGAGATCAGTCCTGGAAATGTATCTAGCTTAGAGGTATTGTAAATGTAGTTGTACTTGGGAAATTTTGGATTACAGATATGCAGAGCAGTTTAAAAATTAGAGTGCTTTCAAGTAGTTTGTTCAGTTAATCTTTATGAAATCTGTAAGCTGGTTTTGGTATTAACAAAAGATATGCTTTTTCAATAGATTACCAGTATAGGATAATTGCTCAGGCCTGTGATCCGAAAACTCTTATTGGTTTGGCACGAAGCAAAGAGAGTGATCTTCGCTTTTTTCTCCTACCACCTCCTTTGCCATGTTTAAAAGAAGTAAGTAAAACAGTAATAATAATTTAGAGAGTGGAAAATGGTTTAATATATTATCTTCATTCTGGCCACAAAATACTTTCAAAAAGTAGTTGTTGGCTGCTTCTCACAAGCAGATAAAGTAGGATGTAAAATTGAAATCATAGTTTTTATAGAAAGATTTGATTCCTCAGGAGGTGCTGTTCCTCCTATATTATATTCTGCTTTTGGTAATTGGGAGTCTCTGTAAAGCGCTGGGTGACTTCATAGCATATCGGCATTCATGAGCTGATTCCTTCTGAGTTTCTGTAGATCAGGTTTTCTCAGCCTCAACACTAGTGACATTTTGGGCCAGATAATTCTTTGTGGTAGGAGGCTGTTGTGTAAATTGTAGGGTGTAGCAGCGTTCCTGGACTCTACTCCGTAGATGTCGGTAGCACCCCCTGGCTGTAACAACCAAAAAACGTCCCCATACATTGCCAGATGTTCCTGGGCAAAATAGCCCCTGGTTGAGAACTGCTGTCATAGATTTAAAGCATGTTTCTTGAGTATCTTTCCTAGACTAAAAAATGAAACTCCTAAAACTCTGTGTTAGCAGTTTTTTGAAAATCTAAAATGAATATATGAGATATTAATTATTAGAGAAAATGAGATAGTAACAAGTTCTCAGTTTAAAAAGCAATAGCTTTAATTAGTAAGGATATGATAATTCATTTTGAGTCAAAATGTCGAGTACGTCAAGATGTCACTCATGAAAACTGAGAGTTAAAATTTATAATAGATCTCTCAGTTTGAAGTAGCAGACATGAAAATATAGAATTCAAAATTAAATGATTATTTACCTGGGTGAGTGACTGTTTTCAAGACTGAAAGCAGTAATTTATCTCTGATATCTCTTTCCCTATATCTCTATATCTATATCATATATATGTATATATATAGAGAGAGAGAGAGCGAGAGAGACACACAATATATGGCTTTGATATACATGGCAAATACTGGCTTTGAGTCTTTGGATATTTTTTGTTGTACTCAGTTGTTGAGTATTTATGAAGAATTTCCTTTTCTTTTATTTCAGGATTCCACTGAAGAAGAGCTCAGACAGTTGCTGGCTTCCTTACCTCAAACAGAGCTAGATGAGTGTATCCAGTATTTTACATCTTTGGCTCTTAGTGAAAGCAGTCAGAGTCTGGCTGCTCAGAAGGTTAGCTCATTTATTCATTCAGTAAATATTTTTGAGTGTCCACTCTTCCCAATGTATTGTTTCAGGGGCTAGCATTTACCCAGTAACTGAGTAAACGCTCCACTAGTAACTTCTGGTTGTGCGGCATGCCCTGGGCTGGATTTCAGGGATGACAGGGAGGCAGGTAAGTAAACAGTCACAGAATGTGTTAGAGAGTTACAGGTAACTTCAGGAGCCCTTCACTCTGCTTACGAGGTCATTTGCAGCTTCACAGGAGGTAACTCTTAAATTGTATCTTAGTGAATAGAACTGAGCGCAGTGGCTCACAACTGTAATCCCAGTGCTTTGTGAGGCTGAGGCAGGAGGATTGCCTGAGGCCAGGAGTTTGAGACCAGCTTGGGCAACACAGTGAGATCCCTGTCTCTATAAAACATTAAAATAAAAAATTAACTGGATGTGGTAGCGCGTGCCTGTAGTCCCAGCTGTTTGAGAGGCTGAGATGGGAGGATTACTTGAGCCCAGGAGATTGAGGCTTTAGTGAGCTGTGATTGTGCCATTCCAGCCTGGGCAACAGAATGAGACCCTGTCTCAAAAAAAAAAAGAAAAAAAGGCTATCAGTAAATACTGAATTATGGTATTCTTGGTGTGTCATGTCAGCAAGTTTTTATCTTTATAAAAATCTAATATCTCGCCGGGCGCGGTGGCTCAAGCCTGTAATCCCAGCACTTTGGGAGGCCGAGGCGGGTGGATCACGAGGTCAAGAGATCGAGACCATCCTGGTCAACACGGTGA
>NW_016107321.1:6676546-6716353 GCF_001604975.1 Cebus imitator
AAAAAAAAAAAAAAAAAAAAAAAATCTCATATCTCTAAGAGAAATAAGAAACAAATAACCATCATTATTAACTGCAATAACTATCTAATCTATTCTATGAAAGGAACATATTTTGTCAGTAAAAAAATTCACAATATTCTATAATCTTTTACCAATTAAATGCATTTTCTCATTTTTCCCTTTTATGAGAAATTAAGGACACATCAGTAGATATGACTTGTCTAGTATACTTTGTGTAATTTCCCCTTTTGGGCTACGTCTTGGAATTGCTTCAGTGAATTATAATGGTTTTCGGTTTTTTCTTTTTGATGGTGAGAATTCCATCACCTGGCCTCTAGAGCCCTTTCTGTAGGCTGACCTTCTCTATCCTTTTAAAATCTATTCCCAAAGTGCCTGGAAGGTACCTTGGTTTTTTGACAAGATATCTCTGGCTCTTTTTGTTTCTTCTTGCCCTACAAGATTCACTTGCTTCTCCAAGGAGATCTGATTCTTCTTACAGGAAAAGATTAGAGTCCAAAACCCAGGCACAAGTTGTGCATAATAGTTCTACATGAAGGTAGAGCTGGTGGACCCTGGGGCTTCTGGACACCCAAGTAACAGAGCAGAACCTTTTCTTAAAAGGCTTTAAATTTATGGTAATATTTCCAATTCAACTAGTTTTCTTTATAATCCATATACCATAAACCCTTTAAAACTATACAGTTCATTGGGTTCTAATATACTCACAGAGTTATACAATAATTACTGCAATCTAATTCCAGAATATTTTCACCATCTCCCAAGGAAACCCTGTAACCATTAGCAGTCACTACCCATTCCCCTCTCCAGCCCCTGGTAACCACCAATCTATTTTTTCTATGGATTGGCCTCTTCTGGACATTTCATATAAATGGAATCATCCAGTGTGTGGCCTTTTGTGTCTGACTTCTTTCACTTAGCGTAATGTTTTCAAGGCTCCACCACATTGTGGCATGTCAGTGCTTCATTCCTTTTTATGGCCAAGTAATATTCCATTGTATGTCTATGCCTCATTTTATTTATCTGTTCATCAGTGATGGACATTTGGGTCATTCCTATTGTTTGACTATTATGTATGAATAATACTTCTATGAACATTCTATTGTTTGGCTATTATGTATGAATAAAATACATAAAAAAGCAAAGCATTTTTCCTACTTTCTCACACCACTTAACACTTCTGATGCCAGATGCGTGGAGGGTTTTTCTTTACACGCTCAGCAGTTTTCCATCAGACACCAGCTTGGTGTCCTTTAATTTAATTCATTTCTGACACTATCTACTTAGAGATGGTGTCAAAGCCCATAGGTTAAGGGCTGTGTCCCACAGAACTACACCCCACTTCGGATTCCAGTTGCAAGTTCCAAGTGGTGAACTGTGCCTCTGATCAACCAGCCATAAACCGGGAGTGCCTATGACCCTCTCAATGGGTCTGATTACTCATAGAATTCAGGAAAACACCTTGCTTACCCATTTATTATGAAGGATATGACAGAGGATGGGGATGGACAGCAGATGGAAGAGATGCGTAGAGCAGGCTATGTGGGAAGGGACGCTGAGTCTTCATGCCCCTCCGGGTGCACCACCCTCTGGACATCTCCACGTGTTCAGCTGTCCAGAAGCTTTCCAAACCCTGTCCTTTTGGGTTGTCAAGGTTTTAATCAGTTGGCATGATTGATTAAATCATTGACCTTTGGTGATCACCTCAACCTTCAGCCCCTCTGTCCTCCCCAGAGGTTGGTGAGTAGGGCAGAAAGTTCCTACTCTCTAATCATGCCTTAGTCTTTCTGGTGACCAGCCCTCTTCTTGAAACTATTGAGGGGCCCTGCAGCCACCAGTCATCTCATTAGCATACAAAAGATACTCATCAGTCTGGAGAGAACCAGGGGTAGAGACCAAATATATATTTCTTATTAGATCTCAATATCAGCATTCATGTGCATGTCTTTGTGTGGCTGTATGTTTTTAGTCCTCTTGAGTATATACCTAAGAGTGGGATTTCTGGGTCATATAGTAACTCTGTGTAACTTTTTGAGTAACTTTCAAATGTTTTCCACAGAGACTTTACCATTTTACATTCCCACCAGCAATATATGTCATTGTCCATCTTTTATTTTAGCCATCCCATTGTATGTGAAGTAGTTTCCTCATTCTGATTTTGATTTGCATTTTCCTAATGCTTAATGATACTGAGCATCTTTCCACGTGCTGTTGGCACATATATCTTCTTCGGAGAAATGTCTATTCAAATCCTTGGCCCAATTTTTTTTTAACTAGTGTTTTTGTTTTTGAAATAAGGTCTCACGGTGTTGCCCAGGCTGAAATGTAGTAGCTATTCACAGGCAAAATCATAACATGCACTACAGCTTTAAACTCCAGGGCTCAAGCAATCCTCCCGCCTTAGCCTTCTGAGTAGCTGGGGCTACATGTGTGAGCCACCATGGCTCCCTTTGCTCATTTTAACATTGGCTTACTTGTCCTTTTGAAGCATCTTTCACGTTGTAGCACCCAATTAAAAAATTTTTTTGTTTTTGAATTTTAAGAGTTTCTGATATATTCTAGATACAAATCTCTTATTAGATGTACTGAATAGTAAGAGTTGAAATTTTTTCTTGTTGAATTGTAAGAGTTCTTTATGTTGTTGAATTGTAAGAACTCTTTATATTGTTGAATTGTAAGAACTCTTTCTATATTCTGGATACAAATCTCTTATTAGATATGTAATTTGCAGATATTTCTCCCATTCTGTGGGTTGTCTTTTCACTTTCTTGATAAGTAACCTCTGAACCCCAAATGTTTTTAATTTTCATGAAGTCTGGACAGGCATGGTAACTTATGCCAGTAATCCCAGCACTTTGGGAGGATGAGTTGGGACGATCACTTGAGCCCAGGAGTTTGAGACCAGCCTGGGCAACATAGCAAGACTGTCTCTCCAAAGAACAAAAACAATAGCTGGGGCCAGGTGTGGTGGCTCATGCCTATAATCCCAGTACTTTGGGATGCCGAGGGGAGTGGATCACGAGGTCTGGAGTTCAAGACCAGACTGGCCAACGTGGTGAAACCCCATCTCTACTAAAAAATACAAAAATTAGCTGGGCATCGTGGCTCGTTCCTGTAATCCCAGCCACTTGGGAGGCTGAGGTAGGAGAATTGCTTGAACCGGGACCCTGGAGGTGGAGGTTGCAGTGAGCTGAGATCGCACCACTGCACTCCAGCCTGGGCTACAGAGCGAGACTCCATCTCAACGACAACAACAACAAAAACATTAGCCAGTTGTGGGATGTGTGCCTGTGGTCCCAGCTTCTCAGGAGGCTAAGACAGGAGGATCACTTGAGCCCAGGAATTCAAGGCTGCAGTGAGCAGTAATTGTGCCACTGCACTCCAGCTTGGGCAACAGAACAAGTCTCTGTCTCTGAAAAAAAAATTAAAAAATAAAAAACATTTTTGATGAAGTCCAATTTATACATTTTCTTCTTTTGTTGTTTGTGCTGTTGGTGTCAAATCTAGGAAACTATGGGGCTTTCATGCCAAGTAATTTCTTATCTAAATCTATATTCTTTTTTTTTTTTTTTGAGACGGAGTTTCGCTCTTGTTACCCAGGCTGGAGTGCAATGGCGCGATCTCGGCTCACCGCAACCTCCGTCTCCTGGGTTCAGGCAGTTCTCCTTTCTCAGCCTCCTGAGTAGCTGGGATTACAGGCACGTGCCACCATACCCAGCTAATTTTTTGTATTTTTAGTAGAGACGGGGTTTCACCATGTTGACCAGGATGGTCTCGATCTCTTGATCTCGTGATCCACCAGCCTCGGCCTCCCAAAGTGCTGGGGTTACAGGCTTGAGCCACCGTGCCCGGCCAATCTATATTCTTCCTGTCTCTATTCTCATGCCCTGCTTTTCACCTCAGGGAACCGCATCAATTTCAGCAGGCCTGTCTAACATCTGATAGTTTCAGCTTGGTGGGACCAAGCTATTTACAGACAGAGTCTTGTGGACTTGGGTGCTTCCCTGTATTCTGCCGTAGTGTCTCCCACTCCCATCACTAACTTCTCTCCTGCACCCCCATGCTGGGCTCCTGGGACCTGGCCTGATATTACTATTCAGTTAATATTCCTCCACCTTCTATATGTTCTGTAACCTTACGTTTTGCCAAGTGAAGAGAGGGAAAGTGGTTTAATACACCATGCCACTTTTATTTTTTTGAGACGGATTCTCGCTCTGTTGTCCAGGTTGGAGTGCAGTGATGTGATCTCAGCTCACTACTACCTCCGCCTCCTGAGTTCAAGCAATTATCCTGCCTCAGCCTCCTGAGTAGCTGGGACTACAGGCATGTGCTACCACACTGGGATAATTGTTTTGTATTTTTAGTAGAGATGGGGTTTCACTGTGTTGGTCAGGCTGGTCTTGAACTCCTGACCTCAGGTAATCTCTCCTTGGCCTCACACAGTGTTGGGATTACAGGCGTGAGCCACTGCGCCCAGCCCCACTATACTGCTTCTTTGCACAGAATTCTTGGCCTCAGCCAGTAGTTTAAAGAGTTACATGGTTTAAATTGGCCTTGTGCATATGTACGTGTGTGTTCATAGTTAATGCATCATGTGTTTGTGTGTTTTAATATTCACCACTTTCAAGAGGCCCTGGTTCTTCTGACAACTTCTCCAGCTCCCTCCCCTTCCCATTTTAAAGATCTTCCCCTAACCAAAGTTTTTCTGAAAAAATAATTCGTAGTATGACCTTTTTTTCTTTTGAGATGAGGGTCTTACTCTGTCACCCAGGTTGTAGTACAGTGGCACGATCTCGGCTCACTATAACCTCTGCCTTCTGGGCTCAGTGATTCTCTCACCTCAGCATCACAGGTAGCTGGGACTACAGGCATGCACCACCACATATGGCTAATTTTATTTTTTTATTTTTGGTAGAGACAGGGTTTCGCCATGTTGCCCAGGCTGGTCTCAAACTCCTGGGCTGAAGAGATCCATCTGCCTCAGCCTTCCAGAGTGCTAGTATAACAGACAGGAGACACTGTGCCCAGCCCCTGTGACCCTTTAAATGCATTCTCTTTACACTATTCCAATTCACTATATTTAGGAACCATAGATCACACTGGAAATGATGAAACTGACATTTGAAACATTTCCTTTCTACTTGGGCAGATCGCAGACACATACAGATTCATCCTTTAAGTAAATACGTTGTTTTTAGTATTTTTTTTTAAATGAATGCTTTATGTTTCATGAAGTACCTTTGTTTTTCCTCTTGAAAGGCACTAGTTTCACTTTGATTTGAGTCCCTGTTCTTTAAAAAAAAAAAAGTAGCATATCTTTAATGAATTTAACATTTAAGTAAATATTTAATTTTAATTCTAAAGTCTCATCTCTTCAGGCCAGTAAGCACTCCTTTTTAGTTATTCTTTTTTTCTGAGATGGAGGCTTGCTCTGTCATCCACGCTGGAGTGCAGTGGTGCAATCTCGGCTCCCTGAAACCTCCACCTCCTAGGTTCAAGCGATTCTCCTGCCTCAGCCTCCCGAGTAGCTGGGACTACAGGTGCACACCACCGCTCCCAGCTAATTTGTGTATTTTTAGTAGAGATGGGGTTTTACCATGTTGACCAGGATGGTCTCGATATCCTGACCTCGTGATCTGCCCACCTCGACCTCCCTAAGTGCAAGATTACAGGCGTGAGCCGCTGCACCTGGGCTATGACAGCTTTTTTGTTTTTAAAAAATCTATTCCAGGATCTAGTCTAGTATTAAGCATTGCATGTGAGTCTTGTGTATTTGGTCTCTTTTTTCCTGAAAATTGTTTCAGCCTTTCTCTGTCCTTGTGACATTGACATTTTTGAAGAGTACAAAGCAGTGGTTTGTAAAAAGCCCCTCAGTTTAGTTTGTCTCATGCTTCCTCGTGATTAAATTCGTGTGTACATTTATTACAGGAATACAATAGAGATTTTGTATCCTTCCCAGTGTGTCATACCTGGAAGCACGTCAATTTGTAGGAGGAGGAGATACTTTGATTTTAGGAGACTGTCCTGTTGCTCTTCAGACTTTCAGCCAGTAGTTTTATTTAATAATGGCCTTTTAATGAATCTTGCCTGAATAACAGTTATTGCTAGGTGCTTGCAAAATGCTGAGATTTTCCCCCTAATTATATTATTCCTTACTCACTTATCTAGTACTCTTCCGTAAGGAAAGCTTTCTTTTTCCTCCTATTTCTTCTTTCTGCCTTACTTTCTAATCCAAATGGGATCATGCATGGGTGTTTTTATTCCATACATTATAATCTATTACTATCCTATTCATACTGATGTTCAGATCGTCCCAGGTTTGGCTGTGGGAGCCCCTGCCGGTTGTCTCCCATGTCTTTTGGAAATGGTTTCATTCATTATTTTTGGAGCACTTGCTTATTTTCTGGTATTAGAGAATGTTCATCTTAACCTTTCCCTGTTCTAGCCCTAGAATCAGCTGATTTTTTTTAAGCAGCTTTGGTTTCTTTTAGGGCTAATAGTATTTAGTAAACAAGTTCTGGGCTAGGTCAGCTCATTGCTGCTGTCATTGCTTTTAGGCCTTCAGTGGGTAGAGCTGGGGAAAGAGGCAGCTTCATATGGTTCCATTCAATGTATACATTTTTTAGTGACAGAGCAGTGGGAATACTATTGCTGCTTCGCTTAATAAGAACATTGAACTGTGAATTAGTCTGCCCAAATATTGATCTCAAATCATTATTGCTGGGGAATACTGGAAAGCTGTACAGATTTGAGCTCACTAGTATGAGAATGTGCAACTTCACTGTTTGGTGACAGTTGGCCTTGAAAGAAATAATGAATATAACTGTGTTTTCAGATAGCTGAAAAATGAGAAGTGATATGAAAATACCTGTGCTTTTCCTTGCTAACAGAATCATAGGTACTGCTAGAGTTACTGTGGTTTATTGTCTGTGTTCATAACCGAATACTATGCACAATTTCAGTCAGAGGTTAGGAAAAAACAAAGATAATTTTTTTCCATCCAAATTTACATCCTACTTGCCTTGAATCGTACTTACCCAATACCCCTCAGGACCCTTGTTAAAAACTCCTGCTTTAGAATAAACATCATTTTAAAGCCCAGTTAGTTTGCACAAATCACAGAACTCTAAGGTTGTACCTTTTTATGAAGAAACACCAGACATTAGCTCTTAAATATTACTGTTACCTTTTAGTTTTTCTACCTACTGTTTTTTTTGTTTTGTTTTGTTTTGTTTTTTTGTATTTTTTTGAGACAAGGTCTCACTCTGTTGCCCATGCTGGAGTGTACTGGCATGATCATGGCTTACTGCAGCTTTGACCTCCCAGGCTAGGTGATCCTCCCACCACAGCCTCCTGGGTAGCTGGGACAGCAGGCGTGCACCACCATCCCCAGCTAATTTTTCATAGAGATGGGGTTTCACTGTATTGGCCAGGCTGGTTTTGAACTCCTGGGCTCAAGCAATCCACTTGCCTTGGCCTCCTAAATTGCTGGGATTACAGGCGTGAGCCACCGCATTCAGCCTGTACTTACTCTTTATCATTGTTTTTAATATTGTCATTCTCTCTAGCCTTTTCTATATACATTTCTTTAATCCTTAGGAAATTATTTTTTTGTTGCACTCATAGAATTTGATGTGTAGTGTTTCTTAAGTCTTTATAAATGTATTTAGTCTTGTCATATCTTAATTCAGTATAAAGCAGCAGTAAGTATGTATATTTATTTTTACATGGGTTTAGAATATAATCCATACCACCATACTGTGAGTTTGTTCCTTTGTATTCATTCCTTTTTGCTTGTACTTCTTACTGCCACAAAATCTACTGATTCATAAGTAACAAGCTTTACTGACAATGAGAATGAAATGGGAATTGCACTCTACATCACACTGCCAAAATGGCCAAGACAATGAAAGTCCTAAATCATTTTTCTTTGCATTCTCCTCTGTCTGTCCTTGGGGTATTTAGAGTAGAAATAGATCGGATAATTCAAGGGTACAAGCTGGGAAGAGGGGTTTGGAGGAGCCAGGATGTGGTGGTAAATCTTCAGGAAAAAATTCCTATCCTCTGACAGAGTTCACCAATCCACTATTTACCATTATCTCTGCCAGAGAAGGATGACTTTTCATGACTTAGCCATATCTCAATCCTCAATTATATAATGTGACTCTCTGAGATCCAATCATGTTTAAATTTAGAAAAACAATATATATGAGAAGAAGGCATGAATAAAAAGTATAGAGTGGCCAAAATTTATTTTTAGTTGGTTTACTGAACCATGGACCTTATAAATTAAAGTGCAGAACTTTATGGATTATATTTTCTATAGAAAACACTGGGCTATATATTACTATGTACATTTTTGAGCCATTACTTTATAGTTGTCCTCTTTTGCCAGCAGGTGGGCCATAAGCAAGCAGTTATAACCCCTAGCTCAAAAGTGAAACACTTCCAAAGCGCCTACAGCAATGCAGCAATACATCGTCTTTCCATCCCTTCCGTCTCTCCTATGCCAACACACACACACACACACACACACACACACACACACACTCACACACTGTTCTGTACCTTTTTCTCACTTAAGGATTATTGTGGAGATTGGTATGTATCAATGTAAGAAGAGACAAAATTTTTCAGACTTGCATAGCATTCCATTGTACAACTGTACCATGATTGATTTAACCCTCATTGATGAATATTAGCTGGTTTTCAGTCTTTATTATTATACAAACAATGCGACAGTGAGCAGACTTGCATTCTATCACTTTCCCTATGTGTGAGCATCTCTGTAGGATCAGTTATTAAAGGGCGTGTGCACTTGTGATCTTGATCGCCAGTGCCAGGTTGTCCTCCATAGATGTCGTGCCATTGATATCACTAGCAGCAGGGTGCTGTGTCTGCCTGTCTCCCTAGAACCTCGTCTGTCCAATAGATGACAAATGTAGTTTCTCAGTGCCCTTCCAATGTACATGCTCCTGATTAAGCAGTGTTGAGCGTTGTTTATGTATATTTATAAAATAAATATATAAACAAATATATAATTGTATATTTATTTTATATATAATGAATTATATTTAGGGATATGCCTTTAAAATTAAAAATATAAATAATTTACATAGCACATATAATTTACATATCATATAACATATAATTTATAAATATAAAAATATATAGTATAATGTATAATATATACTATATAATATATAAAAATATAAATACATATATATAATTTATAATATATTTTTATATATTTTAGAGGCATTATGTTTATTTTCCTAAGGACTTTATGACTGTTGCTTGTATTTCTATAATAGTATTGGTATTTTTTGTTACTGACTTGGAGGAGCATATTGCATATTAGTGACATTAGCTGTTGATCTGTGATAAGAGTTGAAATAGAAATGTTTGTTCTATTTTATTCTTTATGTTTTAATACCTGTTAGAAATAGTCCCCACTACTCTTTTGTTTTGTATTTTTGTAATGATTTTTGTTTATTCTTCCATATGAACTTGAATTGAATTTCAACTTGAGAAGGATTAAGCTCTGTGATCATTGTCATCATGATCTTTCTTTTTAACTTGTCCAATAATGCTTATATCTTTTGAATTGTATTGATTATTAGACTTTAAGTAGGCTATTAGCAGAATCTGGACAATAATAGACTGTACTGACTACTGGGGGCTGAAAGAGATGACACTAGAACATTCTGGGCTTTTCTTACTTGTTAAAGAATTGTATATTAGTCTTCATACTTTCAGACAAAAGGTCACAGAGGAGAGACTTGAGGAGGACACAGAGGTCATGCTCTTCTCGAAATAGTTCCCTATGTTTTCTATTCTGATAAGCCACAGCTTGCATAAAGTTCCTTTAAAGTTTCCAATATATTTTGAGTCCCTACACATTAGTATTTTCTAATACCATATATTAGTACAGAGATTTTTTTGTCAAACAAAAATATTAGTCAATATTTTTTCAGTAAAACTTTAAATTATTTTAATTTCAGGGTGGTTTATGGTGTTTTGGAGGAAATGGACTTCCTTATGCTGAAAGTTTTGGAGAAGTTCCTTCAGCAACAGTGGAAATGTTCTGTTTAGAAGCTATAGTAAAACATTCTGAGGTAATTTACATTTTCAAAATGTAGTTTATTTTCTATGATTGGATTGAAATAATGTATAGATTGATTCTTGCAAGGGCAGTAATCATCATTTATTATAAAAGGAGAAAAGCTTTTCACTTGTTTTTAAATTTCTGCTTTCCTCCAGTTTTAATTGTTAGAATAATCTTGATTAGCACCAATAAATGAGATTCAGTTTTGCTAAGTATTTCTAAAAATTTATTTAATTTTAATTGCATAGAAAGAAAGTAGCCCATTATCTAAATGTGGCATTCACCTTTGAGGTATGCTGTCTTCTGCTGCTTTTCTGAGATCATTTTTACATAATATTTTCAGATAATTTCCATTAAAACAACTGCCAAAGATGTGACAAGATAAAAGAAAAAACAGTCCAGGTGTGGTGACTCACGCCTGTAATCCCAGCACTTTGAGAGACTGAGGTGGATGGATCACCTGAGGTCAGGAGTTTGAGACGAGCCTGGCCAACATGGTGAAACTCTGTCTCTACTAAAAATACAAAAATTAGCCGGGCGTGGTGGCACACACCTGTAATTCCAGCTGCTTGAGAAGCTGAGGCAGGAGAATTGCTTGAACCCCAGTGGCAGAGGTTGCTGTGAGCCGAGATTGCGCCTCTGTACTACGGCTTGGGTGACAAAGCGAGATTCTGTCTCAAAAAAAAAAAAAAAAAAAAAAAGGAATGAGAGAACGGAAGAAAGAAAGAAAAAGAGGCAATTGCATGCAAAAAAAAAAAAAAAAAAAAAAAAAAACCCAAAAAGACAAAAACAAAAAACCAAGGAAATACTAGATGACCATACTCTTGAACTATAACTACCAAGGAAAAAGCAACAAACCTTGTAGTGCTCATAATGCAGAAACATCACTCAGGAAATGTGTTTAAAAATAGTAACATTTTTCCACTCACTTGTATCAAGTTTAATGTAGTAGATTTTGCATTTGTAGCCAGCCCCTGGTGAGGTGAATGCAAGTGATCCATCCCACATCAAGAGAAGCACCATCCTTGAGATTCTCAACTGTCAGTTTTGGGACACATTAGACATGGCTTAAAAGACATAAAGGTGTGAGTTTAGACTAGAAAGTCATCTTTAGTTCTTACCCATGAAATTAGGAACCGAGCACAAAGCAGAGGGAATACTGTGTTGTACAGAAGAGACTTGGGAAAACGTGCTCGGGTGTGGTGTCTCCCAAGCTGTTCTTTCTGAAGCAATAGCTGCATCTTCAGTAAAAAGGGCAGTGCATGGAATATAATACTTACCTTTCCAGAAATCTCTGAAATTACTGCAGGTATCATTTGATATATAGTATATCTAAAAGGCATATATTTTAAAGTACTTAAAATGTGTTATAATTTAATAAAAATCCAGAAAATGAAAATTGCTGTTTGTGCATATGGTATCATGTCCTTGGGTAAAGCTAGTGATGGGAAGAGGCAAGGCTGTACCTACTGACGTTAGAAAGACCGACTTCTTGGTCACTTCTCTTCCCTTAATATGCATGTTTTCCTTTTCTTTTGCCTGTTTTCTCCATTAAAACTTCAAATCCCTTTTTATTTTTACTTGATCTTTCTAGCTCTCTCTTTTTTTTAATTATATTTTAAGTTCTGGGTTACTGTGCAGAATGTGCAGGTTTGTTACATAGGTATATACGTGCCATGGTGGTTTGCTGCATCCATCACCCCGTCATCTACATTAGGTATTTCTCCTAATGCTATCCCTCCCCTAGCCCTCCGCCCTCTGATGGGTCCTGGTGTGTGATGTTCCCCTCCCTGTGTCCATGTATTCTTATTGTTCAACACCCACTTATGAGTGAGAACATGTGGTGTTTAGTTTTCTGTTCTTGTGTCAGTTTGCTGAGAATGATGGTTTCCAGCTTTATCCATGTCCCTGCAAAGGACATGAATTCATCCTTTTTTATGGCTGCAGAGTATTCCATGGTGTATTTGTGCCACATTTTCCTTATCTAGTCTATCACTGATGGGCATTTGGGTTGGTTCCAAGTCTTTGCTGTTGTAAATAATGCTGCAATAAACATATGTGTACATGTGTCTTTCATTTATGTATTGTGCCAGATATCCACACACTGTGATAAAATCGAAGCAAATGGAGGCCTGCAACTACTTCAAAGGCTATACCGACTTCACAAGGACTGCCCTAAAGTACAGAGAAATATAATGCGTATCATTGGAAATATGGCTTTGAATGAACATCTTCATTCTTCTATAGTTCGCTCAGGTAACAGCTTTATATACTGAGTATTTTTTCCTTTGTTCTTCTACCTCTACCCCTCATGATATGTTCATTTTTCAATAGACAAAGCTCTGCTTAGGGTTAGTTATGGGTCCTTAGAACATGTTATTTTGGTGGAGGCAAGGAATTGCTTGAGATTGTAGATAATCTAAGCCTAAGACAATCAGTGTTGTAGGTGATCATAGGAGAGCACGTTTGCCATGATGTTCATCCAATTGTTTATGTAATTTTTTTTTGAGAGTCTCACTGTGTTACTGAAGCTAGCGTGCAGTGGTGTGATCATAGCTCACTATAGCCTTGACTCTTGGGCTCAAGGGATTGTCGCATTTCAGCCTCCCAAGTAGCTGGGACTACAGGCATGTGCCATTGTGAATGGCTAATTTGAAAAACTTTTTATAGAGATGGGATCCCACTTTGTTACCCAGGCTGGTCTCAAACTCCTGGGCTCAAGTGATCCCACTGCCTTGGCCTCCCATAGTGTTGAGATTACAGATGTGAGCCACTATGCCCAGCCTGTAATTTTTGATGTGATTTGGTTAAGTAAGAGGCATAGTCAGACTAAAAGAGATTCATTATATGATTAATGATTTTCCCCCTTGCAAGTAATAAACCAGCTGTGGGGAGATACTTAAGACCAAGCAGATATCCTGCTTTCTATCCTCTGACAGTTCCTGCCCAATCTAGTCTTTACCTTAATGGTTTCAGAATGAGCTCCAGCACACCCTCTGCATTTACTTTACAGCATTTGACATTCTACTGGAAGCAAGAGCCCTTCTCTCCCCCTCCTCCCTCCCTCCATTTCCTCTCTCCCTTCTATGGATGGGTACATAAATTCCTGTTTTTAATAGTTTATAATTTATTGCTGAACTTAATAATTTGGTGCCAAATTGTTCCAGCTTTGACTAATGGGAGCCCCAAGCAAACTGGCCCATGTCCTTTATGATATGCCCACGTTATTTTGGGGAGGCATTTCTTATTTTCTGGTATAGCAAGATATTTTGGCTCATTTCTCTGAAGAAATCGCTATCCTTTTAGTGGAGAATGATTCTTAGAGACCAAAGTCTAAATGATAGGAGTGCATATTGCTCCTGGGGTGTCTTTGCTTCTTGTCTCTTTCAGTAGAAAGAGCTGGATAATACATATACATATAATTCAGATATACATACACACACAGATGTACATGTGTATATGTGTATATATATATGTGTGTGCTGTGGGATGGAGGGTACACTTTCAAAACTTACTAATGTAATTATTGATATTGTTTGGTTATGTTCATTTTGCTCTTTGCTTTCTCTTTGTCCCCCTTTTTCTGCGTTTTCTAACTTTTCTTATATTATTTGAGTGTTTGTTTTTAAATTCTGTTCTTTCTCCTCTTTTGGCTTTTTATGTTTGTGTTTTTTAATGGTTGTATCCTTAACTAACAGTCTACTTTGAATTAAGATTATACCATTTCATATGATGTAAGATCCTTACAACCCCATAATTCAGTTCACATCCCCTGCCATTCTTTATTTATTTATTTATTTATTTTGAGATGGAGTCTTGCTCATCACCCAGGCTGGAGTGCAGTGGCACAATCTTGGCTCACTGCAACCTCCACCTTCGGGGTTCACGTGATTCTCTTGCCTCAGCCTCCTGAGTAGCTGGGGCTACAGGAGTGTGCCACCACACCCGGCTAATTTTAGTATTTTTGGTAGAGACAGGGTTTCATCATGTTGGCCAGGCTGGTCTCGAACTCCTGACCTCATGATCACCTGCCTTGGCCTCCTAAAGTGCTGGGATTTACAGGTGTCAGCCACCACACCCAGCCATCCCCTGCCATTCTTTGTGGCATTGTTGTAATATATTTTACTCTTATTTATGACTTCACAATACATTATCGTTATTATTATTTTTTGAGACAGGGTTTTGCTGTATTGCTCAGTCTGTCCTCATACTCCTACTCTCAAGCAATCCTTCTACTTTAGTCTCACGAGTAGCTGGGACTATATGTTTGGGCAACTGTGCCTGGTTACATTGTTGTGATTTTTGTTTTAATGGTTGTCTTAGTTCATTTTGTGCTGCTATAACCTGAGGCTGTATGCCGGAGGCTGGGTAATTTATAAAGAACAAATTTATTGTCTCTCAGTTCTGGAGGCTGGGAAGTTCAAGATCAAGGTTCTGACCATTGGTGTCTTGTGAGGGCCTTATTGCTTTATCGTCATATGGCAGAAGACTAAAGGGCAAGCTAGCTTTCATGCTACAGGAGGCCTCTTTTTTTTTTTAATTTAAAAATTTTGAATTTAAGATTTTATGTACGTGATAGTTGTTCATATTTATGGGGATGTACATGTAGTGATATTTTGATACAAGCATACAATAATGTGCAATGATCAAGTCAGGGCAATTGAGATAGCATTCACTTAAAACATGAAGCCTCTTTTATAAGGGCTTAATTCTATTAATGTGGGAGGAACACTGATGGCCCAATTACCTCTTAAAGGCTCACCTTTTCATACTGTGACATTGGCAACACTTGAATTTTGGAGGGAACACATTGAAACTGTAGGAACAGCCATGTGACATTTAAAGAATATAAGAAAGCAAAAATCTATTTTATTTGTGTATTTATAATCTCCAGTGCACTGCCTTTTTTTCTGTATGTATGAATTTACATCTGATAATATTTCACTTCAGCCTAAAGACTTTCCTTTAGTATTTCTTGTGTATTGGGTCTGCTGGCAACAAATTCTCTCACCTCATTATTTGAAAATGTCTTTAATTTATCTTTATTTTATATCTGGGAAAAGATATCTTCCCTGGATAAAGAATTCTTTGTTGACCATATATATATGTATATGTGTATGTGTATATATACATATATATATAATTATATAAATGTACATACATATGTACATATATATATATATATATATATATATTTTTTTTTTTTTTCCTCTGTCAGCATTTCTAAAATGTCATTCCACTCTCTCCTGGAATCCATTGTCTGATAAGAAGTCTCTTTAGATTCCCACTTCTGTTCTTTTATATATAATGTCTTTTTTCTCTGGCTTCTTTTAAGATCTTTCTGTAGGATTTCTGACTCTGAAATGCCCAGGCATTTCATGTCATATTTATCCTGCTTGGGGTCCCCTGAACTGAGAGAATTAACATATGCATTACCTCATACATATCATTTTTTGTGGTGAGAACATTTAAAATCTATTCTCTCAGCAATTTTCAGTAATACAATATATTATATTGATGAGTTGATGTTTTTGATCAAATGTGGAAACTTTCCTGCCAGTATATCCTCCAGGATTTATTCTTTTGTCCTTTTATCTTCTTTTTTTGGAATTTCAGTTATGTATATTAGACCTCTTTATTCTGTTTGGCAGGTTATTGGGACTCTATTCATTATGTTTCGGTTTTTTCCTCTGTGCTTTACTTTGTATTATTTCTGTTGACCTAGCTACAGGTTCATTGATGAAACGGAGACTAAAGGATTCAAAGCAGGACAAAGACCTGATCAAATCAGTATCTTATTATAGAAAAAAAAAATCACTCTTCTCTGAAACCTGGCTCTACCCCAACTCTTCAGTCTTCTTGGTTGGCTTCAACATCTCCTGGATAGCCCACTCACCCGCCGGCCTCAATTCCATGACCTTGTCATCTTCATTGACTTCCTGCTCTGCTCCTGAGTTGTCGGGTACTCTACTCATAAGTCATACATTGAACCTCATCACTGCCTGAAACCACTTCACCTAAAAATCAGCCCTGAGCACATCCTTCTTTCATTCAAGCTTGTTTTTGCATCTACCCCATAAGGAGTGGTTTCCTTTTCTACTGAAGTCTTCTATCCATAGACCCCTTTATCCTTTCCCAATCCATCACTCTTTTTATTCTTTAATTCCTCCCTGAACCCAGCTTATATTCCATGGTCTGTTATTTCAGTAACATTTTGCCAGTACCCACAACTCCCTTTCCCTTCAATCCTGTTAGCAGTCTCTTGGTCAAGACCTTGATGAAACCTACTGGCTGCTTACTCTGTGTCTGAACCTGGAATCATTGCAGACTGATTTTCACCATGCTTATAAGATCACAAATTAAAGAACCTTCAGTATTGTTCAGAAATTATGCTTCTCCAATCAACATGACTTAACATTCTTAGCAGTGACTATTGTAAACTTTCCCCATGTTCCTTAAACCTTCCACATATTCCTTTCTCTCAGAGGATGACTTCTCCTCCTACTTTACTCAGACAATTGAAGCCCTAAAATAATTTTCTCACTAACAAAAACCAAACCCTGTTCTTTCCTTTTCTTGATAATAGGAAAAGAGACACCTCTTTTATAAGGCCTCCAGCCATGTTTGGGTCTGTCTTCTTTCACAGTCTCAGGAATATATACTTTTTTCTTGTCTTACGGTCAGCTAGCTGCTCCCTCTTAGCTGGACCCTCTGATCACATACATTGGAGGAAGATACGAAAAACATAAACTACATCCCCTGTAACATCCCCTCCTCCCTATTATAGCTAAACTTCTGAGAGTTACCCACCTCTACCTTCTTTTTGCTTAGCCTTCAAAGAAGGGCATTACTTCTTAATACTCCAGTTTGAATTCTGCTACCTTGCCCTGTTTGTTTGTTTCTCTTTAGGCATCCAGTGTCTTTTCCTGTTTTTATATATTTTGTATCAATCTTAGTATCAGATCTGCAAATTTTTGCCTTCAGATTTACAAAAGTTGGAAACAGCCTAAATGTCTGCCAATAGGAATGAATAATGGTTAAACAATGGCAAACTCATGTGACACAATACTATAGTTTAAAAGGAATGAAGTTGATATATATGGAGAGCTCTTCAAGACACATTGCTGCAGTACAGTCACAACAGTAGTGTGATTCCATATAGAGCTACATTTTTTTTTTTTTGAGACCTCACTGCAACCTCCACCTTCCAGGTTCAAGCAATTCTCATGCCTCAGCCTCCTGAGTAGCTGGGATTATAGGCGCCCACCACCACACCTGGCTAATTTTTATAATTTTAGTAGAGATGGGGTTTCACCATGTTGGCCAGGCTGGTCTTGAACTCCTGCCCTCAAGTGATCCACCTGCCTTGGCCTCCCAAAGTGTTGGGATTACGGGCATGAGCCATCACACCCAGCCCATTGTATATGTTTAAGTTATAGGTATATGACTATAATTTTCAAAAGGGTGTCCACCAAACTTCTAGCTTTCATTACTCTGAGGATGTAAATGGAGTTGGGAAATGATGAGAGTACTAAAGCAAGACTTTCATCATTAGATGCTGCTTTCAGTTATTTCATTATTTTTTACAGTTAACATGTACAGACAGATATTGCTTAACAGTGGAGAAACATTCTGAGATATGTATTGTTAGGCAGTTTTGTCACTGTGCAAACATCAGAGAGTGCACTTGCACAAACGTAGACAGTAGAGCCTACTCCACACCTAGGCTGGGTGGGACAGCCTATTGCTCCTAGGCTACAAACTGTACACACGTGATTGTGTGTACAGTACACTGTAGGCAGTTGTAACACATGGGAAGTGTTTGCATATCTAAACCTAGCTAAAGATAGAAAAGGCACAGCAAAAATACTGTACTAGAATCTTAGGGGATCACCATAGTATATGTGTTTCATTGTTGACTGAAACATTATTATGTGGTGCATGAGTGCATTCAGATGTTTTGCAGTTTTAAAATGCTCAATGTTCAAGAAAGATATAAGTTTTCCAAAAGGCATTTGATATTTTTCAAAGGTGGAGTGTGTTAGACATTGTGAACATATTTTGTCAACTACAAAATGCCAGAGATGGCTTGTGCCATGCTTTTTCTTGTGACTTCATTAAAAATAAAGCCATATTTTCATACATACCAATAACTCACTCGTCTATAGATAGAATTTTAAAATATTCTTATTTTAAAATCTTTAACAGATTTTGGAGAGAAATCTTCTGATGTTATAAATTTGAATATTGTTAAAGAAGTAGTGAGTCTGAAGCTTCTTTTAGTCTTTTAGTCTGAATGCTGGCTTTCCATCATCACAGTGACTCAACACTTTTGTCATAAAGAGTGGGAGAAGGGCATGGGGACAACTGTCATGTACTGAGTGCCTGCTGGGCCTGGGCCCATGATTTTCACATATATTAGTTTATTGAAACCTTTCTCTAGCTTGGTTGCTAAATAACTTGACTGAGGTTCCAGAGCAAGTAAGCAGGGAGCAGAAATTTGAGCCCCAGTCTCTCTCTCTTCAAGGCCCATTTTCTGCTTTATTTTAAATTAAATAAATTATATAAATAGACTTTCAGTTTAAGTACTTCAGAAAATAGCTATAGCAAAAAAACTAAGTGTACCTTTTTTACAGTGCCCTCTTCCACCCTACCTCTCTCCTAAGAGGTAATGATTTTATTAGTTTAGTGTATAGATCTTTGTGTGTTTGTGTGTATATGTGCACGCATGTACTTTTATACGTATTTGTGTATATAAAATTTTAAAGACAAACATTTAAAAAATGAAATCATACTGGACATTTTCAGTATTATCCATGAATTTTCTATTTGCCTCCCTTTAAAAAATGTTTTTTTCCTTCCTGATCTCCAGATTCTACAAGAGCTTTGTGTCTCAAATTCATTATTATTAAATAATTTCCTCATTTGTATTAAAGGCTATTACTATGATTGCTGGTCAGGATGAAATAACTTTTAACCCACTGAGTTTTATAATTCTTGTGAAAAGCAAAACCTGGTGGTATTTTGTTCATTTTTGTGAACAACTCTATAATTGCTATTAGTGTTAGGTTTTCTAAATAAAAAAGTGGCTCTTGAACCCCTCTTTCTTTGAGATCCCTTAAGGGGTGTGTGTTTGGGGATAGCATGGTATTGTGCC
Organism: Cebus imitator; assembly: GCF_001604975.1. Classification (NCBI taxonomy): domain Eukaryota; kingdom Metazoa; phylum Chordata; class Mammalia; order Primates; family Cebidae; genus Cebus; species Cebus imitator. The sequence goes on from NW_016107321.1 coordinate 6,695,830, forward strand.
ACGGGACTCAGAGGATCGTAGGGCAAAATGGGGTTGTAGTGGTCAGGCTTCTCTGCCAAGGACAGACACACGAGGTTTGCCTTGCTCGCGTCACATTCAGTTTGAAACCTCTCTTGACAGTCTGTGATGGATTCACATCAGTATTTAGGATATATGTACTTTTCACCAGGCTGGGTTTCCATCATGGCAGAAGCAATGAAATCTCACCACATTATGGAGGCTTCACATGCTGCCAGAATCCTGGCGAATCTAGACCGAGAAACTGTGCAAGAAAAATACCAGGATGGCGTGTATGTGCTGCATCCCCAGTATCGAACGAGGTAAGGAAGCAGAAGATAGTCGCCTTGCCCTCTTTGGGAATGTGAAGCCTAGAGGCCTCAAATTTTTAACTTATTTCTGCATAATTCAGATAAGTTAAATACTTTATAAGTCAAATATCTTGTTTTCCAAAATTGTCTATAGTAACCACCGAAGAATTGGAAGTGGTTGTGAAAAGTATGTGAACTAGCTAAATTATCAGGGTTATTTTACAAAGGGCTTCCCCTCAGTAAGGTTGCGTTCACCTTTGATAATGCGTCACACTTAAACTTTGTAACACACATCTTCTTTGGTTCAAGGCATTTTCTCTTAGATTTGAGTTAATAGCTGATTTGGATTGTAGAAGTCAGCTGAATAGGAAGGAGATAAGACCTTGTCTTATGTGGCAGCCAAATTAGCCTGGGCCTAGAACTCAAGGGACTGGGGAAAATTTATGCTAGTTATAAAAGCATCCATTGAAAGGAATAAGTTGTAATAAATTTGACTCATGCTCCTTCTTAAGGTTATTTGTGGTCATTATATCTAGTTGTATAATTGCTAAGACAATAAATATAGAAGGGACCACACTGAAAAAAATGGCACATTTCTTGGTTTTCTTAGGGCACTTTACAAAAAATGCCTCAGAAAATAGCAAAACTTTTAAATTAAAAAAATGGGCCGGGCGCGGTGGCTCAAGCCTGTAATCCCAGCACTTTGAGAGGCCGAGGCGGGTGGATCACGAGGTCAACAGATCGAGACCATCCTGGTCAACACGGTGAAACCCCGTCTCTACTAAAAATACAAAACATTTGCTGGGCATGGTGGCGCGTGCCTGTAATCCCAGCTACTCAGGAGGCTGAGGCAGGAGAATTGCCTGAACCCAGGAGGCGGAGGTTGCGGTGAGCCGAGATAGCGCCATTGCACTCCAGCCTGGGTAACAAGAGCGAAACTCCGTCTCAAAAAAAAAAAAAAAAAAAAAATGGATTACCTGGTTAATCCATTTTTTAATTTAAAAGAAGTTTTGCTATTATTATAATTTATAAATAAAATGTTATGGTAATGTATTTTATATGTGCGTTGCATAATTGTATGACTACTATAAATAGCTTGCAACTCACATACTGTCTACAATTTTTAATGGATCATATGCAAAGAATGAATGTTACTTTGAAATCCTGTAAGTATTAGTTTTCTTAATATATTTTCAAAAATCTCTTTTATACATATTGACTTTGAAACTGTTAGTAGCATGTTCTTTAATTTCTTAAATACTTTTATTGATTTGTAGAATATTCTCAAATGGAAGTCTTTAGAGGGTAATCTGACTATGACCTCTGTCTCTTGATTGACTGCTAAAGCTCATTACAATTGACTGTGGTTGGTCTACCTGACTAGATAAGTCTCCGTTTTTAGAGAGAGAACAGTGAACATGCTTTATGTGTGTCTTTGGCAAAGCTCCTTCTAGGGTTCCTCAGCAAACCTGTGCTTATAAATCTTGTTTTAATTCAGTTTTATTTTATGTCACATAAACCTGCTTAAAGCACCATCCACAGAGAATGCTGTGTAGATTCTTACCAAAGCAATAATGCATTTATTCTGCTTCTTTTTAAAACTCTCTCCCCTATTAGTCAGCCCATTAAAGCAGATGTCCTTTTTATTCATGGCCTTATGGGAGCAGCATTCAAAACATGGCGCCAGCAGGACAGTGAGCAGGCTGTAATTGAAAAGCCTATAGAGGATGAAGACAGATATACGACATGTTGGCCCAAGGTAAGGGAGCCACTGACTCTGGCCCTGGTTGTTGGGTCCCTGACTGTGACTTGCTTGTTTTTCTCTTTGTACTGGGATTTTTTCCTATGCAGTTCTTCTTTCCCTTAGGGACATTTGTAGTATGTTATGACAACAACTGGGCTTGTCACCCTATGTTGTATAATTTCCGTTTGGTGTAATGTGTATGACTCTAAGAAAATATTAGGTAAAAAATAGGAGCAAGAGCCAGTAATAGTTCACTTTTGTTGTAATATAATACAAAAAAAATATATAACCACAATTGTATTTATAATAGTTACCTAATTCTATGACCTTAATAATTATAAAAATGGAAAGTCTTTGAAGAAGTAATTATACTTTGCATTTCTTTCTTGTTTTTTCTATTTTTTTTTTTTTTTTTTGAGATAGGGGACTCACTCTGTCACTCAGGCTGGAGTGCAGTGGTGCAGTCCTAGCACACTGCAGTCTCAACCTCCCAGGCTCAAACAATCCTCCCACCTCAGCCTTCTGGGTAGTTGGGACCACAGGCACATGCCACCACACCTGGCTAATTTATACTTTACATTTCTTTGGTATTATTTCTCCCATAAGAACCTTAATTCTGGAATGAATTTATTGAATGGAATTTACCTAAAACTCATTTAAGAGTGATGCTGCATATATGTGTGAATAGTTTCTAGGGCATTGTTCCATTACTGCTTACTCTCCTTCACAAAGGCTTATCAAGTAGAAGAATGATTTGTACTTTCTGGTGGCACTGAAGTACAGAGATGGTGATAAACCCAGGGCACACAGAGATAGAACTGTGACCATTATTATTAGTGTCCCTGAATTCTCAGATCCAGAATCTGTCAGACTATACCATCTGTCCTGAGATGATAGCTTTCTACTAAATTCTTTCAAAAAGGCAATTTGATGTAGACTTTAAAATGCCTTGCTTTTGGCTATAGCAGGTTAAAATGGAAAATAACTCTCTTGAAACCTTCATTGGCCTTATGCTATATATTGGTGCCATTTTGAGACCAGAGACATAAAAAGATAAAATTCTGGAATTGTTTTTACAGTACCCTCAAACCTTATTCCAGTGCTGTCTTTAATTATAGTGTAAGAGGCCTTTAGTTATAAATTTCATTTTCTAGGCAGTAATTGCAGTGGTGAAGATTCATACTTGTTCTCACGTACATTTTATTTTACTTAGACATGGTTAGCAAAAGACTGTCCTGCTCTTCGAATTATATCTGTGGAGTATGACACCAGCCTCAGCGACTGGAGAGCAAGGTGCCCTATGGAAAGGTAACAGGCAAATTTTAGACCAGAAGGACAGGGAAGAATTCAGGCTGCAAGTTTAGGCCCCCTGAGATGGGAAGTGATTTTAATTTTTTGATGCCATTGACAGGATTTTCTTATGAAAACAAACAATCTTTTTTTCCTCTTCCTTCTAGAAGGAGTTTGCTCTCAATAAGCAATGGAATAGTAGAGCTCTAACATGTTCATTTACAACTATTCTCATAGCTAAGGACCATGGATTCTCTAGCAAAGTCTCCTTTTCTATCAGAAGTAAAAGTGATGTTTTTTGCTCTTGTGTCCTCAATCATACTGGCTAAAGGAAGCAAAGAGAAAGATCCTGAGAAATATCAGCTGCTCTATCCCTTGTGTGTCCTCTGTGCCAGCAGTATACTTGGGAAGGAGTGCTGGATTTCAGAGTTACTGGACTGAGAGTAGCAGTATCCTACCTTTGATTTGCTGTACAGACTTAGACCAGTCAGTTAACTTCTCTGGGAAGCTCTGTCTACAGATTGAGAGAGTTGGTCTAAATCAGTGTTATCAAACTGCTTTCTGAATGGACCTGTCATAGGTGCCTAAGAAGGGTGTCAAGGTGAGCGGGCAAGACCCCAGGTCTTCCTCCCCATTTCAACCAGAGGAGCTCTGGAGAACCCTTATTTTGAAGAAATGTGTCTACAAATAAACAGCTTGAAACTACCAGACTAGAGAGTTTTGAAGTTCCTCTTTAGTTTGAAAATTACTTATTTTGAATTCTCTGATTCTAATAGCATCCTGTTTATGCTAGTTATAAAAGCATGCATTGGAAGGAATAAGTTGTAATAAACTTGACTCAACCTAATATTTTTAAATACCATCCTAGTATTTCTAAAGAATAAACCAAAATTATGAAAGCTTAATATTTGCAGCATAACTACCAGTAGAACCGAAACTCACAAGAGAGACCACAGTCTTTGGTGATACTTTCATTGTCAGGCCTTGGATGAGAAAGAACATCTATATCCTAAGTGTTGGGGAGTGGTTGCAGGGAGACCCAAGTTTGACCTGAAAAGTTGCCTGACACAGATGCTCCAACAGTGTTCATGTAGTAAATGAATGGCCTATTCTGAGCTTAGATGTTCCTAATTATGCCAGTGTTAATAAGTTACAAATAGAGAATGAACTATTTCAGGAGCTGAGCAGAGAAATCCCAGATGTGGTAGCTTTTGCCTGTAATCCTAGCGCTTTGGGAGGCTGAGGTGGGAGGATTGCTTGAGGCCAGGAGTTCAAGTAACTAAGCAGAGAGAATAGGGATATTTCTAACCCTAAACGTAGCATTCGTCCTGGAGACAAAGTTCTTAACTCTAAAAATTAGATAACAAATTGAGAGTATCGATAGCCTCGTGTCATGCCTGCTGTTTTTGTTTTGTTTAGAAGGTCCATTGCATTCAGAAGCAATGAACTTCTCAGGAAGCTCAGAGCTGCTGGTGTTGGGGATAGGCCGGTGGTTTGGATATCACATAGCATGGGAGGTAAGTGCAGCTTCAACTTTGTGAAGTGACTGTTGTGATGTGATTTTCAGCCACTGTGGCCAACCTAAAGTTACTGTATCTTTCCGTTTTACTTAATAGTGACCCCCTTACCCTCCGCTAAATTAATCCGTGTGGCTATGACTAGTAGTTTTTGAATTACTACTCTTGTTCTGTGCCATCCCTTTCTCTAGAAAGGGGCAACCTGTTACACACCAGCGTAGTGCTTTCGCATAGTGATAATGAATAAACGCTGAGAAGCAGCCCATTTCATATACACCACCTCATAAACATGCCTCAGCATTCCTGGGTGGCCCCAACGGTGCCCCTTTATTCTTTCCTGCTCCCCTTCACCATTGCAGAGTCTGTGGTCACTTTAGTGCCCATAGTCCCAGACCTTGGGTACCTGTTCACACCAGGCCCAGAGCTGCTGAGGTGCAGGTGTAATTGAGTGTCTGTTCTTGGGGTCCTAGTGTTTGCTTATGGAACTGCCTCCCCTGTGACTCCCCGAGTCCAGTTTGAAATTTTCACCACCCACCTTGCAGAAGGCCTTTCTGCAGTATAGTATTGGGCCTAGTTTATCTGGTGAAGCACTTAGGATTGCCTCTGAGGCAGGGATTTTTGCTGAGACAAAGGTGGGTGTAGCCCTTTGTGTCCTCAAAGACCCACTGTCATCATCTTTGAGATCTTTGTGTTTCATTATTGGTTCCAAACCCAGGGTAGGGGGATGGAAGAGAAGGTATCTCCCGAGAAACAGTTCCCATGAAACAGTTCCCTGTGTTCTCCATGGGGGACTGTGTGCTGTGGGATCACAGCACCGTCCTAACAGTGTGGTCATTAGCGGGCCGTCATGGCAAGCTGAGAGACTAGCCACAGCACACGCATGTCCTCAGGGAGCTCCCAAGTGCTGTGTGCCTCACATTCCTGCAGTGGGACGGTAGATCCTGTGAGACGAGGATCTGCCCTATGAATGGGTTTCTAGAATCTTACCTGTTTGTAGACTTGCACTATAAGGATCAGGAGTATGATGAAGTGTTAATATTTTAAGGCCCTCTTTCTTATACTACTGTACTGAGAATTATTGTTTAAACCATTTTTAAAAAGAAAGCATCTCTTTTTATGTATTTCTTATTTGGCCTTTTTTTTTTTTTTTTTTTTTTTTTTTTTTTTTTTTGTGTGTGTTTTTTTTTTTTTTTTTTTTTTTTTTACAGTAATAGAGGGAAGGAAAATAGCTTATGCATGTTCTTCCTTGTCTGTGGCTAGGTCTTCTTGTCAAAAAGATGCTGTTGGAAGCCTCTAAGAAGCCAGAAATGAGTACTGTTATCAACAATACCAGAGGAATAATTTTTTATAGTGTCCCTCATCATGGATCACATTTGGCTGAATACTCTGTTAATGTTCGCTATCTTCTCTTTCCCTCTTTGGAAGTCAAAGAACTCAGCAAAGGTAATATTTTCTGTCATAAAGGAAATTGGGGTTATATTAACTTCAGTTATACAGAAAAGAAGAAACAGTTTCTTCCTTGAATATATTATCTCATTTATAATTTGTATATAATTGTGTTTATTCATGGAAGATTTGGGGCTTGGGCTTGATTTTTCTTTGATAACTTCTCATTTTGTTCTTAAGCTATTATTTACGCAAGCATTATAATAATTTTAATATTATCTTAAATACTTAAAATTAGAATAATCACATAATGTTTTGCTTTTAAATATTATTCCTAATTACTGATAAATGGCTTTTCCCCATGAGTGGAAAATCATCAACTGTTAAAATGTAAATTAAACTTTGAGATTATTAGTTTTAATTTTAGAGTACTCTATTTGTTTTGAATAATAAGCAGTTTTCTCTCTGGAACACCTGTGAATCAGAATTTGGACTCCCTGGCTCGAGCCTAAATATACTAGGTGTCTTTTAGCTCATATTTTCTCTTTGTTCCACTTATGGAGAATCTATTTTTTTTTTCTAAACCTTCTGTTGGACTTTACTTTTGTGGAGTCAGATTTTGTTTTCCACATGTGCCTTCTTTCCTGTGCCCTGGTTGTTCTGCACTCAGGTCCACTTGTCTTGTGGCTCCTTTATCTTTTCGAATAATTCTAAACATCCTAAGTAGAGGGTTTGTGAGTTCCCTTCTGTTCCTCATCTAGCTGCTTTTTCTGTGGCCAGCTTTTCTGTTTGCTTATCTGATCCGCTCTTTTAGGTCATAGGCCTATCTGGTGCCTCTTGGTTGCCCTTTCATATGTGAGGGTGAGGGATGGGAAGGGACAGGCACTCTGTGATTGTAGACAGGCTTTTTGATGGGAGGCTGGGCTTTGGGGTGAGTGTAGTGGTACCATCATCACACTGGAGGATGCCTGTGGTCCCACACAACCAGACTGCCCTGGGAACTGCTTCCTGCCCCCAGTAATGTGATAAAGCCTCTCCTGCTGCTGACTGTCCTGTCAGTTCTTGGTCTTAGCTTTTTCCTTGAATCTTATCTTCTTGGCAGGGGAGAAAATAAACATGTGTACTCAAGCCACCATCTTGAATCAGAATTCTAATTTCCTCTAAATTTGAAAGTTTAATGCATTTTATTATGAATTGGGTAAACAACTTGTCACAGTCTTGTTCTGTATAATTTTACAGATTCTCCTGCGCTTAAAAAGCTACAAGATGACTTTCTGGAGTTGGCTAAAGACAAAAACTTCCAGGTGCTGAATTTTGTGGAAACACTACCAACTTACATTGGCAGCATGATTAAGCTCCATGTGGTGCCTGTGGAATCAGCAGGTATTCACTCTTTTGAAACTTGTTGGCTGTTAGATGCTTAATTGTACCTAGAATTTAATTGTAAACAACAATTTTTATATCCAGGCTCTCAGTTTTAGGAGATAGCTCATGAAGATCTAGATTTGAATTCTGTTATTATTTTCAGCAATAGAATTAAATTTCTCTGTAAATATAATTCAGGCATTACCTCTCCCCACCCTTTATGTAACTGATTAGATGAGAAGGGTTAATTGGTTAACTCTAAGTTAAGTCATCAACAGTGAACTCTATTGCAGTAAAGAAAGTACACTCTTCTATCAGCTAGATTGAAAGGGGCATTTATTAGACTGATATTTGCATGTAGAACCCTTAAGAAGATCAACTAGAAGAGTGGAAGCTTTCGTAAATAGAAGATCCATGGGGAATAATAAAGCTCCAGAAATATTCCAATCGGAAAAACTAGTGTTGAAACACAATCTCTTCATGATCCTGGGGTTGAGAGAAATGGCCAATGCCAGTTCTCTAGTGTCATGTAATGTCTTAAAGGTTCTTTGAGGGAAGAGTTGCTAGATCTTAACTGTCTTCATAGCCTCCTCTATTACTCTGTACAGAGTACATACCCCGTACATTCCACCACTGAATTGCTTTTGCCTCACCTGGCCACGTCTTCAGCTTGCTGGTTATCTCTGGGAACCTCTTTCTTACTCTGAGGCGGTGTAGGTGCTGTCCTGGTGGTGCCCAGCGACATCATGGGTCCTTCAAGCTAGGCACAGTGTGCATCTGGAGTGCTTGCCAGAGGGTTCTTTTGTCTACATAATGAGTTTTGTCCTAACTTCATTATATGTTATCTAAAGAAAATGAAAAATATGTCATACTTTGCAGGAGAAGTGAAAAAAGTTTTATCTTAATATAATATGCAATAGGGTGAGGAGTTACTATTTAGTAGTTGAAGAACTTGAAGAGTTCCAGGGAACAGCTGCCAGATGTTATTAAAAAGGACTTTGGAAGCTTGAAGCAACAGCAGAGTTTGTTTTTGTTTTTAAGAGACAGGGTCTCACTTTGTCATCCAGGCTGGAGTTGAGTGGTACTATCATAGCTCACGGCAGCCTCAAACTCCTGGGCTCAAGCGATCCTCCCACTTCAGCCTCTTGAGTAGTCAGGACCACAGGTGCACACCACTACACCTGTCTCATTTTTAAATTTTTTGTATAGATGGGGTCTTGCTCTGTTGCCCAGGCTAGTCTCAAATTCCTGGCCTTAAGCAGTCCTTCTGCCTTGGCCTCCGAAAATGCTGGGATTACTGGTGTAAGCCAATATGCCCAGCCTAAAAGCAAAGTTAATATCATAGACCAGCTGCTTGAAGTGGCATAGCCTTGTCCTAATACTGTTACCGAGAGGCTCTTCTTTCTTTATGACTGCCACCTGCATTCCTTACCGAGGTGGCCTCACTAGTACCTCTTATTGCTTCCACACAGGGGGACTTTGTTAGCCTGAAATATCTCAAGCACTGAATCAATCATTTTTACTCTGGAAGTGATCATTGGGATATAGGTTTATAATGGATCCCATGTGAGACATTCCCATTCATTTCATCAGGACAAAGGAGCTTATTAGGAAATTTATAACAGAAACTCTGAGTAACTTAGAAATGACCCACAAGTGTAAGAAGGTTTTGAAGATGCTAGTGCTGTCTGCTCGCTGTGAACTAAGGAAGTAGGCCAGAACACACAGTTTATGGAAAGCATAAAATTATCGTTATACTGACTGAGAATCCATTCCTGCATGTTTTATCAAATGTAGTTTAGCTACAATCAAGCTTCAAGTTCCTTTATCTTTTAAGAGTCCCTTGTCACAACCAAAGCAATATTTAGAACTACCCATTTGGCCTCTTTCAGTATTGCCAAGGGGAAAGCTTATATTTTTACTTAGGTTTATTGACTTTTCTGTTTTCTTCAGATTTAGGCATTGGAGATCTAATTCCTGTGGATGTTAACCATTTGAACATTTGTAAGCCAGAGAAAAAGGATGCTTTTTTGTACCAACGTACTTTACAATTCATCCGTGAAACTTTAGCCAAAGACCTTGAAAACTAACAGTTGTCCTCTTCCAATTTTCATATGTGAGTTCAATGCAAGAAACTTGGTGTTCTGCTTCTCTTTTTAAGCTCTAAGCAATCATGCAAACCTAGTGATCATAGCGTCAACATGGTCTGGAGTGTGTTGCAGATTACAGAACATTGTTCTCCCTTCAAGCGCTATAAAGCACCAACGCGGAAGTGGCAGGCACAGAAGGAAGGGCTGGATTGGGTTCCTTTGGTATACAGGAGTCCCTTTGTGCCATTTTATGGTTCAGAGTGTTGGGCCTGGTGACTGGAGCAAAGCTGCTGTGATAGAATGTCCTTTTCCACCTGTGACTTTTCCGGTGCATCCAGGAAGGGCATGGCAGGTTCTGAGGGGAGAGCCACCATTAACTCAACTTACCATAAAAATGCTATTAGGAGAGTACCTAAAATGGAGAGAAGAAAGAACTAGAACATTCAAGACTCTCTTAGTTCTGGGTATTGATTTGAGGTAAATTTTTAAAACGTGTCAATTTTTTAAACTTTTAGTTTTTAACTTTCAGTTTTTTTTGTTTTTGGAGACAGAGTCTCAGTCTGTCACCCATGCTGGAGTGCAGTGGCGTGATCTCAGCTCACTGAAGCCTCCGCCTCTGGGGTTCAAGCGATTCTCCTGCTTCAGCCTCTTGAGTAGCTAGGACTACAGGCAAGTGCCACCACACCCGGCTAATTTTTTGTATTTTTAGTAGAGATGGGGTTTAACCAAGTTAGCCAGGATGGTCTCAATCTCCTCACCTTGTGATCTGCCCGCCTTGGCCTCCCAAAGTGCTGGGATTACAGGTGTGAGTCACCGCGCCCAGCCTCATTTCTACCTTTTATCTGACACATTATTACTGGTGTTAACTTTGCTAGACCTATTCTCATGCATGGGTCAGTTCCTTGTATCTATTTTAATATTGCCGAGAACAAATCTTTTTCTTTTTTAGAAAAATTTTAGCTTATAATAACTCTTTCCAGACTATAGTTACCTATGCTTGGAATTTGTCCTAAAGATAAAGTAGCTAATCTATTATTCATCAGAGTATGAAATAAAACTATTCTCAGCCATTATATGGATTAGCAATTCTTACTATCGAGATTCTCAGATTCTCTTTGGCTAAATAAACCTTTTTTCCTTGCTCATTTGTAAGTGGTGTTAATTGACCTCTATAGCATGGGAGAAGTAGGAAATCATGTTGATGACTTTGTTTTCGTTAGAGTAACAGCATTATTGAGGTATCATTTACATACCATAAGATTCACTGTTTTAAAGTATACAATTCATTGGGTTTTTTTGTTTGTTTGTTTAGAGACATGGTCTCACTCTGTTGCCCAGGCTGGAGTACAGTGGCATGATCATAGCTCATTGTAACCACAAACTCCTGGGCTCAAGAGATCCTTTTGCTTCAGCCTCCCAAGCAGCTAGGACTACAGGCACATGCCACCACACCTGGCTAATTAAAAAAAAAAAAAAAAAAACTTTTTGTAGGACAAGGTCTCACCATGTTGCCCAGGCCTCAAACTCCTGGTCTCAAGCCATCCTCCTGCCTCGGCCTCCCAAAGTGCTATGATTATAGGTCTGAGCCACTGTGTCTAGCCTCAATTCAGTGGTTTTTAGTATAGTTCACTGAGTTTTGCAACATCATGGCTATCTAATTTCAGAATATTTCATCGTTCCCAGAAGAATTAGGGAATTCCCATACCCATTAGTAGTCATTTCCCACTGCTGCTTTCCCCAGCCTGTGGTAAACACTAATATCTATTTTCTGTCTCTATGGATTTGGGCATTTTATGTAAATGGAATCATACAATATGCGGTCCTCTCTGCCTTCCATTAGCGTGTTTTCAAGGTTCATTTATGATATAGCATGTATCAGTACGTCATTGCTTTTTATGGCCAAAGTTACTCCACTGTATGATATGCTATGTTTTCTTTATCTATTCATCAGCTGATGGACATGTAGGTTCTATTCATTTTTTGTCTATGATAAATAATGCTACCATGATTATCTGTGTACAGATTTTTGTGTGGATAGATTTTTTGATTCTCTTGGGTGGAATTGCTGGTCAAATGGTAAGTCTATGCTTAACATTTTGAAGATGGTGGACTTCTGTAGATTCGGATAGTCAAAGCTAAAACTGGAGTGCAGCATCTCAAGGTAAATGGGTCATCAATACACCCCTATCAATACCTAATTGTTTGATTGATTATACAACAACCTAGCAAAACCCAGTTATTTTATTATATAGATATAGCAAATATGACAGTTGCTAACAACGAATGTACTAGCTGATGTCATAACATGGGGAGAAGGCGTAGATATGTTTAGGAGAACAATTACAGAATCTAGATGAAATGTCTTTAATGATCAAAGAGCTATGAAGAATATAATGATTTGTTGAGAGAAATAAATCATTATTTTATCTATAGAAATAATAGAGTCTAGAGGCAGGGCGTGGTGGCTCACACCTGTAATCCCAGCACTTTGGGAGGCCGAGGCGGGCAGATCACCTGAGGTCAGAAGCTTGAGACCAGCCTGGCCAACATGGTGAAACCCCGTCTCTATTAAAAATATAAAAATTGGCCGGGCGCGGTGGCTCAAGCCTGTAATCCCAGCACTGTGGGAGGCCGAGGTGGGTGGATCACGAGGTCAAGAGATCGAGACCATCCTGGTCAACATGGTGAAACCCCGTCTCTACTAAAATACAAAAAATTAGCTGGGCATGGTGGCACGTGCCTGTAATCCCAGCGACTCAGGAGGCTGGGGCAGGAGAAGTGCCTGAACCCAGGAGGCGGAGGTTGCGGTGAGCCGAGATCGCGCCATTGCACTCCAGCCTGGGTAACAAGAGTGAAACCCCGTCTCAAAAAAAAAAAAAAAAAAAAAAATATATAAAAATTATCCAGGCATGGTGGCACGCACCTGTAATTTCAGCTACTTGGGAGGCTGAGGCAGGAGAATCACTTGAACCCAGGAGGTTGAGGTTGCAGTGAGCTGAGATCATGCCACTGGGTTCCAACCTGGGTGACAGAGCAAGACTTCATCTCAAAAAAAAAAAGGAAATATAGAGTCCAGAAAAAGACAAACTAAAGAGGAGACCAGAAAGCAGACTATGTTGGCTTGAAGCAAGGGTGCCACTCACATATTTGGCAGCCCCTGTATACAGACAAAAAGCAAGTCCCCTGTGGGCAGATAATATAATATTTGTTTATTTATTTGAGACAGGGTCTCTCTCTGTCACCCAGGCTGGAGTACAGTGGCACAATCACAGCTCACCAGATAATTTTTAAAAGGCCTGTCCTCTTCCAGCTTATGGCTTGGAGCATAGAGCAGGGATTCGTATTTCTGATCCCACTTTACCTCTTTAGATGGGTCTCTTTGTACAAGGTCCCACTTTGAGGTCATTTGCAGAGCCAAAAGAAGCAACCAAGAAATGGAGCTATGGTTTTGGCAAATTCCCAAGGTAAGAGGGACAGAAGTTAAAGACCAGGGCTTGCCAAGAGAGTCTGATAGTCCCAAATATATTAAACTGGGACTGCAAAGGGCTATTACACAAAGTAAGGATGACCTAGAAGCAACATACTGTGCTCATGACTCCTGGGTGATTCAAGGAATCTCAAGCCCACCACTTGAGTTAAGAGGATTCCAGACTGGTAGTGTCTCCAGGCATCTGACAGAAGCAAATTAGGAAGATATATTCACCCCAGCCTTTAAATTATTCCTACAAATAGTTGTTTTTCAAATGCCATAGTCAATGAATAAAGATAACCAGGCATACAAGGAAATAAGATACCATGAATGAGAACAGTAGCAGAACAGACGCCTCTGCCTAAAAAATTAATAGAAACAAAACGACTATGCTTAGCTTTTTTTTTTAAACACAAGGTTGAAATATCTTCATAAACAGGCTTATATAATGACTTAGATTTTAGAAAGTCTCAAACAGATTCAACTTAGAAATAGATTCTAGACAAGGAAACTACTTGAAATTAGATTACACCTGAACAAAGTGTGTGAACTAGAAGAGAGGTCAGAAAGAGAAAGTATTCAGAATGTAGCACAGAGAAACTAAAGGTAGAAAATATAGAAGAGAGGCGAAGGACATAGACAAGTAAAAAGAGTCTGCCATAAGAGGCTTACTTCATAGTGGTAAAAGATTAAATTCAGGCCTGATGTGGTGCACTTTGGGAGGCTGAGACTGGTGGATCACTTGAGGTCAGGAGTTCGAGACCAGTCTGACCAACATGGCGAAACCCCATCTCTTCTAAAATTACGAAAATTTTACTGAAAACACAAAAATTCTACTAGAAATACTAAAAATACAGGCATGGTGGTGGGTGCCTGTAATCCCAGCTACTTTAGACACTGAGGCAGGAGAATTGCTTGAACCTGGGAGGCGGAGGTTGCAGTGAGCAGAGACATGCCACTGCATTCCAACCTGGGTGACAAAACTAGACTCCATCTCTAAATACATACATACATACATACATACATTAAAAATCAGCCAGTTGTGGTTACATGCACTTGGAAGGCTGAAACAGGAGAATCGCTTGAACCTGGGAGATGGAGATTGCAGTGAGCCAACATCATGTCATTGCACATCAGCCTGGGCAACAGAGCAAGACTCCGTCTCAAGAAAACAAAAAGATTAAATACACTAGGAAAATGGTAAATTTTAATTGTGTATGAATGTGAGTACGTGGTGTAAAAATTATATAATACAAAAATGGAGAAAACTACAAAAAGAGACAGACGCCGCAGGAGATTTTTAACACACCTTTCTTGGCCTGCTGGAATATTTAGAGCCCTATACTGTATCCAAGGAATAGAGAATATGTGTTCTTATCACATTTGACCAGATGGTCAATACTTACTTAGCTCATATGGTCAAATGAAGAAAAATGAACAGTGAAATAAAAACAAAATAGGTGGAAGGATTTTTAAAAAACATAAATGAAATAGAAAAAAAAATAACATAGAATCTCTGCAAAACTAGAAGCTGATTATTTGAAAAGACTAATAGTTGACAAACCATTGCACAATCAAGTAAAAAAAGGCACAAATTGCCAATAATAGGAGTGAAGAGGAACTATCACTACAATGCACACATTAAAAGAAAAGAGGATATTAATAAATACTTTAGGCCAATATTATTAAATTTTTAATAGAAAACTCCAAGGAAAATACAGCTTACCCAACTTGCCCATGAAGTAGAAAACTGTTACACAGTTTTATACCTATAAAGGGAATAGAATAAGTGATTTTAAAATCTCAGAAACTATAGGCCCAAGTGAATTCCATACACTATTCCTTACTGGTCAGGAAGGACTAGCCATATTTATTACTTTGAGATTATCAGTGTATTCTTATTGCTGAAAATCATCAGAGAACGTTTATGACCTATATTTTATGTCTTAAAATTAGCTTAGAACAAACCTAGACAGAACTTGACTGGTAAGGGCTACGAGAAGTTTAAGGAGGAAACAGTTCCAAAATTATCAAGTTCTTCCAGTTAAAAGAGTGTTGTCCCCAGCTCATTTTATGAGGTTAACAAAACATTGATACCAAAACCATTCAAGGACAGTATAAAAAAGGGAAAGTTACAAGCCGCTCTCACTTATGGATGTAGCTGCAAAAATCCCAAGCAAAAATATTGACAAGCTAAATGCAGCAATATTTGAGGATAAAATAATCTGCCCAAGTTGGAGTTACACAGTGAATGCAAGGTTTGATTGGTATTGAAAAATCAATCAGTGTAATTTACCACATTAAATGAAAGGAAAAATGATAATCATTGCAACACACACAAAATATCTGATAAAATTTAACCACTATTCATGCAAAAGATAAACTTAGCAAGCCAGGAAGAGAATTTTCTCAATAAAGGATATTTAAAGAAAACAACAACAATAAACAATACTTAGTGGTAAAAATATTAACACCTTCCCTCTGAGAACAGGAATAACACAAGAATGCCTACTATCAGCATATTTAACATTGTACTAAATGTCCTAGCCAACTCTTTAGGCAAGAGAAAGACACAAAGATACAAGGATGAGAAAGGAATAAACAAAATTCATTGTTTGCTGGTGATGTAATTATTTATATAGAAAATCCAAAAGAATCCACAGATACCATGTCTTATCAATTCCAAGACACATTTTACAATATTTGAACATCTCTGGAATTGGGCTGCATCTCACAATAGATCTTGAGTCATAATTTAGACGCCTTCTTAAGAATGATGGTACATAAATAGTGGATCTGATAAATGATGGCATATTAGGTATATCAAAATACAGTAAATTGTTAGAATTTTGAGAGTTTGGCAAGGTTGCTGATAACAGTCAATATAAAAACATCTATAAGTATACTAGCAAAAAATAGCAAATGAATTTTAAAATAAGAATTATTGTTAAATATAATAATGACATTAAGATTATGAAAGAAAATGAGATACACATTGAAAGTATCGGGAGCTAAGTATGATAGCAGAATTGCTTTAAAATATTTCAGCAAAGGAAAAATATATAAAGCAAATATAGCAAAGTATTATTGTTAAATTTAGGTGACACATACGAGAGTCCAGACTGCTCCCTCTGATTTCATGTATGTCTGAAACTTTTTATAACAAGTTAAAAACTAAGAAACATCAAGGAAAACCTTAAATGAAGAGATGTGCTGGGTTCTTGGACTGAAGACTCAATACTGTAAAGCCATCTATTCTATTCCATGCAGTCCCAAAAATTCCAACAGGTTTTTTAAAATGGAACTTGGATTAATTTTAAAATTGATATAAAAATAGGAAAACTCAAAAATAGCCAAGATACTCTTAAAGAGAATATGGTAGGAGTGCTTATCAGATATCAAAGTTAAATAAAATAAGACAATGTTGTATTGGCACACGGATAGACAAGGAGGCCAATGGGACAGAACACGGAGAGCCCAGAGGGGCTACATTCCAGAACAGCCACATGAGAGGCTCAGGGAAACCTCTTCCCCAGAAAGACATCTATTAAACTGGTCAAAATTAGCAAAAGCAATCATTTGGCATCTCCAGAGATTGACCAAAAGGTTTACAACAAATTGTGAAACATTTATTCAGCAACATCTAAGGAATCCTGGTAGGAGAAGATGAGGGCATCACTTTGGAACTAGCACTAGAGCCTTCACCACCGCCCACAGATCTCCCTTGCACAAAGACCTTTTCCAGCAGGTAGAGTGTAATTAACAGCAAATCAGTTACACACACACACACACACACTTCCATTCCCTATGACTAAAAAAAAAATATATTGATGAAACCACTTCAAAAATCAATCCTGCACATGGTCACATCTAACTTTAACACGTTTTCAAAAGTAGATGATTTTCTAGGTCATAGTCTCAGGTCACATGCCAATAAAATTAGGGGTAAGCAATTTAAAATACGAAAAAAATAATTAAAAACAAACCCTTAACTACTCGGAAATTATACAGTCTCCTAAATAACCAATAGATCAAAGAGAAAATAACAAATTACAATCTAGTAATTCATGACAAGGAGAAAATTTCATGCCTAAATGTATAGAGTGCACTTAAAGCTAAAATCAAAGGAAAATGTGTAACTTAATTAAATATTTTTATTATTGAGAAAGACTAAAATTAAAAACTCAGTTCTACTTTTAATTAAGATTAGGAAAAGAACAAAATTAATAGTACAAAACAGATCCAAATTAAAGTTAAAATTAATGAAAGATGTTTGAAAAACAAAGGAAAAATACATTTTTTGACAGAGTCTCACTCTGTCACCCAAGCTGGAGTACTGTGGCGCAATCTTGGCTCACTGAAGCCTCCGGCTCCTAGGTTCAAGCGATTCTCGTGCCTCAGCCTCTCAAGTCGCTGGGATTACAGGCATGTACCACCACACCCAGCTAATTTTTACATTTGTAGTAGAGACAGGTTTTTCCCATGTTTGGCCAGGCTGGTCTCAGACTACAGACCTCAAGTGATTTGCCTGCCTTGGCTTCCCAAAGTGCTGAGATTACAGGCGTGAGCCACTGTGCTGGCCAATGAAAAATATTTTTAAATACAATACAGAGGGAGCTAGGCATGGTGGCCCACACCTATAGTCCCAACACTTTGGGAGGCCAAGGCAGGAGGATTGCTAGAGGCCAGGAGTTTGAGACCAGCCTGGTGGCATGCCCCTATAGTTTCAGCTACTTGGGACCTTAGGTGAGAGGATCATTTGAGCCTAGGATGTCAAGGCTACAGTGAGCTATGATCACGCCACTGTACTCTAGCCTGGGTGACAGAGCAAGATCCTAAGAAGAAAAGAAAAGGCCAGGTACTGTGGGTCATACTGGTAATCTCAGCACTTTGGGAGGTTGAGGCAGATGGATCATGAGGTCAGGAGATCGAGACCATCCTGGCCAACATTGTGAAACCCTGTGTCTACTAAAAAAATACAAAAATTAGCTGGGTGTGGTGGTGGGCACCTGTAGTCCCAGCTCTTGGGAGGCTGAGGCAGGAGAATCGCTTGAACTCGGAAGGCGGAGATTGCAGTGAGCCAAGATCATGCCACTGAACTCCATCCAGCCTGGTAACAGAGTGAGACTCCATCTAAAAAAAAAAAAAAGACACAAGATAAAAAAGAAAAATAGGATATATAAATCACAAAGTTGCTCTTTGAAAATGTCAATAAAATTGAATAACCCCTTAAGGAACCTAATTCAGGAAGCAAGAACAATGGTTTATTACTGAATAAATGGTCCTTGTGTAAGCATCCCTCAGGAAGAAGTTGTTGGGTCCACTTCATAGCATTTCTAAACTATATTCCAGTTGCTTTGAAGAGTTGCTATTAGCCCAGACAAAGCCTATAACCTTAGCCATTCTACCACACAGATTTATTCAGATGTTTCTATGACCATCTTCTATGATAACACAGAATAAAATCCTCAACTGTGATTTAAGGCCCTCTGGAAGTATCTTTACCATTGGCAGCATCCTTTCTATTAATCAACTCTGTTACTTTTCAGATTCTTAACCCTCCTTTCCACTCTGCAAAAGACAACATCAAGAGAATGAGAAGATAAGCTACAGACTCAGAGAAAATATTTGCAAAACATGTATCTGTTAAAGGACTGTTACCCAAAATGTATGAAGAACACTTAAAACTCAACAGTAAGATAATTAACCGTCTGTTTAAAAACTAGGCCAAATATCTGAACAGATACTTCACCAAAGACAACACACAGATGCCAAACGTACATGTGACAAGATGTTCAAAATCATGTCATTAGGAAATTGCAAATAAAAATGAGACACCACTACATACCTGTTAGAATGGCCAGAATCCCAAAACACCATCAGCACCAGATCTGGTGGATGTGGAGCAACCGAAACTCCCATTCACTGTTGGGGGGAATGCAAAATGGTACCGCCACTTTGGAAGATACTTTGGCAGTTTCTTACAAACATACTCTCTTACCATATGATCCAGCAGTTGTGCTCCTTGGTATTTACCCAAATGAACTGAAATCTTATGTCCACACAAAACATACAGATGTTTATACTAGCTTTATTCATAATTGCCAAAACTTGGAGGCAACTAAGATGTCCTTCAGTAGGAGAATGGAAAAACTGGTACACTCAGACAATGGATTATATTCAGCACTAAAAAAAGAGCTATTGGCTGGACATGGTTGCTCACACCTGTAATTCCAGCACTTTGGGAGGCTGAGGCAGGTGGAACATGAGGCCGAGAGATTGAGTCCATCCTTGCTAACATGGCGAAACCCCATCTCTACTAAAAATACAAAAATTAGCTGGGTGTGGTGTTGCATACCTGTAGTCCCAGCTACATGGGAGGCTGAGGCAGGAGAATCACTTGAATCCAGGAGGCAGAGGTTGCAGTGATCCAAGATCACACCACTGCACTCCAGCCTGGCAAAAGAGTGAGACTCTGTCTCAAAAAAATAAAAAATAAAAAAAAGAGCTATCAACTCAGGAAAACACTACATACTGTGATTCTCCCAAATCTTCCCTAACCCTCTGTTCACAATTACTCTCTCAATTTGTACTCTTAATTTTTTTGGGACAGAGTCGCACTCTGGCTGGATTGCAGTGGTGCAGTCTCAGCTCACTGCAACCTCTGCCTCCCAGGCTCAAGGGATTCCCCTGCCTTAACCTCCCGAGTAGCTGGGATTACACTCGTGTGCCACCTCGCCCAGCTAATTTTTGTATTTTTAGTAGAGACAGGGTTTCACCATGTTGGGCAGGCTGGTCTCAAACACCCAGCCTCAGGTGATCCACCCACCTCGGCCTCGCAAAGTGCTGGGATTACAGGCATGAGCCATTGTGCCTGGTGTCATTTGTACTCTATCTTGTTGAGATACAGGCAAACAGTTTGCCTTCTATGAGACTGCGTTTTAAGCCTATCTCCCCCGCTCCCTTGGAAAGGAAGTTTCTGCAACTGGCTGCAGATTTATTGAATTCAATATATCTCCTTACTGGCCAGGAAGGACTAGCCGTATTTATTATTCTGAGATTATATTCTTATTTCTAAAAATCATCAGAGAACATTTATGACCTGTATTGTGTGTATTAATTCGCTTAGAGCAAACCTAAACAGAACTTGGAAGAGTGTTTACTTCCATCTCCTGCCTCTATGTTGTAATAGACTCAAACTAGCAGTTCAGGCTTTATAAGTTTGCTATAAAATCATGCAGAAAATGAATTCTAGCAGCTCTCAAGTCTTGTAGATAACGTAGCATAAAGTTATTATATGTTGTGGCAGAGGTCCCTGTTAGCAGCATTCAAGTCATAAATTCTTAACCAAATGA